>NC_031970.2:1755045-2055045 GCF_001858045.2 Oreochromis niloticus | reverse complement strand
GCGATATATAAGAATCAGTCAATAACTGTGTGGTCATAAGGAACAAATGGGCAGATTACCCATGTTCTCACAGCTCGTGACTGGCGGAAAGCTAACTGAACTTTGTGCTATATTCATGTAATAATAAAAAATATTAGTATATGAGAACACACCTTTCTGTTAGTCTGTATTCTAATTCTAATAAATGTACTCAGCTTGAATCAGCTAAGTAGAACATCAGCAGAGAAAAAGAAGGAAAACTGTAGAGAGTGATTTTGCCTCTAAACAGGAAAGTGTGTACAGGCTGTGATCAGCTGATCTGAGCTGCTGCTGCTGCTGAAGTTTACTGCTCTTTGTGGATTTACACACCTGAATTTAACAGATGTTTCATAACTTGTCCGGCCTGATTTCTATCCTCTACACTGACAGTACACTGTTTATGCTGTCTGTATACAGGACAGTATGCAGCTGATATGAAGGTGAATCTCAGCATCACCAGCTAAACTTCAGATTAATCTCTGCTACACGTGATGTAACCTAACTCTGACCATCTAACCACAGCCACTGTGCACCAGTCACACACTGTTCTTTACTTTAAATCCATCACAGTGCAGCAAACTAACCTGTGTATCCTGCACTATCCTGCAGAGGATTCTCATGCAGCCTTTAAACATCACAGTTAGTCTACCTCAGTTTGTTTTACAGCACATTTCGCAATATAACAAAACATAATAAGCTTTAGCGGTGGAAATGGGCTTCCTCCAATGGGTGGCTGGCCTCTCCCTTAGAGATAGGGTGAGAAGTTTGGCCATTCGGGAGGGGCTCAGAGTAGAGCCGCTGCTCCTCCACATCAAAAGGAGCCAGTTGAGGTGGTTCGAGCATCTGACAAGGATGCCTCCTGGGCGCCTCCTGGGTGAGGTGTTCTGGGCATGTCCCACCTGGAGGAGGCCTTGGTGTTCCCCCGAACAAGCTGGAGGGGGTGGCTGGAGAGAGGGAAGTCTGGGCTTCTCTGCTTTGGCTGCTCCCCCCGTGACCCGGCCCTGGATAAGCAGAAGAAAATGGATGGATGGATAATAAGCTTTACATTTGCAGTTTATCAAATCCCACTGAACTGTCCTTACGTCTATATATAACCTTTTTCTCTTCCTGAAGTACAGGTACCATGAAATTCTACTTCCCTCCTCTGGGCTTTATGGATAATCGGGTAACCTTCTGGGGGAAACCTGGTCTTGTTAGGAGAGATGTCATTAATCCCATGTTGGATGGAGGAGCTCGCATTTCTAGAATTCTGACCAAATGTATTAAATGCCCCAAAATCTTACTATCCAGAGTTGGGACAAAAAAGAAGAGTTGCAGTCCTCCCTGCTTCTTCTCCCCTTTTATCCCCCTAAAACCCATCCCCTTAGAGACTCTATCTAAAACAAAAAAACATACTAAAAAAACCCAAAAAACAACTTAAACACAAAAAAATTATTTGTTATAATTTATCGTCCACCTGGGCCTTTCACAGTTTTTTTTCGGAATTCTCAGACTTTCTGATGTAGTGCTCATCTCAAATAAAATAATTGTTGTGGGTAATCTTAACACTCATGTAGATGCTAAAAGTGACAGCCTCAACACGGCATTTAATCTATTATTACTATTACTAACAGGGACTTAGAAGACAGAGGCCTTGCCTCCATCTATCCATCCATCCATTTTTCTTCCACTTATCCAGGGCCAGGTTGTGGGGGCAGCAGCCTAAGCAGAGAAGTCCACCTCAACCGGTTCCTTTCAAAGTGAACAAGTAGTGGCTCTACTTTGAGCCCCTTCTGGATGACTAAACTTCTCACCCCATCTCTAAGGGAGAGACCAGTCACCTTTTTGTTATTCTTTTTTTTCCCAAGATAATACTAAGATAAGATAAGATAAGATAAGATGGCCTTTATTAGTCCCACAGGTGGGAAATTTGTTTTGTTACAGCAAAAGTGCAAAGTTATGTAGCAGAAATTAGAAAACACTGGAATGCAATAAAATAAAATAAAATAAAATAAAATAAAATACTATGTACAATAGAATAAAATAGAATAGAATAATATATACAATAGAATAAAATAGAAATACAAATACTATATACAACTGAGTAGGAAAATACAAAAACACAACTTCGTCAGAAGAAAAATTGCACATATAGCAGTCTTATTGCACATGTGTGGGTTTGTGTGTTTGATCAGCTGCAAAAGTCTTTATTGTAGAGTCTGACAGCAGTGGGGAGGAAAGACCTGTGAAATCTCTCCGTCCCACACCGTGGGTGCCGCAGTCTCCCACTGAAGGAGCTGCTCAGTGCTGTCACAGTCTCATGCATGGGGTGGGAGATGTTGTCCAACAGGGATGACAGCTTAGCCACCATTCTCCTGTCACTCACCACCTCCACTGGGTCCAGAGGGCATCCTAGAACAGAGCTGGCCCTTCGGATCAGCCTGTTCAGTCTCTTCCTGTCCCCAGCAGAGATGCTGCCTCCCCAGCAGACCACACCATAAAAGATGGCTGAGGCCACCACAGAGTCATAGAAGGTCTTCAGGAGTGGGCCCTCCACTCCAAACGACCTGAGTCTCTGCAGCAGGTACAGCCTGCTCTGCCCTTTCCTGTAGAGGGCGTCTGAATTATGAGTCCAGTCCAGTTTGTTGTTCAGATGAACACCAAGGTACCTGTAGCTGTCCACAGCCTTGATGTCCATACCTTGGATGTTCAGTGGTTGCAGTGGAGGATGCTTGTGCCTGTGGAAGTCTACCACCAGCTCCTTGGTTTTACTGGCATTGATCTGGAGGTAGTTCAGCTGGCACCAGTCCACAAAGTCTTGAGTCAGTCCTCTGTACTCCTTGTCGTCCCCATCAGTGATGGGGCCGACTATAGCAGAGTCATCAGAGAACTTCTGCAGGAAGCACTGAGTGGAGTTGTGGGAGAAGTCTGCAGTGTAGATGGTGAAGAGGAACGGAGCCAGAACCGTTCCCTGTGGGGCCCCCGTACTGCAGACGACCCTGTCCGACACACAGCCCTGAGTCCTCACATACTGTGGTCGGTCGGTGAGGTAGTCCAAAATCCAGGTAGTGAGGTGATGGTCCACTCCAGAGTTCTCCAGCTTGTCCTTCAGAACCGAGGGAAGAATGGTGTTGAAGGCAATGGAGAAATCAAAGAACGTGATTCTCACAGTGCTCCCAGCGGTCTCCAGGTGAGCGAGGGAACGATGTAGGAGATGAATGACGGCATCATCCGCTCCAATGCCAGGCTGGTAGGCAAACTGAACTGGGTCCAGTGATGAGCTCACAAGGCGCCGAAGCTGAGCCAGGACCAGCCGCTCCAGGGTCTTCATCAGGTGGGATGTCAGAGCCACCGGCCTGTAGCTGTTGAGGTCCTTGGGGCGTGAAGTCTTTGGCACTGGAACAACAGAGGAAGTTTTCCAGAGCTGTGGGACTCTTCCCAGCCTCAGGCTCAGGTTGAAGAGGTGCTCCATCACCCCACACAGTTGGTCCGCGCAGGACCTGACGACCCTCGAGCTGATGCCATCTGGGCCCGCTGCCTTCATGACTTTAATCCTCCTCAGTTCCCTCCTAACCTGGGTGGTTGAGAGAGACAGGCTGGAGCCTTGTGTTGAGTGTGTATTGAATGCTGTTGTTGGGGGTGGGGAGGGGTGAGCAGGGTGAATAGAGGAGGTGTGAAGTGTCTGAGGTGTCAGAGGTGGAACAGCAGCAGTGGGGGTGGGTAAGTCTGCAGCCGATGTTGGAGACTGCCTCATGGCTGAATCAAATCTGTTGAAGAAATGATTCAGTTCATTTGCCCACCTCACATCCCTCCCAGGCAGAGAGTTCTGATGTTTGTGGCCTGAGATGGTTCTGAGGCCTCTCCAGACTTCACCAACGTTATTTTGCTGAAGCTGGTTCTCCATCTTCTGCCTGTAGCTGTCCTTCCCATTTCTTATCAGTCCCCTCAGCTCTCTCTGCACCCTTTTCAACTCCTCTTTGTCTCTGGATGTGAAGGCCCTCCTCTTCTGCTTGAGGACGGCTTTAATTTCTGGGGTAATCCAAGGTTTGTTGTTGGAGAAACACCGTACAGTCCTGGTAGGTACGGTGTTATCCACACAGAAATTAATATAGTCAGTAATGCATGTAGTAAGGCTGTCGATGTCCTCTCCGTGGTCGTCACAGATCACCTCCCACACAGTCGACTCAAAACAATCCTTAAGAGCCTCCTCGCTCTCCTCCGACCATCTCTGCACTGTGCGGGTGGCTGGTGGCTCCCTGCGCACTAAGGGCTCATACACAGGGACAAGGTGCACCAGGTTATGATCAGATCTGCCCAGGGGAGGGAGAGGTGATGAACTGTATGCCTCTTCAGCATTGGCATACAGTAAGTCCAGTGTTTTATTGTCTCTGGTTGGGCAGGTCACATACTGGGTGAAGGTGGGCAGTGTGGAGTCCAGTGAGGCATGATTAAAGTCCCCTGATATTATGAAGAGGGCTCTCGGAGATTGTGTTTGCAGTCTGCTGACCACAGAGTGGAGAGAGTCACAGGCTGCATCCGCATTGGCCGAGGGGGAGACATACGCTGTTATCGCGATAACATGCGAGAATTCCCGGGGCAGGTAGTACGGACGCATGCTAACGGCTAACAGCTCAATGTCTCTGCTGCAGAGTTGTTCTTTCACAGTGATGTGCCCAGGGTTACACCATCTGTCATTCACAAACACTGCCAGTCCCCCTCCTTTCCTCTTACCGCTCTCTCTCGTCCTGTCCGCTCGCAGCAGCTGGAATCCCGGTAGTGTCACGCTCGTGTCCGGAGTTAGCGGTGTTAGCCACGACTCCGTTAGCATCATGATGCTACATTGCCGGTACTCCCTCTGTGACCAGGTTAGCGACGTTAGCTCATCCATCTTATTGAGCAGAGATCGTACGTTTCCAATAATTACAGAAGGAAGAGATGGTCAATAACGTCTCCTTCTCGGGCGACGGCGCTCCTTCCCAGCACGACACCCCCGTCTTTTCTTCCTCAGTTCACTGGGAATGTCGAGTCTGTCCGCCGGCAGTACCGCTGCTGGACGCAGCGCTAACAGCTGATCTCTACTGTAAACAAAGGATCCCTGCTCTGGGTCACCAGACACGGGTGAAAAAAGTAGAAAAAAACTAAGAAAAACAACCAGAACTAGCACAAAACGGTAGAACATGGTTGCAGAGTCTAATTACTAATACGTTAGTTATAAAAATTACGAGAAGAAAAAAGATAAGAAAGAAAGAAACTCAGAATGAGCAGAGCTGCTGTAACAGGCTGCCGCACACGGGGGGCGCCGGAAGTTGACCAGCCAAATAAAATAATACTTGATTTACTTTTTCCTGCATCTGCTGACCTCCTGCCAGGTCACACAAATCAAACCTCAGCTTCAGATTCAGCTGTCACATCTCCTAATATGTGCACTTCTGACCCTGAACCATCCCACATGACATCTAAAGAAGCAGGTGAGTTCTTCATGTCAAAAAAATCTATCTAATTGCATGAATTCAGTTGAGAAATTTACTTTTGGTCTACAAACTATGACTTAACGATGATACATTATAATTGTAACCCACATAAACAGAAGACTGGAATACATGTGTATCAATCTGCGCGCAGAAGTGGAAGAAAAGTGAGGAAAACTCTCAGGGTACGTGTCTAAAATGAGCAGTGTTGATTTTAATTCTTGTGTTATGTTTTTTACAACAATTATGGTCCATTCCCATAAAATAATGTTTGATTCACTTTTTCCTACATCTGCTGACCTGCTGTCATGCAAAACAATTCAAACCTCAGCCTCAGATTCAACTGTCACACTTTCAACACCTGATACTGAAACATCCCAAATAAAATCTAAACAAACAGGTGAGTTCTTTGCAATTCAGTTCAATTCAATATTACTTATAAAGCAACACATCACAACGACTGTATGTAAGATTATTGTATTGTAATGAATTTAATTGTAAGATAGACACAACAGTGAAAACCCCAACAATCATATGGCCCCCCTATGAACAAACGATTTGGCGACAGTGGGAAGGATAAACTCCGTCTTAACCAGAAGAACCTCAAGCAGAATCATGCTGAGATGAATAATAACTAATGGGTGACTGCAGAGAGTTGTGCAAACACATAGTGCAGGGGTCAGCAACCTTTAACACCCAAAGAGCCACTTGGACCCAGTTTCCACACAAAAGAAAACACTGGAAGCCGCAAATACTTTATGAAATCCAAAATGAAGATAACACTGTATATACTGTTTTTGTGCTTTGTGCGGACAACTAAAGTAAGTAAGTAAAGTTTATTTATTAAGCGCTTTTCACAGACAGGCAGTCACAAAGCGCTGTACACAAATATTAAAATAAACAATACAATCAATAGACATTATACACAATGTAAAAGATCAAATGTAAATAATGTAAAGAATATAAAATGCGTAGATCAACAAAAGGCTTGTTTGAACAGAAAGGTTTTTAACTGCTTTTTAAAAGAATCCACAGAGCAACTAAGGTGTGTTGCTTATGTAATCCATGAAGTGCTACAGAGAAAATTACATTTTATTTATGTAATTAACACATTTTGAACTCTTAAGGAAATATAACAAAAGGAAAGACACCCAGCTGAACTAAAATGATCCATGTAGCAAACAAAAACTGTTATGAGCCGCCTCCCTTATATCACCTTTGGGCTTTTGGAGCCTTGACCTGACTTTTAAAAAGTAATTGGAAAAAAAAGCACTATGCCGTTAAAAAAAAAAAAAAAAAAAAAGGATATTGCAAAATTCTGCCTAAATATCTATTTACCTTGTTAATGTGTGTGGCGGGGCGTGGTCTGCAGTGCCGCTGCAGGGGAGTCGGACGCACCTGAGCGGCACCCGCAATCGCGCCTCGCCGCCTTAAAGCCTGTGCTCTCTCTGCTGTTGTGTTGTCGGGCTGTGAGCTGAGACGCTACAGCCGGCTGTATGCGTACAGCAACCGTGTGTGAAAAGTGGTCAATAAAGAGATGCTGAAAAGCGTGTTCATGCAAACATCGTCGGGTCTGCCGTGATATGTTTACAATGAGACTTCTGGTCCCGAACCTCTGCGCACAGCGTCTGCAAATTGGGGCTTTCTTCTTTACGCAGGACTGTAAGCTGTCATCTGTGAGGCGGGAGCGGTGTTTGTTTTTAACATAGTTCACGGTGGAGAACAGCTGCTGACATAATGTGGATCCGAAGATCCATAATTGGCCTACCTGGGGTTGAAAGTCTCGATAAATGTACGGCGTTTCGGCGGGTACACCGGCTTCCGCGAGTGTGACGCTTATTTTGAGCGATGAAAAAAATAATAAGATATCATTTTATTTTTATATTTCAAAATCACAATAATCTTCCAATTTAGAACTACAAGTTAAAAAAAAAAAAAAAAGAACTAAACACAAATAAAATACACTTCAGCGTTACATTCTTTGTCTAGGCGTGTATTGAACGCAACAAGAAATTGGCCCACTCCCGCTCCACCAAAGCAAGAACTCAAACAATAGTATCTTCTAAATTGCTAAGCAGCCATTTATTTGCTTCAGCAGTGAGCAGTGCCAAAAATAACAAACAAAACTCCCTAATGGTCCCTACGCTTTGTTTGAAAACCAAACAAAAGACAATTCACTTACCTAACTTTCTACATGAAAAACAGGAGAAAACTTAATCAACAAAAATGGCTTCTCACGCCTACTAGGCTGCTGCAGTGAACAATATACACAAGGTGAACAAAATACACAATTGCTACTTTACAAATCTATTTACAGCTATTTACAAAATTAAGATACTAACACCAGACACACACACAGGGTTATACTTGCAAATCACTGGGCACAGACACTCTATGAAACAACGACTCAAACACACATGCTCTTTTTTGGATGGTGGAGGCTAGTAGAGTGGGGGCCAGGTGGCTGTCATCTGGTAGATAAATACTGGAGGTGATTAGCCAATTATCCAATCCAAGGACAGGAAGAGACTCCACCCAACTACTCAGCAGGCACGCCCAGGTGTCCAACTCCTCAAAGAGAAAGGGGAAAAAACCCACAGCCATCTTCTGGTGGGAGGAGTCACGCATAAAACAAAACACTGACAACATTGAATTGTAACATCAGCTAAATACTTCTTCTATTTTCCCAAACCACCCGGAGCCGCAAAATAAAGACTAAAGAGCCGCATGCGGCTCCGGAGCCGCGGGTTGCCGACCCCTGACATGGTGGGTGGAAAATGTGACTGAAGATGATTTAATGCATCATGGGAATCCCCGGCAGCCTACACCTATTGCAGCATAACTAAGGGAGGATTCAGGGTCACCTGGTCCAGCCCTAACTATGTGGTTTAGCAAAAAGGAAAGTTTTAAGCCTAATCTTGAAAGTAGAGATAGTGTCTGTCTCCTGAATCCAAACTGGAAGCTGGTTCCACAGAAGAGGGGCCTGAAAACTGAAGGCTCTGCCTCCCATTCTACTTTTAAATACTCTAGGAACAACAAGTAGGCCTGCAGAGTGAGAGCGAAGTGCTCTAATAGGGTGATATGGTACTACAAGGTCATTAAGATAAGATGGGGCCTGATTATTTAAGACCTTGTATGTGAGGAGCAGGATTTTGAATTCTGGATTTAACAGGAAGCCAATAAAGGGAAGCCAAAACAGGAGAAATCTGCTCTCTCTTTCTAGTCCCTGTCAGGACTCTTGCTGCAGCATTTTGGATCAGCTGAAGGCTTTTCAGGGAGTTTTTAGGACATCCTGATAATAAAGAATTACAGTAGTCCAGCCTGGAAGTAATGAATGCATGAACTAGTTTTTCAGCGTCACTCTGAGACAGGATATTTCTAACTTTAAAGATATTGCTCAAATGGAAGAAAGCAGTCTTACATTTTGTTTAACATGTGCATTGAAAGATATCCTAGTCAAAAAATGACTCCTATATTCCTCGTAGTGTTACTTGAGTCCACGGTAATTCCATCCAGAGTAAGTATGTGGTTAGATACCATATTTCTAAGACTTTTAGGTCCAAGTACAATAACTTCAGTTTTATCTGAATTTACAGGCAAAAAGTTAGAGGTCATCCAGGTCTTTATATCTTTAAGACATTCCTGCAGTTTAACTAATTGGTGTGTGTTTTCTGACTTCATGGATAAATAAAGTTGGGTGTCAACTGCTTAGCACATTGAAAAGTGTAGAAAGCAGTTTTGATTTATTTCGTTTGATGTTTTTTATAACAATTATGGTCCATTCCCATAAAATAATGTTGGATTCATTTTTTCCATCCATCTGCTGACCTGCTGACAGGCCAAACAAATGAAACCTCAGCCTCGGAGTCAACAACTGTCACACTTTCAACTCCTCATACCTCCACTCCTGACACTAAATCATCCCAAATGACGTCTAAACAAGCAGGTGAGTTCTTTTCAATTCATTTCAATTCAATTTTACATATACAGCGACAAATCACAATGACAGTTGATGTAGGTATCTTAGTATCCCCTCGGCTTGCTACCTGTATCTTGGGTTTCTACCAGTGGACGAGAGGATTTGTTCCCTGTGCCTTTGAGTCAGGGAACGGGTCCTGATTGTCGTCTGCGCTTATGCACCCAGTGGCGGTTCAGAGTACCCAGGCTTCTTAGAGTCTCTGGGTGGGGTGCTGGAAGATGCTCTGTCTGGGGACTCTGTTGTCCTACTGGGAGACTTCAATGCTCATGTGGGCAACGACAGTGACACCTGGAGGGGTGTGATTGGGAGGAACGGCTCCCGGATCTGAACCCGAGCAGTGTTTTGTTGTTGGACTTCTGTGCAAACCACACTTTGGCCATAACGAACACCATGTTTGAACATAAAAATGTCCATAAGTGCACGGGGATGAGGGGGATGACCCACCAATCTCCGGAGGCAAGATCACTGAGGTCTTTCAACAACTCCTTGGTTGCAGAGGCCCTGGGCTGGATGATGTCCGCCCTGAGTTCCTGAAGGCTCTGAACGTTTTAGGGCTGTTCTGGTTGACATGCCTCTACAACGTTGCGTGGTGATCAGGGGCGGTGCGTCTGGATTGGCAGACCGGGGTGCTGGTTCCCATCTTTAAGAAAGGGGATCGAAGGGTGTGTTCCAACTATAGCTGGATCACACTCCTCAGCCTCCCTGGGAAAGTCTATGCCGAGATACTGGAAAGGAGATTCCATCTGTTAGTCAAACCTCGGATACAAGAGCAACAATGCGGTTTTCATCATGGTAGTGAAACACTGAACCAGCTCTTTACCCTCTCAAGGATACTGGAGGGTGCATAGGAGTTTGCCCAACCAGTCTACATGTGCTTCGTGGACTTGGAGAAGGCATTGGACCACGTCCCTCAGAGTGTCCTGTGGGAGGTGTTCCGGCACGATGGGGTTTTTGGGCCATTGCTGTGGGCCATTTGATCCTTATACAACCCTTGCAAGAGCTTGGTCCGCAGAGCCGGCAATAAGTCGGACTCGTTCCCAGTGGGTGATGGGCTCCGCCAGGGCTACCCTTTGTCACCAATTCTGTTCATAATTTTTATGGACGGAATTTCTAGGCATAGCCAAGTGGTGGAAGGCTTTCACCTGGGTGGTCTCAGAATCTCATCTCTGCTTTTCGCGGATGATGCAGTTCTGTTGGCTTCATGGGGTGATGGCCTCCAGCTTGCACTGGAACAGTTCGCAGCCGAGTGTGAAGCAGTGGGAATGAGAATCAGAGCTTCCAAATTTGAGGCCATGGTCGTCAGCTGGAAAAGGGTGGAGTGCCCACTCCGGGTCAGGGATGAGTTTCTGCCCCAAGTGGAGGAGTTTGAAGGACATATCCTAGTCAAAAAATGACTCCTACATTCCTCATAGTGTTACTTGAGTCCACGGTAATTCCATCCAGAGTAAGTATGTGGTTGGATACCATATTTCTAAGACTTTTAGGTCCAAGTACAATAACTTCAGTTTTATCTGAATTTACAGGCAAAAAGTTAGAGGTCATCCAGGTCTTTATATCTTTAAGACATTCCTGCAGTTTAACTAATTGGTGTGTGTTTTCTGACTTCATGGATAAATAAAGTTGGGTGTCAACTGCTTAGCACATTGAAAAGTGTAGAAAGCAGTTTTGATTTATTTCGTTTGATGTTTTTTATAACAATTATGGTCCATTCCCATAAAATAATGTTGGATTCATTTTTTCCATCCATCTGCTGACCTGCTGACAGGCCAAACAAATGAAACCTCAGCCTCGGAGTCAACAACTGTCACACTTTCAACTCCTCATACCTCCACTCCTGACACTAAATCATCCCAAATGACGTCTAAACAAGCAGGTGAGTTCTTTTCAATTCATTTCAATTCAATTTTACATATACAGCGACAAATCACAATGACAGTTGATGTAGGTATCTTAGTATCCCCTCGGCTTGCTACCTGTATCTTGGGTTTCTACCAGTGGACGAGAGGATTTGTTCCCTGTGCCTTTGAGTCAGGGAACGGGTCCTGATTGTCGTCTGCGCTTATGCACCCAGTGGCGGTTCAGAGTACCCAGGCTTCTTAGAGTCTCTGGGTGGGGTGCTGGAAGATGCTCTGTCTGGGGACTCTGTTGTCCTACTGGGAGACTTCAATGCTCATGTGGGCAACGACAGTGACACCTGGAGGGGTGTGATTGGGAGGAACGGCTCCCGGATCTGAACCCGAGCAGTGTTTTGTTGTTGGACTTCTGTGCAAACCACACTTTGGCCATAACGAACACCATGTTTGAACATAAAAATGTCCATAAGTGCACGGGGATGAGGGGGATGACCCATCAATCTCCGGAGGCAAGATCACTGAGGTCTTTCAACAACTCCTTGGTTGCAGAGGCCCTGGGCTGGATGATGTCCGCCCTGAGTTCCTGAAGGCTCTGAACGTTTTAGGGCTGTTCTGGTTGACATGCCTCTACAACGTTGCGTGGTGATCAGGGGCGGTGCGTCTGGATTGGCAGACCGGGGTGCTGGTTCCCATCTTTAAGAAAGGGGATCGAAGGGTGTGTTCCAACTATAGCTGGATCACACTCCTCAGCCTCCCTGGGAAAGTCTATGCCGAGATACTGGAAAGGAGATTCCATCTGTTAGTCAAACCTCGGATACAAGAGCAACAATGCGGTTTTCATCATGGTAGTGAAACACTGAACCAGCTCTTTACCCTCTCAAGGATACTGGAGGGTGCATAGGAGTTTGCCCAACCAGTCTACATGTGCTTCGTGGACTTGGAGAAGGCATTGGACCACGTCCTCAGAGTGTCCTGTGGGAGGTGTTCCGGCACGATGGGGTTTTTGGGCCATTGCTGTGGGCCATTTGATCCTTATACAACCCTTGCAAGAGCTTGGTCCGCAGAGCCGGCAATAAGTCGGACTCGTTCCCAGTGGGTGATGGGCTCCGCCAGGGCTACCCTTTGTCACCAATTCTGTTCATAATTTTATGGACGGAATTTCTAGGCATAGCCAAGTGGTGGAAGGCTTTCACCTGGGTGGTCTCAGAATCTCATCTCTGCTTTTCGCGGATGATGCAGTTCTGTTGGCTTCATGGGGTGATGGCCTCCAGCTTGCACTGGAACAGTTCGCAGCCGAGTGTGAAGCAGTGGGAATGAGAATCAGAGCTTCCAAATTTGAGGCCATGGTCGTCAGCTGGAAAAGGGTGGAGTGCCCACTCCGGGTCAGGGATGAGTTTCTGCCCCAAGTGGAGGAGTTTGAAGGACATATCCTAGTCAAAAAATGACTCCTACATTCCTCATAGTGTTACTTGAGTCCACGGTAATTCCATCCAGAGTAAGTATGTGGTTGGATACCATATTTCTAAGACTTTTAGGTCCAAGTACAATAACTTCAGTTTTATCTGAATTTACAGGCAAAAAGTTAGAGGTCATCCAGGTCTTTATATCTTTAAGACATTCCTGCAGTTTAACTAATTGGTGTGTGTTTTCTGACTTCATGGATAAATAAAGTTGGGTGTCAACTGCTTAGCACATTGAAAAGTGTAGAAAGCAGTTTTGATTTATTTCGTTTGATGTTTTTTATAACAATTATGGTCCATTCCCATAAAATAATGTTGGATTCATGTTTTTCCATCCATCTGCTGACCTGCTGACAGGCCAAACAAATGAAACCTCAGCCTCAGAGTCAACAACTGTCACACTTTCAACTCCTCATACCTCCACTCCTGACACTAAATCATCCCAAATGACGTCTAAACAAGCAGGTGAGTTCTTTTCAATTCATTTCAATTCAATTTTACATATACAGCGACAAATCACAATGACAGTTGATGTAGGTATCTTAGTATCCCCTCGGCTTGCTACCTGTATCTTGGGTTTCTACCAGTGGACGAGAGGATTTGTTCCCTGCGCCTTTGAGTCAGGGAACGGGTCCTGACTGTCGTCTGCGCTTATGCACCCAGTGGCGGTTCAGAGTACCCAGGCTTCTTAGAGTCTCTGGGTGGGGTGCTGGAAGATGCTCCGTCTGGGGACTCTGTTGTCCTACTGGGAGACTTCAATGCTCATGTGGGCAACGACAGTGACACCTGGAGGGGTGTGATTGGGAGGAACGGCTCCCGGATCTGAACCCGAGCAGTGTTTTGTTGTTGGACTTCTGTGCAAACCACACTTTGGCCATAACGAACACCATGTTTGAACATAAAAATGTCCATAAGTGCACGTGGCACCAGGAGACTGTAGGCCGCAGGTAGATGATCGGTTTTGTAATCAATTCAATTTTATTTATACAGCACTAAATCACAACAACAATCACCTCGATGAGCTATATATTGTAAGGTAGAGCCTACAATAATACATACAGAGAAAAACCCAACAATCATATGACCCGCTACAAGTAATCACTTTGGCGACAGTGGGAAGGAAAAACTCCCTTATAACAGGAAGGAGAGACCATGGAAAAAGACTTTCGGACTGCCTTGAAGAGATTCTGGCAAACCATCAGGCGACTCAGGAGGGGAAAGTGGTGCTCTACCTGCACTGCGTATAGCGCAGGTGGAGCGATGCTGACTTCGACTGAGTAAATTGTCGGACGGGTTAAAGAAACACTTCAAGGACCTTCTTAATTCTACTGGCAGGTCTTCCGTGGAGGAAGCAGAGTCTGGGGATGTGGGGGATGACCCACCAATCTCCGGAGGCAAGATCACTGAGGTCTTTCAACAACTCCTTGGTTGCAGAGGCCCTGGGCTGGATGATGTCCGCCCTGAGTTCCTGAAGGCTCTGAACGTTTTAGGGCTGTTCTGGTTGACATGCCTCTACAACGTTGCGTGGTGATCAGGGGCGGTGCGTCTGGATTGGCAGACCGGGGTGCTGGTTCCCATCTTTAAGAAAGGGGATCGAAGGGTGTGTTCCAACTATAGCTGGATCACACTCCTCAGCCTCCCTGGGAAAGTCTATGCCGAGATACTGGAAAGGAGATTCCATCTGTTAGTCAAACCTCGGATACAAGAGCAACAATGCGGTTTTCATCATGGTAGTGAAACACTGAACCAGCTCTTTACCCTCTCAAGGATACTGGAGGGTGCATAGGAGTTTGCCCAACCAGTCTACATGTGCTTCGTGGACTTGGAGAAGGCATTGGACCACGTCCCTCAGAGTGTCCTGTGGGAGGTGTTCCGGCACGATGGGGTTTTTGGGCCATTGCTGTGGGCCATTTGATCCTTATACAACCCTTGCAAGAGCTTGGTCCGCAGAGCCGGCAATAAGTCGGACTCGTTCCCAGTGGGTGATGGGCTCCGCCAGGGCTACCCTTTGTCACCAATTCTGTTCATAATTTTTATGGACGGAATTTCTAGGCATAGCCAAGTGGTGGAAGGCTTTCACCTGGGTGGTCTCAGAATCTCATCTCTGCTTTTCGCGGATGATGCAGTTCTGTTGGCTTCATGGGGTGATGGCCTCCAGCTTGCACTGGAACAGTTCGCAGCCGAGTGTGAAGCAGTGGGAATGAGAATCAGAGCTTCCAAATTTGAGGCCATGGTCGTCAGCTGGAAAAGGGTGGAGTGCCCACTCCGGGTCAGGGATGAGTTTCTGCCCCAAGTGGAGGAGTTTGAAGGACATATCCTAGTCAAAAAATGACTCCTACATTCCTCATAGTGTTACTTGAGTCCACGGTAATTCCATCCAGAGTAAGTATGTGGTTGGATACCATATTTCTAAGACTTTTAGGTCCAAGTACAATAACTTCAGTTTTATCTGAATTTACAGGCAAAAAGTTAGAGGTCATCCAGGTCTTTATATCTTTAAGACATTCCTGCAGTTTAACTAATTGGTGTGTGTTTTCTGACTTCATGGATAAATAAAGTTGGGTGTCAACTGCTTAGCACATTGAAAAGTGTAGAAAGCAGTTTTGATTTATTTCGTTTGATGTTTTTTATAACAATTATGGTCCATTCCCATAAAATAATGTTGGATTCATGTTTTTCCATCCATCTGCTGACCTGCTGACAGGCCAAACAAATGAAACCTCAGCCTCAGAGTCAACAACTGTCACACTTTCAACTCCTCATACCTCCACTCCTGACACTAAATCATCCCAAATGACGTCTAAACAAGCAGGTGAGTTCTTTTCAATTCATTTCAATTCAATTTTACATATACAGCGACAAATCACAATGACAGTTGATGTAGGTATCTTAGTATCCCCTCGGCTTGCTACCTGTATCTTGGGTTTCTACCAGTGGACGAGAGGATTTGTTCCCTGCGCCTTTGAGTCAGGGAACGGGTCCTGACTGTCGTCTGCGCTTATGCACCCAGTGGCGGTTCAGAGTACCCAGGCTTCTTAGAGTCTCTGGGTGGGGTGCTGGAAGATGCTCCGTCTGGGGACTCTGTTGTCCTACTGGGAGACTTCAATGCTCATGTGGGCAACGACAGTGACACCTGGAGGGTGTGATTGGGAGGAACGGCTCCCGGATCTGAACCCGAGCAGTGTTTTGTTGTTGGACTTCTGTGCAAACCACACTTTGGCCATAACGAACACCATGTTTGAACATAAAAATGTCCATAAGTGCACGTGGCACCAGGAGACTGTAGGCCGCAGGTAGATGATCGGTTTTGTAATCAATTCAATTTTATTTATACAGCACCAAATCACAACAACAATCACCTCGATGAGCTATATATTGTAAGGTAGAGCCTACAATAATACATACAGAGAAAAACCCAACAATCATATGACCCGCTACAAGTAATCACTTTGGCGACAGTGGGAAGGAAAAACTCCCTTATAACAGGAAGGAGAGACCATGGAAAAAGACTTTCGGACTGCCTTGAAGAGATTCTGGCAAACCATCAGGCGACTCAGGAGGGGAAAGTGGTGCTCTACCTGCACTGCGTATAGCGCAGGTGGAGCGATGCTGACTTCGACTGAGTAAATTGTCGGACGGGTTAAAGAAACACTTCAAGGACCTTCTTAATTCTACTGGCAGGTCTTCCGTGGAGGAAGCAGAGTCTGGGGATGTGGGGGATGACCCACCAATCTCCGGAGGCAAGATCACTGAGGTCTTTCAACAACTCCTTGGTTGCAGAGGCCCTGGGCTGGATGATGTCCGCCCTGAGTTCCTGAAGGCTCTGAACGTTTTAGGGCTGTTCTGGTTGACATGCCTCTACAACGTTGCGTGGTGATCAGGGGCGGTGCGTCTGGATTGGCAGACCGGGGTGCTGGTTCCCATCTTTAAGAAAGGGGATCGAAGGGTGTGTTCCAACTATAGCTGGATCACACTCCTCAGCCTCCCTGGGAAAGTCTATGCCGAGATACTGGAAAGGAGATTCCATCTGTTAGTCAAACCTCGGATACAAGAGCAACAATGCGGTTTTCATCATGGTAGTGAAACACTGAACCAGCTCTTTACCCTCTCAAGGATACTGGAGGGTGCATAGGAGTTTGCCCAACCAGTCTACATGTGCTTCGTGGACTTGGAGAAGGCATTGGACCACGTCCCTCAGAGTGTCCTGTGGGAGGTGTTCCGGCACGATGGGGTTTTTGGGCCATTGCTGTGGGCCATTTGATCCTTATACAACCCTTGCAAGAGCTTGGTCCGCAGAGCCGGCAATAAGTCGGACTCGTTCCCAGTGGGTGATGGGCTCCGCCAGGGCTACCCTTTGTCACCAATTCTGTTCATAATTTTTATGGACGGAATTTCTAGGCATAGCCAAGTGGTGGAAGGCTTTCACCTGGGTGGTCTCAGAATCTCATCTCTGCTTTTCGCGGATGATGCAGTTCTGTTGGCTTCATGGGTGATGGCCTCCAGCTTGCACTGGAACAGTTCGCAGCCGAGTGTGAAGCAGTGGGAATGAGAATCAGAGCTTCCAAATTTGAGGCCATGGTCGTCAGCTGGAAAAGGGTGGAGTGCCCACTCCGGGTCAGGGATGAGTTTCTGCCCCAAGTGGAGGAGTTTGAAGGACATATCCTAGTCAAAAAATGACTCCTACATTCCTCATAGTGTTACTTGAGTCCACGGTAATTCCATCCAGAGTAAGTATGTGGTTGGATACCATATTTCTAAGACTTTTAGGTCCAAGTACAATAACTTCAGTTTTATCTGAATTTACAGGCAAAAAGTTAGAGGTCATCCAGGTCTTTATATCTTTAAGACATTCCTGCAGTTTAACTAATTGGTGTGTGTTTTCTGACTTCATGGATAAATAAAGTTGGGTGTCAACTGCTTAGCACATTGAAAAGTGTAGAAAGCAGTTTTGATTTATTTCGTTTGATGTTTTTTATAACAATTATGGTCCATTCCCATAAAATAATGTTGGATTCATGTTTTTCCATCCATCTGCTGACCTGCTGACAGGCCAAACAAATGAAACCTCAGCCTCAGAGTCAACAACTGTCACACTTTCAACTCCTCATACCTCCACTCCTGACACTAAATCATCCAAATGACGTCTAAACAAGCAGGTGAGTTCTTTTCAATTCATTTCAATTCAATTTTACATATACAGCGACAAATCACAATGACAGTTGATGTAGGTATCTTAGTATCCCCTCGGCTTGCTACCTGTATCTTGGGTTTCTACAGTGGACGAGAGGATTTGTTCCCTGCGCCTTTGAGTCAGGGAACGGGTCCTGACTGTCGTCTGCGCTTATGCACCCAGTGGCGGTTCAGAGTACCCAGGCTTCTTAGAGTCTCTGGGTGGGGTGCTGGAAGATGCTCCGTCTGGGGACTCTGTTGTCCTACTGGGAGACTTCAATGCTCATGTGGGCAACGACAGTGACACCTGGAGGGGTGTGATTGGAGGAACGGCTCCCGGATCTGAACCCGAGCAGTGTTTTGTTGTTGGACTTCTGTGCAAACCACACTTTGGCCATAACGAACACCATGTTTGAACATAAAATGTCCATAAGTGCACGTGGCACCAGGAGACTGTAGGCCGCAGGTAGATGATCGGTTTTGTAATCAATTCAATTTTATTTATACAGCACCAAATCACAACAACAATCACCTCGATGAGCTATATATTGTAAGGTAGAGCCTACAATAATACATACAGAGAAAACCCAACAATCATATGACCCGCTACGAGTAATCACTTTGGCGACAGTGGAAGGAAAAACTCCCTTATAACAGGAAGGAGAGACCGTGGAAAAGACTTTCGGACTGCCTTGAAGAGATTCTGGCAAACCATCAGGCGACTCAGGAGGGGAAAGTGGTGCTCTACCTGCACTGCGTATAGCGCAGGTGGAGCGATGCTGACTTCGACTGAGTAAATTGTCGGACGGGTTAAAGAAACACTTCAAGGACCTTCTTAATTCTACTGGCAGGTCTTCCGTGGAGGAAGCAGAGTCTGGGGATGTGGGGGATGACCCACCAATCTCCGGAGGCAAGATCACTGAGGTCTTTCAACAACTCCTTGGTTGCAGAGGCCCTGGGCTGGATGATGTCCGCCCTGAGTTCCTGAAGGCTCTGAACGTTTTAGGGCTGTTCTGGTTGACATGCCTCTACAACGTTGCGTGGTGATCAGGGGCGGTGCGTCTGGATTGGCAGACCGGGGTGCTGGTTCCCATCTTTAAGAAAGGGGATCGAAGGGTGTGTTCCAACTATAGTGGATCACACTCCTCAGCCTCCCTGGGAAAGTCTATGCCGAGATACTGGAAAGGAGATTCCATCTGTTAGTCAAACCTCGGATACAAGAGCAACAATGCGGTTTTCATCATGGTAGTGAAACACTGAACCAGCTCTTTACCCTCTCAAGGATACTGGAGGGTGCATAGGAGTTTGCCCAACCAGTCTACATGTGCTTCGTGGACTTGGAGAAGGCATTGGACCACGTCCCTCAGAGTGTCCTGTGGGAGGTGTTCCGGCACGATGGGGTTTTTGGGCCATTGCTGTGGGCCATTTGATCCTTATACAACCCTTGCAAGAGCTTGGTCCGCAGAGCCGGCAATAAGTCGGACTCGTTCCCAGTGGGTGATGGGCTCCGCCAGGGCTACCCTTTGTCACCAATTCTGTTCATAATTTTTATGGACGGAATTTCTAGGCATAGCCAAGTGGTGGAAGGCTTTCACCTGGGTGGTCTCAGAATCTCATCTCTGCTTTTCGCGGATGATGCAGTTCTGTTGGCTTCATGGGGTGATGGCCTCCAGCTTGCACTGGAACAGTTCGCAGCCGAGTGTGAAGCAGTGGGAATGAGAATCAGAGCTTCCAAATTTGAGGCCATGGTCGTCAGCTGGAAAAGGGTGGAGTGCCCACTCCGGGTCAGGGATGAGTTTCTGCCCAAGTGGAGGAGTTTGAAGGACATATCCTAGCAAAAATGACTCCTACATTCCTCATAGTGTTACTTGAGTCCACGGTAATTCCATCCAGAGTAAGTATGTGGTTGGATACCATATTTCTAAGACTTTTAGGTCCAAGTACAATAACTTCAGTTTTATCTGAATTTACAGGCAAAAGTTAGAGGTCATCCAGGTCTTTATATCTTTAAGACATTCCTGCAGTTTAACTAATTGGTGTGTGTTTTCTGACTTCATGGATAAATAAAGTTGGGTGTCAACTGCTTAGCACATTGAAAAGTGTAGAAAGCAGTTTTGATTTATTCGTTTGATGTTTTTTATAACAATTATGGTCCATTCCCATAAAATAATGTTGGATTCATGTTTTTCCATCCATCTGCTGACCTGCTGACAGGCCAAACAAATGAAACCTCAGCCTCAGAGTCAACAACTGTCACACTTTCAACTCCTCATACCTCCACTCCTGACACTAAATCATCCCAAATGACGTCTAAACAAGCAGGTGAGTTCTTTTCAATTCATTTCAATTCAATTTTACATATACAGCGACAAATCACAATGACAGTTGATGTAGGTATCTTAGTATCCCCTCGGCTTGCTACCTGTATCTTGGGTTTCTACCAGTGGACGAGAGGATTTGTTCCCTGCGCCTTTGAGTCAGGGAACGGGTCCTGACTGTCGTCTGCGCTTATGCACCCAGTGGCGGTTCAGAGTACCCAGGCTTCTTAGAGTCTCTGGGTGGGGTGCTGGAAGATGCTCCGTCTGGGGACTCTGTTGTCCTACTGGGAGACTTCAATGCTCATGTGGGCAACGACAGTGACACCTGGAGGGGTGTGATTGGGAGGAACGGCTCCCGGATCTGAACCCGAGCAGTGTTTTGTTGTTGGACTTCTGTGCAAACCACACTTTGGCCATAACGAACACCATGTTTGAACATAAAAATGTCCATAAGTGCACGTGGCACCAGGAGACTGTAGGCCGCAGGTAGATGATCGGTTTTGTAATCAATTCAATTTTATTTATACAGCACCAAATCACAACAACAATCACCTCGATGAGCTATATATTGTAAGGTAGAGCCTACAATAATACATACAGAGAAAAACCCAACAATCATATGACCCGCTACGAGTAATCACTTTGGCGACAGTGGGAAGGAAAAACTCCCTTATAACAGGAAGGAGAGACCGTGGAAAAAGACTTTCGGACTGCCTTGAAGAGATTCTGGCAAACCATCAGGCGACTCAGGAGGGGAAGTGGTGCTCTACCTGCACTGCGTATAGCGCAGGTGGAGCGATGCTGACTTCGACTGAGTAAATTGTCGGACGGGTTAAAGAAACACTTCAAGGACCTTCTTAATTCTACTGGCAGGTCTTCCGTGGAGGAAGCAGAGTCTGGGGATGTGGGGGATGACCCACCAATCTCCGGAGGCAAGATCACTGAGGTCTTTCACAACTCCTTGGTTGCAGAGGCCCTGGGCTGGATGATGTCCGCCCTGAGTTCCTGAAGGCTCTGAACGTTTTAGGGCTGTTCTGGTTGACATGCCTCTACAACGTTGCGTGGTGATCAGGGCGGTGCGTCTGGATTGGCAGACCGGGGTGCTGGTTCCATCTTTAAGAAAGGGGATCGAAGGGTGTGTTCCAACTATAGGTGGATCACACTCCTCAGCCTCCCTGGGAAAGTCTATGCCGAGATACTGGAAAGGAGATTCCATCTGTTAGTCAAACCTCGGATACAAGAGCAACAATGCGGTTTCATCATGGTAGTGAAACACTGAACCAGCTCTTTACCCTCTCAAGGATACTGGAGGGTGCATAGGAGTTTGCCCAACCAGTCTACATGTGCTTCGTGGACTTGGAGAAGGCATTGGACCACGTCCCTCAGAGTGTCCTGTGGGAGGTGTTCCGGCACGATGGGGTTTTTGGGCCATTGCTGTGGGCCATTTGATCCTTATACAACCCTTGCAAGAGCTTGGTCCGCAGAGCCGGCAATAAGTCGGACTCGTTCCCAGTGGGTGATGGGCTCCGCCAGGGCTACCCTTTGTCACCAATTCTGTTCATAATTTTTATGGACGGAATTTCTAGGCATAGCCAAGTGGTGGAAGGCTTTCACCTGGGTGGTCTCAGAATCTCATCTCTGCTTTTCGCGGATGATGCAGTTCTGTTGGCTTCATGGGGTGATGGCCTCCAGCTTGCACTGGAACAGTTCGCAGCCGAGTGTGAAGCAGTGGGAATGAGAATCAGAGCTTCCAAATTTGAGGCCATGGTCGTCAGCTGGAAAAGGGTGGAGTGCCCACTCCGGGTCAGGGATGAGTTTCTGCCCCAAGTGGAGGAGTTTGAAGGACATATCCTAGTCAAAAAATGACTCCTACATTCCTCATAGTGTTACTTGAGTCCACGGTAATTCCATCCAGAGTAAGTATGTGGTTGGATACCATATTTCTAAGACTTTTAGGTCCAAGTACAATAACTTCAGTTTTATCTGAATTTACAGGCAAAAGTTAGAGGTCATCCAGGTCTTTATATCTTTAAGACATTCCTGCAGTTTAACTAATTGGTGTGTGTTTTCTGACTTCATGGATAAATAAAGTTGGGTGTCAACTGCTTAGCACATTGAAAAGTGTAGAAAGCAGTTTTGATTTATTTCGTTTGATGTTTTTTATAACAATTATGGTCCATTCCCATAAAATAATGTTGGATTCATGTTTTTCCATCCATCTGCTGACCTGCTGACAGGCCAAACAAATGAAACCTCAGCCTCAGAGTCAACAACTGTCACACTTTCAACTCCTCATACCTCCACTCCTGACACTAAATCATCCCAAATGACGTCTAAACAAGCAGGTGAGTTCTTTCAATTCATTTCAATTCAATTTTACATATACAGCGACAAATCACAATGACAGTTGATGTAGGTATCTTAGTATCCCTCGGCTTGCTACCTGTATCTTGGGTTTCTACCAGTGGACGAGAGGATTTGTTCCCTGCGCCTTTGAGTCAGGGAACGGTCCTGACTGTCGTCTGCGCTTATGCACCCAGTGGCGGTTCAGAGTACCCAGGCTTCTTAGAGTCTCTGGGTGGGGTGCTGGAGATGCTCCGTCTGGGGACTCTGTTGTCCTACTGGGAGACTTCAATGCTCATGTGGGCAACGACAGTGACACCTGGAGGGGTGTGATTGGGAGGAACGGCTCCCGGATCTGAACCCGAGCAGTGTTTTGTTGTTGGACTTCTGTGCAAACCACACTTTGGCCATAACGAACACCATGTTTGAACATAAAAATGTCCATAAGTGCACGTGGCACCAGGAGACTGTAGGCCGCAGGTAGATGATCGGTTTTGTAATCAATTCAATTTTATTTATACAGCACCAAATCACAACAACAATCACTCGATGAGCTATATATTGTAAGGTAGAGCCTACAATAATACATACAGAGAAAAACCCAACAATCATATGACCCGCTACGAGTAATCACTTTGGCGACAGTGGGAAGGAAAAACTCCCTTATAACAGGAAGGAGAGACCGTGGAAAAAGACTTTCGGACTGCCTTGAAGAGATTCTGGCAAACCATCAGGCGACTCAGGAGGGGAAAGTGGTGCTCTACCTGCACTGCGTATAGCGCAGGTGGAGCGATGCTGACTTCGACTGAGTAAATTGTCGGACGGGTTAAAGAAACACTTCAAGGACCTTCTTAATTCTACTGGCAGGTCTTCCGTGGAGGAAGCAGAGTCTGGGATGTGGGGATGACCCACCAATCTCCGGAGGCAAGATCACTGAGGTCTTTCAACAACTCCTTGGTTGCAGAGGCCCTGGGCTGGATGATGTCCGCCCTGAGTTCCTGAAGGCTCTGAACGTTTTAGGGCTGTTCTGGTTGACATGCCTCTACAACGTTGCGTGGTGATCAGGGGCGGTGCGTCTGGATTGGCAGACCGGGGTGCTGGTTCCCATCTTTAAGAAAGGGGATCGAAGGGTGTGTTCCAACTATAGCTGGATCACACTCCTCAGCCTCCCTGGGAAAGTCTATGCCGAGATACTGGAAAGGAGATTCCATCTGTTAGTCAAACCTCGGATACAAGAGCAACAATGCGGTTTTCATCATGGTAGTGAAACACTGAACCAGCTCTTTACCCTCTCAAGGATACTGGAGGGTGCATAGGAGTTTGCCCAACCAGTCTACATGTGCTTCGTGGACTTGGAGAAGGCATTGGACCACGTCCCTCAGAGTGTCCTGTGGAGGTGTTCCGGCACGATGGGGTTTTTGGGCCATTGCTGTGGGCCATTTGATCCTTATACAACCTTGCAAGAGCTTGGTCCGCAGAGCCGGCAATAAGTCGGACTCGTTCCCAGTGGGTGATGGGCTCCGCCAGGGCTACCCTTTGTCACCAATTCTGTTCATAATTTTTATGGACGGAATTTCTAGGCATAGCCAAGTGGTGGAAGGCTTTCACCTGGGTGGTCTCAGAATCTCATCTCTGCTTTTCGCGGATGATGCAGTTCTGTTGGCTTCATGGGGTGATGGCCTCCAGCTTGCACTGGAACAGTTCGCAGCCGAGTGTGAAGCAGTGGGAATGAGAATCAGAGCTTCCAAATTTGAGGCCATGGTCGTCAGCTGGAAAAGGGTGGAGTGCCCACTCCGGGTCAGGGATGAGTTTCTGCCCCAAGTGGAGGAGTTTGAAGGACATATCCTAGTCAAAAAATGACTCCTACATTCCTCATAGTGTTACTTGAGTCCACGGTAATTCCATCCAGAGTAAGTATGTGTTGGATACCATATTTCTAAGACTTTTAGGTCAAGTACAATAACTTCAGTTTTATCTGAATTTACAGGCAAAAAGTTAGAGGTCATCCAGGTCTTTATATCTTTAAGACATTCCTGCAGTTTAACTAATTGGTGTGTGTTTCTGACTTCATGGATAAATAAAGTTGGGTGTCAACTGCTTAGCACATTGAAAAGTGTAGAAAGCAGTTTTGATTTATTTCGTTTGATGTTTTTTATAACAATTATGGTCCATTCCATAAAATAATGTTGGATTCATGTTTTTCCATCCATCTGCTGACCTGCTGACAGGCCAAACAAATGAAACCTCAGCCTCAGAGTCAACAACTGTCACACTTTCAACTCCTCATACCTCCACTCCTGACACTAAATCATCCCAAATGACGTCTAAACAAGCAGGTGAGTTCTTTTCAATTCATTTCAATTCAATTTTACATATACAGCGACAAATCACAATGACAGTTGATGTAGGTATCTTAGTATCCCCTCGGCTTGCTACCTGTATCTTGGGTTTCTACCAGTGGACGAGAGGATTTGTTCCTGCGCCTTTGAGTCAGGGAACGGGTCCTGACTGTCGTCTGCGCTTATGCACCAGTGGCGGTTCAGAGTACCCAGGCTTCTTAGAGTCTCTGGGTGGGTGCTGGAAGATGCTCCGTCTGGGGACTCTGTTGTCCTACTGGGAGACTTCAATGCTCATGTGGGCAACGACAGTGACACCTGGAGGGGTGTGATTGGGAGGAACGGCTCCCGGATCTGAACCCGAGCAGTGTTTTGTTGTGACTTCTGTGCAAACCACACTTTGGCCATAACGAACACCATGTTTGAACATAAAAATGTCCATAAGTGCACGTGGCACCAGGAGACTGTAGGCCGCAGGTAGATGATCGGTTTTGTAATCAATTCAATTTATTTATACAGCACCAAATCACAACAACAATCACCTCGATGAGCTATATATTGTAAGGTAGAGCCTACAATAATACATACAGAGAAAAACCCAACAATCATATGACCCGCTACGAGTAATCACTTTGGCGACAGTGGGAAGGAAAAACTCCCTTATAACAGAAGGAGAGACCGTGGAAAAAGACTTTCGGACTGCCTTGAAGAGATTCTGGCAAACCATCAGGCGACTCAGGAGGGAAAGTGGTGCTCTACCTGCACTGCGTATAGCGCAGGTGGAGCGATGCTGACTTCGACTGAGTAAATTGTCGGACGGGTTAAAGAAACACTTCAAGGACCTTCTTAATTCTACTGGCAGGTCTTCCGTGGAGGAAGCAGAGTCTGGGATGTGGGGATGACCCACCAATCTCCGGAGGCAAGATCACTGAGGTCTTTCAACAACTCCTTGGTTGCAGAGGCCCTGGGCTGGATGATGTCCGCCCTGAGTTCCTGAAGGCTCTGAACGTTAGGGCTGTTCTGGTTGACATGCCTCTACAACGTTGCGTGGTGATCAGGGGCGGTGCGTCTGGATTGGCAGACCGGGGTGCTGGTTCCCATCTTTAAGAAAGGGATCGAAGGGTGTGTTCCAACTATAGTGGATCACACTCCTCAGCCTCCCTGGGAAAGTCTATGCCGAGATACTGGAAAGGAGATTCCATCTGTTAGTCAAACCTCGGATACAAGAGCAACAATGCGGTTTTCATCATGGTAGTGAAACACTGAACCAGCTCTTTACCCTCTCAAGGATACTGGAGGGTGCATAGGAGTTTGCCCAACCAGTCTACATGTGCTTCGTGGACTTGGAGAAGGCATTGGACCACGTCCCTCAGAGTGTCCTGTGGGAGGTGTTCCGGCACGATGGGGTTTTTGGGCCATTGCTGTGGGCCATTTGATCCTTATACAACCCTTGCAAGAGCTTGGTCCGCAGAGCCGGCAATAAGTCGGACTCGTTCCCAGTGGGTGATGGGCTCCGCCAGGGCTACCCTTTGTCACCAATTCTGTTCATAATTTTATGGACGGAATTTCTAGGCATAGCCAAGTGGTGGAAGGCTTTCACCTGGGTGGTCTCAGAATCTCATCTCTGCTTTTCGCGGATGATGCAGTTCTGTTGGCTTCATGGGGTGATGGCCTCCAGCTTGCACTGGAACAGTTCGCAGCCGAGTGTGAAGCAGTGGGAATGAGAATCAGAGCTTCCAAATTTGAGGCCATGGTCGTCAGCTGGAAAAGGGTGGAGTGCCCACTCCGGGTCAGGGATGAGTTTCTGCCCCAAGTGAGGAGTTTGAAGGACATATCCTAGTCAAAAAATGACTCCTACATTCCTCATAGTGTTACTTGAGTCCACGGTAATTCCATCCAGAGTAAGTATGTGGTTGGATACCATATTTCTAAGACTTTTAGGTCCAAGTACAATAACTTCAGTTTTATCTGAATTACAGGCAAAAAGTTAGAGGTCATCCAGGTCTTTATATCTTTAAGACATTCCTGCAGTTTAACTAATTGTGTGTGTTTTCTGACTTCATGGATAAATAAAGTTGGGTGTCAACTGCTTAGCACATTGAAAAGTGTAGAAAGCAGTTTTGATTTATTTCGTTTGATGTTTTTTATAACAATTATGGTCCATTCCCATAAAATAATGTTGGATTCATGTTTTCCATCCATCTGCTGACCTGCTGCAGGCCAAACAAATGAAACCTCAGCCTCAGAGTCAACAACTGTCACACTTTCAACTCCTCATACCTCCACTCCTGACACTAATCATCCCAAATGACGTCTAAACAAGCAGGTGAGTTCTTTCAATTCATTTCAATTCAATTTTACATATACAGCGACAAATCACAATGACAGTTGATGTAGGTATCTTAGTATCCCCTCGGCTTGCTACCTGTATCTTGGGTTTCTACCAGTGGACGAGAGATTGTTCCTGCGCCTTTGAGTCAGGGAACGGGTCCTGACTGTCGTCTGCGCTTATGCACCCAGTGGCGGTTCAGAGTACCCAGGCTTCTTAGAGTCTCTGGTGGGGTGCTGAAGATGCTCCGTCTGGGGACTCTGTTGTCCTACTGGGAGACTTCAATGCTCATGTGGGCAACGACAGTGACACCTGGAGGGGTGTGATTGGGAGGAACGGCTCCCGGATCTGAACCCGAGCAGTGTTTTGTTGTTGGACTTCTGTGCAAACCACACTTTGGCCATAACGAACACCATGTTTGAACATAAAAATGTCCATAAGTGCACGTGGCACCAGGAGACTGTAGGCCGCAGGTAGATGATCGGTTTTGTAATCAATTCAATTTTATTTATACAGCACCAATCACAACAACAATCACCTCGATGAGCTATATATTGTAAGGTAGAGCCTACAATAATACATACAGAGAAAAACCCAACAATCATATGACCCGCTACGAGTAATCACTTTGGCGACAGTGGAAGGAAAAACTCCCTTAAACAGGAAGGAGAGACCGTGGAAAAGACTTTCGGACTGCCTTGAAGAGATTCTGGCAAACCATCAGGCGACTCAGGAGGGGAAAGTGGTGCTCTACCTGCACTGCGTATAGCGCAGGTGGAGCGATGCTGACTTCGACTGAGTAAATTGTCGGACGGGTTAAAGAAACACTTCAAGGACCTTCTTAATTCTACTGGCAGGTCTTCCGTGAGGAGCAGAGTCTGGGATGTGGGGGATGACCCACCAATCTCCGGAGGCAAGATCACTGAGGTCTTTCAACAACTCCTTGGTTGCAGAGGCCCTGGGCTGGATGATGTCCGCCCTGAGTTCCTGAAGGCTCTGAACGTTTTAGGGCTGTTCTGGTTGACATGCCTCTACAACGTTGCGTGGTGATCAGGGGCGGTGCGTCTGGATTGGCAGACCGGGGTGCTGGTTCCCATCTTTAAGAAAGGGATCGAAGGGTGTGTTCCAACTATAGCTGGATCACACTCCTCAGCCTCCTGGGAAAGTCTATGCCGAGATACTGGAAAGGAGATTCCATCTGTTAGTCAAACCTCGGATACAAGAGCAACAATGCGGTTTTCATCATGGTAGTGAAACACTGAACCAGCTCTTTACCCTCTCAAGGATACTGGAGGGTGCATAGGAGTTTGCCCAACCAGTCTACATGTGCTTCGTGGACTTGGAGAAGGCATTGGACCACGTCCCTCAGAGTGTCCTGTGGGAGGTGTTCCGGCACGATGGGGTTTTTGGGCCATTGCTGTGGGCCATTTGATCCTTATACAACCCTTGCAAGAGCTTGGTCCGCAGAGCCGGCAATAAGTCGGACTCGTTCCCAGTGGGTGATGGGCTCCGCCAGGGCTACCCTTTGTCACCAATTCTGTTCATAATTTTTATGGACGGAATTTCTAGGCATAGCCAGTGGTGGAAGGCTTTCACCTGGGTGGTCTCAGAATCTCATCTCTGCTTTTCGCGGATGATGCAGTTCTGTTGGCTTCATGGGTGATGGCCTCCAGCTTGCACTGGAACAGTTCGCAGCCGAGTGTGAAGCAGTGGGAATGAGAATCAGAGCTTCCAAATTTGAGGCCATGGTCGTCAGCTGGAAAAGGGTGGAGTGCCCACTCCGGGTCAGGGATGAGTTTCTGCCCCAAGTGGAGGAGTTTGAAGGACATATCCTAGTCAAAAAATGACTCCTACATTCCTCATAGTGTTACTTGAGTCCACGGTAATTCCATCCAGAGTAAGTATGTGGTTGGATACCATATTTCTAAGACTTTTAGGTCCAAGTACAATAACTTCAGTTTTATCTGAATTTACAGGCAAAAAGTTAGAGGTCATCCAGGTCTTTATATCTTTAAGACATTCCTGCAGTTTAACTAATTGGTGTGTGTTTTCTGACTTCATGGATAAATAAAGTTGGGTGTCAACTGCTTAGCACATTGAAAAGTGTAGAAAGCAGTTTTGATTTATTTCGTTTGATGTTTTTTATACAATTATGGTCCATTCCCATAAAATAATGTTGGATTCATGTTTTTCCATCCATCTGCTGACCTGCTGGCAGGCAAACAAATGAAACCTCAGCCTCAGAGTCAACAACTGTCACACTTTCAACTCCTCATACCTCCACTCCTGACACTAAATCATCCCAAATGACGTCTAAACAAGCAGGTGAGTTCTTTTCAATTCATTTCAATTCAATTTTACATATACAGCGACAAATCACAATGACAGTTGATGTAGGTATCTTAGTATCCCCTCGGCTTGCTACCTGTATCTTGGGTTTCTACCAGTGGACGAGAGGATTTGTTCCCTGCGCCTTTGAGTCAGGGAACGGGTCCTGACTGTCGTCTGCGCTTATGCACCCAGTGGCGGTTCAGATACCCAGGCTTCTTAGTGTCTCTGGGTGGGGTGCTGGAAGATGCTCCGTCTGGGGACTCTGTTGTCCTACTGGGAGACTTCAATGCTCATGTGGGCAACGACAGTGACACTGGAGGGTGTGATTGGAGGAACGGCTCCCGGATCTGAACCCGAGCAGTGTTTTGTTGTTGGACTTCTGTGCAAACCACACTTTGGCCATAACGAACACCATGTTTGAACATAAAAATGTCCATAAGTGCACGTGGCACCAGGAGACTGTAGGCCGCAGGTAGATGATCGGTTTTGTAATCAATTCAATTTTATTTATACAGCACCAAATCACAACAACAATCACCTCGATGAGCTATATATTGTAAGGTAGAGCCTACAATAATACATACAGAGAAAAACCCAACAATCATATGACCCGCTACGAGTAATCACTTTGGCGACAGTGGGAAGGAAAAACTCCCTTATAACAGGAAGGAGAGACCGTGGAAAAAGACTTTCGGACTGCCTTGAAGAGATTCTGGCAAACCATCAGGCGACTCAGGAGGGGAAAGTGGTGCTCTACCTGCACTGCGTATAGCGCAGGTGGAGCGATGCTGACTTCGACTGAGTAAATTGTCGACGGGTTAAAGAAACACTTCAAGGACCTTCTTAATTCTACTGGCAGGTCTTCCGTGGAGGAAGCAGAGTCTGGGGATGTGGGGATGACCCACCAATCTCCGGAGGCAAGATCACTGAGGTCTTCACAACTCCTTGGTTGCAGAGGCCCTGGGCTGGATGATGCCGCCTGAGTTCCTGAAGGCTGAACGTTTTAGGGCTGTTCTGGTTGACATGCCTCTACAACGTTGCGTGGTGATCAGGGGCGGGCGTCTGGATTGGCAGACCGGGGTGCTGGTTCCATCTTTAAGAAAGGGGATCGAAGGTGTGTTCCAACTATAGCTGGATCACACTCCTCAGCCTCCCTGGGAAAGTCTATGCCGAGATACTGGAAAGGAGATTCCATCTGTTAGTCAAACCTCGGATACAAGAGCAACAATGCGGTTTTCATCATGGTAGTGAAACACTGAACCAGCTCTTTACCTCTCAAGGATACTGGAGGGTGCATAGGAGTTTGCCCAACCAGTCTACATGTGCTTCGTGGACTTGGAGAAGGCATTGGACCACGTCCCTCAGAGTGTCCTGTGGGAGGTGTTCCGGCACGATGGGGTTTTTGGGCCATTGCTGTGGGCCATTTGATCCTTATACAACCCTTGCAAGAGCTTGGTCCGCAGAGCCGGCAATAAGTCGGACTCGTTCCCAGTGGGTGATGGGCTCCGCCAGGGCTACCCTTTGTCACCAATTCTGTTCATAATTTTTATGGACGGAATTTCTAGGCATAGCCAAGTGGTGGAAGGCTTTCACCTGGGTGGTCTCAGAATCTCATCTCTGCTTTTCGCGGATGATGCAGTTCTGTTGGCTTCATGGGGTGATGGCCTCCAGCTTGCACTGGAACAGTTCGCAGCCGAGTGTGAAGCAGTGGGAATGAGAATCAGAGCTTCCAAATTTGAGGCCATGGTCGTCAGCTGGAAAAGGTGGAGTGCCCACTCCGGGTCAGGATGAGTTTCTGCCCCAAGTGGAGGAGTTTGAAGGACATATCTATAAAAAATGACTCCGGAATCCTAGGTATATTCCATCCACAGAGTAAGTATGTGGTGGATACCATATTCTAAGACTTTAGGTCCAAGTACAATAACTTCAGTTTATCTGAATTTCAGGCAAAAGTTAAGGTCATCCAGGTCTTTATATCTTAAGACATTCTGCAGTTTAACTATTGGTGTGTTTTCTGACTTCATGGATAATAAAGTTGGGTGTCAACTGCTTAGACATTGAAAAGTGTAGAAGCAGTTTGATTATTTCGTTTGATGTTTTTTATAACAATTATGTCCTTCCCATAAAATAATGTTGGTTCATGTTTTTCCATCCATCTGCTGACCTGCTGGCAGGCCAAACAAATGAAACCTCAGCCTCGAGTCAACAACTGTCACACTTTCAACTCCTCATACCTCTCACTAAATCCATGTCTACAATATTTTTCCATCATAACAGCGGTAAACACACAAATCACAATGACAGTTGATGTAGGTATCTTAGTATCCCTCGGCTTGCTACCTGTACTTGGGTTCTACCAGTGGACGAGAGGATTTGTTCCCTGCGCCTTTGAGTCAGGGAACGGGTCCTGACTGTCGTCTGCGCTATGCACCCAGTGGCGGTTCAGAGTACCCAGGCTTCTTAGGTCTCTGGGTGGGGTGCTGGAAGATGCTCCGTCTGGGACTCTGTTGTCCTACTGGGAGACTTCATGCTCATGTGGGCAACGACAGTGACACCTGGAGGGGTGTGATTGGGAGGAACGGCTCCCGGATCTGAACCCGAGCAGTGTTTTTGTTGGACTTCTGTGCAACCACACTTTGGCCATACGAACACCATGTTTGAACATAAAATGTCCATAAGTGCACGTGGCACCAGGAGACTGTAGGCCGCAGGTAGATGATCGGTTTTGTAATCAATTCAATTTTATTTATACAGCACCAAATCACAACAACAATCACCTCGATGAGCTATATATTGTAAGGTAGAGCCTACAATAATACATACAGAGAAAACCCAACAATCATATGACCCGCTACGAGTAATCACTTTGGCGACAGTGGGAAGGAAAAACTCCCTTATAACAGGAAGGAGAGACCGTGGAAAAAGACTTTCGGACTGCCTTGAAGAGATTCTGGCAAACCATCAGGCGACTCAGGAGGGGAAAGTGGTGCTCTACCTGCACTGCGTATAGCGCAGGTGGAGCGATGCTGACTTCGACTGAGTAAATTGTCGGACGGGTTAAAGAAACACTTCAAGGACCTTCTTAATTCTACTGGCAGGTCTTCCGTGGAGGAAGCAGAGTCTGGGGATGTGGGGGATGACCCACCAATCTCCGGAGGCAAGATCACTGAGGTCTTTCAACAACTCCTTGGTTGCAGAGGCCCTGGGCTGGATGATGTCCGCCCTGAGTTCCTGAAGGCTCTGAACGTTTTAGGGCTGTTCTGGTTGACATGCCTCTACAACGTTGCGTGGTGATCAGGGGCGGTGCGTCTGGATTGGCAGACCGGGGTGCTGGTTCCCATCTTTAAGAAAGGGGATCGAAGGGTGTGTTCCAACTATAGCTGGATCACACTCCTCAGCCTCCCTGGGAAAGTCTATGCCGAGATACTGGAAAGGAGATTCCATCTGTTAGTCAAACCTCGGATACAAGAGCAACAATGCGGTTTTCATCATGGTAGTGAAACACTGAACCAGCTCTTTACCCTCTCAAGGATACTGGAGGGTGCATAGGAGTTTGCCCAACCAGTCTACATGTGCTTCGTGGACTTGGAGAAGGCATTGGACCACGTCCCTCAGAGTGTCCTGTGGGAGGTGTTCCGGCACGATGGGGTTTTTGGGCCATTGCTGTGGGCCATTTGATCCTTATACAACCCTTGCAAGAGCTTGGTCCGCAGAGCCGGCAATAAGTCGGACTCGTTCCCAGTGGGTGATGGGCTCCGCCAGGGCTACCCTTTGTCACCAATTCTGTTCATAATTTTTATGGACGGAATTTCTAGGCATAGCCAAGTGGTGGAAGGCTTTCACCTGGGTGGTCTCAGAATCTCATCTCTGCTTTTCGCGGATGATGCAGTTCTGTTGGCTTCATGGGGTGATGGCCTCCAGCTTGCACTGGAACAGTTCTCAGCCGAGTGTGAAGCAGTGGGAATGAGAATCAGAGCTTCCAAATTTGAGGCCATGGTCGTCAGCTGGAAAAGGGTGGAGTGCCCACTCCGGGTCAGGGATGAGTTTCTGCCCCAAGTGGAGGAGTTTGAAGGACATATCCTAGTCAAAAAATGACTCCTACATTCCTCATAGTGTTACTTGAGTCCACGGTAATTCCATCCAGAGTAAGTATGTGGTTGGATACCATATTTCTAAGACTTTTAGGTCCAAGTACAATAACTTCAGTTTTATCTGAATTTACAGGCAAAAAGTTAGAGGTCATCCAGGTCTTTATATCTTTAAGACATTCCTGCAGTTTAACTAATTGGTGTGTGTTTTCTGACTTCATGGATAAATAAAGTTGGGTGTCAACTGCTTAGCACATTGAAAAGTGTAGAAAGCAGTTTTGATTTATTTCGTTTGATGTTTTTTATAACAATTATGGTCCATTCCCATAAAATAATGTTGGATTCATGTTTTTCCATCCATCTGCTGACCTGCTGACAGGCCAAACAAATGAAACCTCAGCCTCAGAGTCAACAACTGTCACACTTTCAACTCCTCATACCTCCACTCCTGACACTAAATCATCCCAAATGACGTCTAAACAAGCAGGTGAGTTCTTTTCAATTCATTTCAATTCAATTTTACATATACAGCGACAAATCACAATGACAGTTGATGTAGGTATCTTAGTATCCCCTCGGCTTGCTACCTGTATCTTGGGTTTCTACCAGTGGACGAGAGGATTTGTTCCCTGCGCCTTTGAGTCAGGGAACGGGTCCTGACTGTCGTCTGCGCTTATGCACCCAGTGGCGGTTCAGAGTACCCAGGCTTCTTAGAGTCTCTGGGTGGGGTGCTGGAAGATGCTCCGTCTGGGGACTCTGTTGTCCTACTGGGAGACTTCAATGCTCATGTGGGCAACGACAGTGACACCTGGAGGGGTGTGATTGGGAGGAACGACTCCCGGATCTGAACCCGAGCAGTGTTTTGTTGTTGGACTTCTGTGCAAACCACACTTTGGCCATAACGAACACCATGTTTGAACATAAAAATGTCCATAAGTGCACGTGGCACCAGGAGACTCTAGGCCGCAGGTAGATGATCGGTTTTGTAATCAATTCAGTTTTATTTATACAGCACCAAATCACAACAACAATCACCTCGATGTGCTATATATTGTAAGGTAGAGCCTACAATAATACATACAGAGAAAAACCCAACAATCATATGACCCGCTACGAGTAATCACTTTGGCTGCTCACTTCAACTGAGTAAATCATCGGACAATGGAAGGAACACTTCAAGGACATCCTTAATCCCACTGGCAGGTCTTCCACGGAGGAAACAGAGTCTGGGGATGTGGGGGATGACCCTCCAATCTCCGGAGGCGAGAACAATGAGGCCTTTAAACAACTCCTTGGTGACATATTTGCCTCAGTCATGAAAAGTATTGCTGAACATAGATTACTCTCTGTGTAATTAGTACTGCTATTTAAAACATTTACTGGACGTTAACTGTAGTGTCTGTTAATGGCAGGTATGATCCTGATCAAAGAGAACAAGACCTGGGAGGACGCCTTAAATTACTGCAGAGTGAATCACACTGACCTGGTTTCCATCACCAGCGCTGAAGTAAAGACCAGCGTCAACTCCTTAGCAGTGAATGCTTCGACGCCTTACGTTTGGCTGGGTCTGCGCTACTCCTGCACCCTGGGTTTGTGGTTCTGGGTCAATGATCAGATTATGTGCTTTAACTGGGCCTCCACAGGAACGACTATGAACTCTGACATGTTTGGAGCCATGGACACGAGCAGAGAGCACAATTATAAGGGCTTTAATCACAGCAAGACTAAGAGGTTTAATTTTATTTGTTCTACATAGTAGGTTTTAAACCTAACGAGAGAAAGTGGTGCTCTCTAAAGACATCTCGGCTCTGTCTCCTTTTCCAGAGTCACAGGAACATATTCATTAGTTTCTTCCTTATTGCTGGATTATTATTATTTTCACAATGATGATTTTTGGGGGGATAAGGTTAGGTTACTCTTTCCTGTTTATAAAATTTGTGTGTTCTTTTCTGTATTCATGCAAGAATTTTAAAAATATGTTTGTTATCAAAGTGTTTTCATTTTTATTCATTTTGAATGTTTTAAAGATTAATTTTAGCATTTATTCGATAAGAGCAGGGGAAGACAGGCAGCATAGGGCCAAGGGTCAGATTCAAACCCGGATTAACTGCAGAGCACTGTTTGTCTTTATATCAATATTTCTTCCACATACAAACCAATATATACCCAAACACATGCATGTAATACAAAACACTGTAAAGCTCTTTTCCCCACAAATGGAAATCAGACTGATTATGTTGCGTCACGCTTCACATGTTTCCATGTGTGTTTCTTTTGTAAACAGAGGTTTGTACTGGTGTTAGCATTGAGTTCATTTTAGGCACATGTTAAATTGACAAATTGTCAGAAACTAGAAGATGTTACCTTTCCAAATAAGTCATACATACATTATTTTTTAACTTAAAAGCTACAAAAACTAAATTACACCCTAACAATAAACCCAGATATGGCTTAATGGTTATACCTCCCTGAGCCTGGTTCTGCTGCAGGTTTCTTCCTGTTAAAACGGAATTTTTCCTTCCCAGCAGTGGTGCAACGGATCACGGTTGATCTGTAATCCGAACCGATCCCACTCCACGGTTCGGGACGCACATGATCCGAAGATTCGAAAAAGAAGGAAAAAAAGTATGTGTATGGTGCGCGTGGTCAGTCTGTCAAGCGATAGTTATGGCCAGCGCTAGCGGTCCAAGGGGATGAGCAGAGGAGTTTGCGGCATTTAAGCAGCCCTTTGGTGCCCAATCCGATCGGGCTAAAGCTATTACAAAAGCTACTGGGGTGTTTAGCTGCAGATGGGAGGCCGTATTCCGTTGTGCAAAACAAGGGGTTTAAACTATGATGAACGTGCTTGAGCCCCGCTATGATATCCTGCTGCGCGTCCACTTCAGTGACAAGATCGTACCCAGGCATGTATGAGCAGGAAAAGTTTTAAGTTATGGCTGAACTGTCCCAGGCATCTTCTGTTGCCCAACTACAAATGGGTGGAGCTCCAGGTCAACGGAAAGCTACGTGACCGTGACCGCTCGTTATATCACAGCGGTGGTAGATACAAAGCCCTGTACTGCACCTTAATTTGTTTTTATATAATAATAATATTACATATATATATATATATATATATATATATATATATATATATATAATATATATATATATATAATATATATATATATATATAATGAGTCTTGAGTTGAATGTTTTTAATAGGCAAAAAATACTTGAATAAGTTAATAAGTAAATGTTAAAATTTTTTCTTTTTTTTCTTTTTTGCTGATCCGAAAATTGATGTGATCTGTGATGTGTGACTCCGATCCGAACCGTGAGATTTTTGATCCGTTGCACCACTACTTCCCACTGTCGCCAAAGTGCTTGTTCATAGGGGGTCATATGATTGTTGGGTTTTTCTCTGTATGTATTATTGTAGCGTCTACCTTATAATATAAAGCTCCTTGAGGCGACTGTTGTGATTTGGTGCTGTATAAATAAAACTGAATTGAATTGAACCTTTACAGTCTGATGAATGAGTCTCTCCTCCTCAGTCTCTCAGTCCTTCAGTTCACACAAACACACAAACCTGGGGACTCTCAGTTTAGCCTGGAAAATGGTTAGCCACACAGGACACAATTACTGGGGTTCTTAATGTGCCGTTTTAATTTTCAGTGATGACTGAATAAACAAAAATGTCCTTTGACCTTTACTTTTGCCAAACAGCAGCCATATAGACTTGTACTGAACGTTGACAGCATGAAAGGTAACGTGGCAAAGTAACAGAATAAATGATAAATAAAAAGATGTACAGTACGAGGAATAAAGGAAATGAAATAAAATACAAAACCCAAAAATACGGCAGTGGCCTCTGTCTGTGCAGAACAAAATACAAAGAGCTAAATTATACAAGGCTCCTTTAAAAAATGTGGAAGTGTTACATACATTTTCTATAAACACTTAAATTCCACAGCAATCTTAGCTCACTTGGGATACTGGAGCACGCAGACAATCTCGCAACTTATCCCTTACATGCAGAAAATGGCCGCCCCGCGCCACACATACAGGTCCTTTGCATCACCCATTTCAGAAATACATCATCTTGTTAAAATACTGACTATTTACCACTGCATTACAATTATACCAATATGTTTCAATGAGTTATGTGCATATTTAACAATTCCTTACCAACAATTTAACTTCTTCACAACAATCCCGTTCCACATCCACACATAAAAGTAAACAGGAAGACCCAAGAGGCATTTCTTGCTAAGTTTAGTGGGAAAACTGCAGTTAACCCTTAAGCACCTCCACCCCCGGTGACTACAATATGCAACAAAATGAACCAATCAAATTAACAACTTGAAGTGCACCCAACATGCAGATAACAAAAGAAATAGCACAAGCAATAACATTAAATTACTCAATAACATTGTTGTCTTAACATACATGGAAACAAGGAAACGAACATTTTAGGACCCCTTTTTGAACCTTAAATGGATAGTTGGTTAACTGAATTGGAAAATATTATTATTAGTTTTCCACTCGGCTACATTACTGACAGCTCTTTATGGAGTTTAAATAAAATCATGAGTAACGTGACAGCTTTCTGTCCACATATCTACATATGCACACTGCATTAAGCATTTCCTGTTCCTTTCTATATTACCTTTATAATAAATGTCTGATGGGTACAAAAAGCTGTTATGTGATGATGAGTTGAACCCGGAGGTGGACAGAGTTTTTTTTTTCACAGTTTTTCACTGATACATACAAACAAGGAAATAGATTTCCCTGTCTTCTTTTCTTCTTCCTGTTGCATTATGTAAATGATATCCGTCAAAATTCCCCCAGTTACTCTTTCAGTGAGAAATATTTGAATCCTCTGTCTTTCAATATTCACATCCTGATCTGTGCAAAGTAAGATCTTTGAGTTCATCTGAAAGGCAGTCACGAACACATCGAGGAGAGACATCAAGGAGAAATTACGTGATTTTGAACTCCATTATGTGATTTCATGTTGGTGGAGTTCCTCCAAATCTTTATTTGAATCATGTTTTAATAGCTTAAATAATCTAAACTGGGTTACAGCTAACTGTGTGTGCTGTGTAGGGCTGTCAGCAGATCAGAGTCTGACTTTATGAGGATTGACGTAAATTTTCCTTGTAATTTGTTACATAAGTAGAATGTGAAATTGAAAATAATCTCAAATTAAACATACTTGATTGCCATGGTTTCATCTTATACCACACAGGATATAACAGATATTAATTATTAATTATATGAATACATAAACTCCGGATTTTCTATTTTTCAGCTGCATTTTAATTAAAGTTATCGCTTATACAGACAACAGAGGCTGAATTTTGGGAGCGACTGTGGCTAAAAGTTTCATCTGAAACACTTTCAGTCATAGCGCGCCATCTGCTGCGACTGGTTGGGGTGAGAGAAGGAAGACATGATAAAGACATGCTGTGGAAGAGAGACAGAATTTAATAACAAGTACGATTCAGTGCAGAGAGGTCTATTAACACATAGTGAGTGAAGAAGAAACACCCAGTGCATCATGGTATTTGGGGGTTGTTCTTGATAAGGCTCTGTCCTTTGAGTCACATCTTGCTGCTACAGTGAAAAAGGTTCAACAAAGACTGTACTTTTTAAGGAGGTTGAGAGGTTTTAATGTTTCATCTGAAATGATGACTCTTTTTTATAAAAGTTTTATTGAATCTGTTTTAATCTTCTGTATCTGCCTGGTACGGTAATATGTCCTTGAATAATAAGACCAGACTTAGCAACCTGGTTAAAGTGGCTGGTCAGATTTCAGGGAGGTCTCGGGTCCAGCTTGTGGACTTTTATAACAGGCAGGTGCTGAGGAAGGCGACCTCTGTCTTGTTGTGTTCACATCATCCTCTCTTTAATGATTTTCAACTGTTTCCATCAGGTCGTCGTTATAAAGTGCCTGCAGTGAAGACAAAGAGACATAGATTGTCTTTTGTACCTACTGCTATTATCATGGTTAATAACACTAAACCATAGGTGTTGTTGCACACTGCACTTTTTGATGATGAAATTTAGGTTGTTTTCTCAGGGCTTATATTATTTTTTTGTGTGTATGTGATGTGTTTGTTTGTTTGATTGATTGTTTTTTATATTTCTGTATGGACATACTGCAAATCAATTTCCTGTTAGGGACAATAAAGTTACCATTGATTGACCATTGATGGGAATCCCCCAGCAGCCTACACCTATTGCAGCATAACTAAGGGAGGATTCAGGGTCACCTGGTCCAGCCCTAACTATATGCTTTAGCAAAAAGGAAAGTTTGAAGCCTAATCTTGAAAGTAGAGATAGTGTCTGTCTCCTGAATCCAAACTGGAAGCTGGTTCCACAGAAGAGGGGCCTGAAAACTGAAGGCTCTGCCTCCCATTCTACTTTTAAATACTCTAGGAACAACAAGTAGGCCTGCAGTGTGAGAGCGAAGTGCTCTAATAGGGTGATATGGTACTACAAGGTCATTAAGATAAGATGGGGCCTGATTATTTAAGACCTTGTATGTGAGGAGCAGGATTTTGAATTCAATTCTGGATTTAACAGGAAGCCAATGAAGGGAAGCCAAAACAGGAGAAATCTGCTCTCTCTTTCTAGTCCCTGTCAGGACTCTTGCTGCAGCATTTTGGATCAGCTGAAGACTTTTCAGTGAGTTTTTAGGACATCCTGATAATAAAGAATTACAGTAGTCCAGCCTGGAAGTAATAAATGCATGAACTAGTTCTTTATTGACACCAAACCAGCTTAAACTGATTAACAACCCCCTCTGCCCAACTGACCTGATCAATATCCCACATGTTTAACTGACTTAAAGCTGGATTCTGATTAATAAGCATTCATTTTATTTTTCTTATTCAATTTATGAACAGAATATTTAAGAAGATCAGATCAAGCAGATCTGCACCCAAAACACACGTGTATGTTTTACTTTGTGTTTTTGGTCACGTGGCACTAATTTAGCATTCATTCTCTGCCTCCCTCTTCTGACTTTCTTTGTGACTGTCCACAATCCCAGTGGACTGGTATAAATGTTATTTGTGGTGCCACAAAGCAATGACAGTAATAGAGCCATGCTTAGGGTGGCTGTAGCTCATCAGGTCAAGCAGGTCACCCACTAATCAGAAGGGTGTTGGTTCAGTCCCTGGCTGCTCCAGTCTGCACGCCATAGGCAAGTCTAGACTTTTTGGGGGGCTCTCAAGAACCCCTACATTTCATATCTTTTCATGCATGCTCAGTCATCCAAAAAAGTTGGTTCTGTTTACCTGGACGTTGAGTTTTCAGTTCCCACTGAAACGTGCAGGTAAAGAGAATCTGCAGCAGTTCACCTCTGCTGCTGATGGCCAGGTGATCAGATCAGGTCAGAGTCTGTAGAAAACACATAAACCTACACTCTTACCAACAGCTCTGTATGGAGTTAAAGTAAAATCATGAGTAACGAGGCAGCTCTCTGATGTCCACATCTATACAGTTAAGCCCAAAATTATTCATACCCTATGCAAAAATTGCTAATTCCATATTTTTGTCTATGAAAAGAAGGACTGAGAAAACTTTGGTTTCAATCCATTTTAGTTATGGCAGATTACAAACCAATACACCAAATCTGGTTTCTTTGCTGTTGACTTAAAGGTTACATAATCAACATTTTAGGTTTTTACATAGGGTATGAATAATTTGGGGCTTAACTGTACATATACACTTAAATATTTCCTGTTTCTTCTATATCACCTGTATAATATATTTCTGATGGGAACAAATGAGCGTTGTTTGATGATGGTTTGCATATTTCACTGATCCTATGTCCGTCTTCCTTTGACGTGTGCAGCAAAGAAGAGCTGCTAATAATCTTTCATCTGACACGAGATGCAGTGGAGTCTGTTTCTGCTCATTCTGGTTGGTAAGTGGATCATTTCACCACGGCTACTGCAGTTCTTCTCTTTTTAGTTGATCAGCTCTATCCAAGATCTCTCCACTTCACCTGGATAGTGTCTGCATACAACAGACACTGTGTGTAAAATCACTTGTGGCTCAATCAGCAGCTGTAGATGAACCTGAGTGTAGGATTTGGCCCTTTCTTGCCTCTGTCAGCACAATTTCTCACATTTCTAATGTTTTAGGTCAGAGTCACTTCTTCACATGTCAGCTGTGTGAGTACCACTTTATCAAAGTAAATAAGAGCTGGTATGAAGCACAGAAATACTGCAGAGAGAAATATACAGACCTGGCCGTAGTGTTTGACATGGCAAACAAGAGAAGACTCCAACAATCCTCACAGAATCAAAGTGAAGCCTGGATTTGACTGTACAATGACACAGGAGGAAACATGACGTGGCACTGGGCTCTGCCAGGGGTGGAATACATCCACAATCAAAGCAGCTGGAATCACAATGAACCAAATGATGCAAACAAACCTGAGAACTGTGTGCTCATAACAGATAAGTGGGCAGATTACCCATGTTCTCACAGCTCATGGTTCGTCTGCTATGATGGTGAGAATGTGTGGATAGGAATCCAGATTTTCATAGAATGACACAATGTGATTTGTGTGAGACAGAAAAGGTGTGTGTTTGTGTGTTTATTCATGTGATGATGGAAGTTTTTCTCCTGGCTCCACAGAGACAAACAAAGACAATAAAACATTATATTTGGTTAATGAGACAATGAACTGGACTCAGGCTCAGAACTACTGCAGACACCATCACACCAACCTGGCCAGTGGCAACCATCAGGTAGAAGGTGAAGAAATGATGAAGCTGAAGATTTCTGAAAACATTACAAAAGACAACCATTTGTGGATCGGCCTGTTCAGAGACAGCTGGAGGTGGTGGATGGAAGCGGTTTCTCGTTCAGAGTCTGGGATATGGAGTTATTTACTGACAAACAAAGCACCAACACATGTGCAGTGACTCTGTTCGACAGATCAGGAAGATGGAGCTCTGATGATTGTAACCAAACCAAACCCTTCTTTTGTTATGAAGGTGAGTTTTTACAGGGTGTCGGGAGCAGCACCACAGTCACTGTGGAAAATGGAAAATAACTGTCTATAATGTATTTTATATGTGGAGGGTACACTCCACAGTGGCTAAGGGGTGTAGTGGTTAACACATTGTGACGTATGTTTGAAGTTGGTGTGTTATGTGTGTGTTTACGTCAGCCAAGAAAAGAGATTAGATTAGGACATTTGGTCAGGGAATTTTATTCCCACATTGATTATAGGGTGCGGCCCGGGCATCAGATAACAAACTGGCGGTTAGAGTCCACAGTGATGCTTTTAAATGTATTTAAATTAATCTAGGACCGGAGTTGGACTCCGAGGAGCACAGGTGCTCAGCGTGTGGCAGCGACTGGTGATTGTGGATGCATGGTCATCCCTGGCAGCGTCCAGTTAGCCCGGGTAGTTCCCGCGGGACTTCGGGCACCCGTTAAAAACTACGTGGTCAAGGACCACTTCTTTACTGCGCTGTTTGATTGACAGGGCGGGTCCCGGCCGTGACCATTCAACGTGACTGACAGGTAAGCTTTGAGTAAAGCTGTAAGGCGCAAGTGGGATACTTAGACGCTGGAGGTGGAGCTTCCTGTTGAGCTGCGGGAAGCGGTTATAAATTAATTAGGGCCTAGAAATTTGACCGCTATCGGAGAGGGCGTTCCCAAAGCGGGTTGATTGACCAGGAAGGTGGGCAAACCTGGGCCTTAGAGGCTTTTAAAGTGGTCGAAAAGTTAGGAGTACCAGTACTAAGGTTTTGAAGATGAAGTGAAGATGTGAATATGGTAATGGAAATAATTTATCTTGGCAGTTACTGGCAGTCTTTTGTTAAATATAAATGTGTGAATGTATAAGTGAAGTGTAAAATCGTCATTTGGATGAATGATTAAAGGTGCACATTGTTTTGAGAGAAAAGTGTGTGAGACAACGAAGTTCAGGGAAGTGTGTAAATCTCTGATGAAAGTATTGCGTGAATGATGCTACAAAACTGAGCTGAAAGAATGGTGATATGTGTGGAAAATTGTTAATTGTGATGATGTCTGAAAGAGCTCTGCTGAAGACGCTGAAGACTGTGATGTGAATGCTTGCAAAACCAAAGAATTTAGTATATTTAAAAGTGTGTGTGTGAAATAAGGGTGCATTGTTTTTAGATCAAGACTTAGCAGAATTACAGAGGGTTTATAGACTGTAAATACAAAAAAAACAAAAAACAAGAGTTTGATGAGCCTGTGTCTGAGTCTGTGTGGCTGTGTGTGTGACAGGAAGTAGTGTGTGTGACAAGAACTTTGCATGCCCATAAAAGGAAACTGGCTGATGTGTGTAGTGTGAGATCAGAGAGCGAGAGATTTAGGAAGGAATGTCTTAAGAAAAATGTTAAAATTATATTAATTGAATGTTTTAGTGTCTTAATACAGGTGGACTTCTCTCAACGTGAAAAATGAGTACAGCGGCAAAAGCATAGATTAGCAGAATTGGGAGGAAAACAGGCCAGGCTTTGGCTTAAAATTTGACAGCTTCACCTCTCATTGTCTCCTTATTCTGAGAAGAAGCTTAAAGGACAGTCGATCTCCTGATAAAGACAGAAGACAGACAGAACACCATGTACTTGAAGAATTAACAGCAGGCAAAAAGACAGTGCAACTGAACTATAACACTGACGACTCCAGCAGCAGCATGTAAGAAAGCACGTGATGGAACATGCACAGTGAATTACAGGCTGGGCAGTTGAACAGTGGGATAAATGATTGTGTGGAAGCACTGGACAGTACTGGACACTGAGTTTCATATTTGCCATGCTTGGAGTAATCTTGAGAGAAAAGAACTGAAAAGATCAAGAGAGAAGCAATGGAGAGAAGAAACGGCTGATTTGGGCCTGTGTTGATCTGCGAGGCCACACAGGAAACTGTGAGAACAGTGAGAGCTGAACCTGGACATCATATAGCATATGGGAAAATTGGATTGAAGGCTGAACTTATGGAGCTTTAGGGATGTCCACCACATCACAACAAAGAGGTAAACAAAAAAGAAGGTAAAAATAATGAGAGAAACTAACTAACAATTACATTAATGAATAGAAAACACATACACAAATGGTTACATGTGAAATTATTTTTGGAAAGAATCAGAAGTGAGATAGTTTGAATCCAAAGCTCAGTGCAAAGATGCATGAATTAAACCTGATTATAAAATACATATGCAATGAAGAAGCAGCTTACACTGAAATTGACATGACCACATAACACGAACGCAAAGAAGAACACGCGAACACTTATCTGGGTGAATACATGAAATACATTGGCATCTCTGGCCGGAGAAAGAGAAGTGGGTCGCTTAAGCACTGATGATAATAATGAAAATGTCTCAGTTTTGTTATTTTTAGGTGCAAAGACCTGGATCAATTTTCCACATGCAGCGGTTGGAAGAAAGTTATAGGTTAACATCACTGGCGTCACTGATTCTGACATGAGAGCTCTAACTCCTGGCTGAAGACAAGGAATGCTGTTATTTAAGGTGGGAAATCAAAATTTGGGTTAGCAAACATGGGAAAGAGAAAACTGACTGCTTAAGTGGGAAAACTGTGAAGGAGTCTGGAACACTGCAAAAAGAAACATATACAACATCACACACACAAACAGAAAATGCATTAACTTTACAAATAAAAGAAAGCTCATGAAGATTAATAATTTAATAATGTGGTAAGATTTAAATATGCTTTTCTCTTGTCACGGTAACTTGTTGAGATGTGACTCAGTATGCAAATTAGCTGAAATGAGTGGCGACAAAGAAGCTTCCTGTGTGTCTGTGTCAGAGGTGTAAAATGGAGGAAAAAAGGTCTGTTCAGAAGTGCAGAGTTGGACAAGAAATGTATAATTTAGTGATGACACATTGTTATAACGGGTTTATATCTTATGCTAAATCTAAGTATGTTAAAGTGCTTAAAGGGGAACATGAGTGTGTGCAAACTGTGTGGCTTTTAACAAGATTTTCTGTGTATTTAGCAGGTGAAATTATGTCTGTTGACCTCGGACTCTCAGGACGCTGTGGAATCTGAGGCCAACCACTACATATGATGTGGGGAAAATGAACAGAGGGAGTGATTTAAGTCTGATTTCAGACTATGTAAGTATTAATTAAACCAAGAGCAGGGCAAAACTTTAGTGGCCCTGAAGTTCTAATCTCCATAGCATATAGATTAATAAGTAAAAATTTTCTGTGTTTAAGATCGTTGGGGTTGTTGTTTGAGTGATGGGTGGATTCTGTCAGTTAGGTTTGGGTTGTTTTTCTATTTTAAAAGAGGGAGTTTTATTAAACATGGACATGTCTAGAATTGGGCCCTTTAAAATTGTAACAGTGCACTTAGAGAAAACCTGTCAGGTGATTGTGTTTTGTGTTTTGATGAGCTAATAATCAGCTCTCTTTTTTCTCTTTTTTTGTAAGCAGGCCTGCAACATTGAATTAACAGTGCTGAAAATTTTTTAAAATCCTAAATCCTAATCCTAAAAGGATTGCCGCGTGTCAATCCAGACCAAAACTGATAGAAAATTGTTTTTTCTTTTGAGTGAATGCGTGTGAGTGAGTGGGTGACTGGACCAACGTTAGCATGAATAAAGGGGGACAAACAATTGACTAAGTTGGGGAGAGAAAGGGGATGCTCTGCTTTGTTTTGTTTTGCTTTTGGCACGAGGGGGAGAGAGACCATAGGGGAAGGGTGTAGTTCCACATGAGTGTGGAGCTGCAGACTTAATTTTAATCTTTTGGCTGCTGATTTTGGGTTGCTGGTGTTTGCTTTAAGTAAATTCTGTGTTATTGACGGGGTTTACATTATGGTAGTAAATTATATAGTGGGGAAATGGCCAAATGCTAAAGGGGAGAAACTTTTTGATATAATTCATGTTACCACTAACAAAATAGGCCACGGTACAAGTCAATTAAATTTTATATTGGAAAATAATTACAACCAAAGTAATATTTATGAGTCACATAGGAGATCACTAGACTCTTCATATAAAATGCAGTTATAGAATAAGAAACACTTTTCTAAGTGACCAAGGTTTCTTCCTTTAAAGCAGGAGCAAAGTAAGGAAAGCATATATATTTTGGTGAAGTCTGATAAAGTATAATTAGAATGTACTGTTACATTAAGAGGAGCAAAATGAAATGAAAATATGCTGTATCAAGAACGTGTTATAACACAGGAAATGCGAGTTTTAAAATGAAGTTAGTGTTAACACGCAGGTGTTGTTTCTAGGCAGCTTTTTAGCTATGATAAAACTTACACATAAGTAATTGCTTGTATGCTTAAACTTAATTGATTGAAAATGCTTGTTTTGTTTTCCCTTTGATTTTTTAGTAATGTAAAAATGTAAAAACAAAATGCTGCTAGACATAGATAACATGAAGGTTCACTTGTAGGTGAGAGTTAAGACACATTTTGCTTGGAACCTTTTGCACTTGCAACAGTTTTTTAATGCACGCTTACGGACACAAATATTACGTAGATTGAGTTGTGGGGTAGCGGTGAAAAACATTTAGCTTTGTTTTTGCTTAGCAAGCAGTGATGGTGTGATAGATAAGCAGGCCCTGAATAGGTCGACAGGAAACATCTGGAGACTGAGAGAACCATATGGGCCAAATGTGGTAGAGCTTGTAAATGTATGTCTGACTGAAAAGAGGAAGTAAGTTGGGTACAGGACGTGCTTGAGATGATCACATAAGAGAAGAAGAGAGTTTCTTAAAAGGGTGTCAAAGGTTGTTAAAAGTGTAGCTTACCCAAATGAATAAAATTGAAGATGATATATGTATAAATGATAGACCCTAGAACATGATAGCTTGAACCAAGTTTGAATAATTAAGAGAACAATTGATGAACATAATAAGTTAGGGAGGTGTAGTAGGGAAAGGTGTTTTGTTTCCTTTGCAGGAGGTTTTGGGACCACAGCAACTGCAGAGGTGGCGAGACTCCAGGGAGCACCGGACCGAACGGAACCACCAGAGAGGGGCACCCAAAAGAAGCACAGAGCATCGCAGTTGAATAAGATTTGTTGTTTAGGAGATTAAAAGCTTGTTAAGGTTAAATGTGAGCATAAAAGTAATAAAGAGTAATGAGAGGGATTTTAGGAATAGTTTGCAGGATTGATATGTTATGTAAATTGCCCAAGAAATAGTGTTAAGACTGGATTTATGTTACCCGTAGAGGGGGTGAAAATTAGAGGCTGTTTCCAAAGAGTGATAAACATAAGTAAGTCCTTTTACCAGGAAAAGATAATTATATATGTTTTTAGTAAACAGTAGTTATTGAGGGAGTCAGTTAATTAGTTTAACTAATAGAATTAGTTAAAGAGGGGGTCTGTTAGGTAATAAATATATAATCTTAAATGCTTATATGCTGATTATATTGCTTTATAAGAAAGGCCCAACTCTGAGTACAGTCTGTGCCAAAGGTCCTGACAGGAAACGACATGCTTACATGCTTTCGCAGGCGGAAAGTGAAACTAACCAGAGTGTTTGATCGAAACTTAAAGTGTGATGTGACGTTGAGAAGTACATAAATATAACTAGGCTTCCTGTTTGTGCTTCAGACCTTGGGTGGTGTGTGTTGTGTCAGGTCTCCATATCCAGATATGTAAAATAAAGATCATTTTTAAAGTTAAAAGACCACTTTGAGCCCTGTGTCCTTTTTTGGTCGTAAAGAATCAAAAGAACTGGATTTAATAGTCTTTAAACAGAGGTCATCCATTCGTAGGTGGGTCTTGTTAAGGTTCAATGTTGAGAGAAGGAATCCATAAATAACCACAGATCCAGGCGGGTGCAATTTAGACGGCATTTTTAATGAACACATGTGTGAGTTCAACAACCCAATCAGTGTTGAACTGTCTTTACCATATTCAGACAACTATTTTATAGGGTTAAGATAGTACAGCCCCCTTTTCTGTCGCTAGGCAGATTTAAACAAAGCATTCGTCACTCCAAAACCACAATGACTTTTAACATAGAACATCATCTTCGTGTCGACGGCTGATGCTTCCTGTCTCCATCCTGCCCAGGCTTATCTTCCTGGACATCAGGTGCACTTCCTGTACAAAATGTCACTCATACAGGCACAACTTTGCAGTTAGACTCATTTAGGTAAGAGTTTATATCTGTGTGTGTGTGCACGTGCGAGGGCGCGTGCATGCTGTGTACTGCGTACGTGTCGTGACCTCTCCTGTACCCCAGCTTCACCTCACACCTCTGTCATAGCCAGACATAAGGCCTGAGCTTATACACAGCTGAACTATGAGTGACTCTTGGCCTAAATGTCACACTCCAATAATGATAACATAACCATGAAGGAAACTTACTTAAACTGAACATAAGTGAACCTTAAACTTACTTAAAAGGATATAAATGATAAATGATACAAACTTAACTCTTAGCTCTCAAGGATATAAGGATATAAGGATATAACTCCAGGCATCTGACATGTAAGCAGGTGTGTTGCAATTCCTTTCAGAGCTCCTGTTCCCCCTCAGCTTGTATTGGCTGCTCATTAACGCCCGCCAAGAGTTTCTGACCTTCACTTGACCAGGAGCCACAGCTCTTCAATAAGCTCAAATGCAATCATGTATAAAAGATTAAAATCATTTTCATAACACAGGTTTTTCCTTTTCAGATCTGCTAATATGTTTGCTCCTCCTAATATAGTCTAAAAGCCACCCCAAGCAAAACAATTTGAACTTTCCCCTATCAGTGATCCCTCTAACTAAGTGTGTGTTAATCAACGATACATGCATAATAACACCCTGCTCTTAACTTGCAGTTAAACTCTGGTTTCAGTTTCACTTCTGCAAAGCCTGCAACTTCAAACACATGTAACTTCCTGTCCCTGCAGTCTACACAGAAACCTTTAAGATTATTGAAGCATTAGAAAAGCATTTAAAATTATAGATTCAACTCAACAGTTCGAAGTGGTTATAACTGGACTTGTAATAAAGACTGATATAATACCAATATATTTGAACATCTGAATGCATCTGAATGCAACATCACTATTAATACTGAAATGTTAATGATGATTATAAAAATAGCAGCAAATAATAGCAGTAAAATATTTCTCCCCTTCACAGTCTCGTTATCTGCAGGTTCACATGTTGATATTTTTGATTAGTTTAAACTCCTCCCCTCCCCTTCAGCTCTGCCTTCACCTGATTTCACATCCTTCTCTTGGCTTATGTCTTTTGGCCACTGCAGCAATGCTGATGCAAGAGGATGCGGTGCGCATTAAGAACTGTTGCCTCCTGCATCTTTCAAAGAAGCCCTTGGATCCAAGAACACTTTGAAGTGCCCCTTATCGATCTGGCTCTGTGAAGTGAGGGCCACTTAAGGTCGAGACAATGGAGAGAGAAAGAGAGAGAGACATCATGAAAGACTGATAGAAAGCAAGCAGGACAGCTGACCTCATTGTGTTCTGCTGGGGAAAAACTGTTTTGTTCCAGCACTTAGATGGCTGTGGAAAATCTCACATAAAACTCCACACAGTCAGAGTGCTGAGTGTGTTTCCTGAGAAAAATGCTGCTCTCTGAGTTGGATTTGAACCCCGTCTCTGTACCAGGAGTCAGTGTGTTAGAAAAACGCCACCGGCAGCACTTTTCAAAAGTTTGAGTGTGAAACACTCAGTGAAGAGGGCTCGTGCTTCTGGTGTGACAGAAATGAATGCCTCATTGTGCAGCTTCATTTCTGTTGCATCAGATTTGGTGGAGTTACAGGTTTAAAAGCGGATTCAGTGCCTCCGGCGTCACTGACTCTAAAGCTGTTATTTACCCTCTAACGTTTGGATTGGATGGAAATAAAGACATCGGTTTGTGCTGAGTTTTAAAAATCTCAGCGTGGCCTGGTGACACAGATAAGGAAGCTTACTACATTTTAAAACTCAACTCCACGGAGCTCAAGACTGTGCAGTCTGGGTTAAATGCAGACTTCCTCTGCAGGTGACAAAAACACAATGCTAATACATTCATTTCATTCCTGTTTGGGGATCTCAGCATCAGTTGCTACCAAAGTAGCATCAAACTTCAAGGCTGAAATTGAGCCAAAAGCTGCAGTTTCTGCGACGTCCAGCAGAGGCAGCAGTGAGTCAGTCCCCACAGACTCCCAGTGCTAAAACTTTACAGCAGAAATAAACATGTTTAAAGACTAATACTGTTACGTCCCAGTCCAGGGGTACAGCAGCGCAACATAAGGGTTAAAAAGGGTGTCCCTGCCCCAGTCCCCAAAGTCAGACCGTGTTAAACGTGATGTTAATTTCTGTCAAAACTGAAGCATAAAGGCTAAAATAACAAACAAAACAAGCTATTCTAAACCCAGCGTGAAACTAAACCAAACCGCCACTCCTTAATTTAATAAACAAGACGAAACATACAAAAAAGAAATAGGCAGTTCAAGCCTTCTGCTTCAGTTCTATTTACAAATGAACACACACCACAGTCCAGACATACTGACACACTGGGGCAGGTTTATCCTTTAAATAAAGTCACCAGCAGGTCCTTCTATCTGCTGAGGGGAACAACAAAGCTGTCCCTTTAATCCCTGACAGGCTCCTGTTGGTGTTGTGACTCTGCAGAAACCCAAATTAACCTCCTCCAAGTCTGTCCTGGCTTAAAGTGATGCAGAAAATCCAAGTTAAGCCCAAACAGAGCTTGATAAAACACTAATCTGGCCTCCAGGACCAGCCCTGCATGCCTGTTGTTGGAAAAAATCTGAAATGTTTTTGAGTGACTTTGCACTTCTTTAAGTCTGTATTTTGTGTCTAAATTTTCCTCAGTACATGAAGAGGATAAGACCTGAGGATGCACAGTAACCTCCGGGAGCTGGAGGTGGTCACAGTGATGCTCACTGGCCTTCCTCTTGGTGTGTAGCTCCTCTCTGACTCTCTGAGGCTGAGAGGAAAGCGGACAGAGAGATGGTGAGAACAGCCGTGGGCATATCCCACCCAAAGCTTTCCATCCAGCGCCACAGCACGAGGGCGACAAGCGGAAGAAAGGCAGTCCTCTTCTCTGCGTCTCACTTTCTCTACAGAAATCTTCCTCCGGCAGCGGAATGAGCCGGGGTCGGTGAAGGTGAGCTGACAGCACCGGAGCTCTGCCTCCAGTGTCAGTGTGCATTCACATGTTCACACACGGATAGTTCGCTGTGTGTATTTTTGTGTGTGCGACCGTTTATGCCCGGATGGGTCTGCGTCCTCTCTGCAGGTGAATCACAATCAGTCTGTGGAGTCATGAAAGGGAGTTCAAGGTGATTTGGGGGAAGCATGACCGAATCGTTGTAAATGTCATGAGTGAGATGCACTGGACAGAAAAGCATGTATAAACAACTCGGTGCCTTCAAAGTCAAAAACCACAAAACCTAAAAACGTCTTTGGCCTGCTATACTGACAGTGTCCTGTAACCTACCAGAACATGGCCTGGGCCTTTGCAGGGCCACTGTGGGCAGATGCATATGGCCCACAGTGGGCTTCGGTACCAGCAAACCTGCCTAACATTTCTCACTGGTACTGGGAAAAAACAAACTCAAACCAGTCTGAATGATTCAGTCCAGCCTGATGAAGAGCTCTGCACTGACGAAGAACTGTAAAGAAGACGGTCGTTAAGATGAGAGTCTAATGAGAGACACCTGCAGACACCTGCAGAGTATGATGGCAAAGCAAACGAATGAAACAATTAAACCAAATAATTAAAAGCACAACAACAGGATGAACCGTTAATAAGAGAAGCTCCTCCATAACTACATTTTTTACAGTGGGGAAAAACACACTTTTTTTTAATGAATTACTACAAGATTTATTTTCTTTTATTATTGAACCAAGATGCTGTGGAAGTTTTTCCACCACCAAAAACCAAAGAGTTTTCCAATAATTATATATAAATTATTGTTGGTGAAAATTTGAGCTAATGAAGTGAAATTTTTTGAATAAATGGCAACATGTTCAGAATCTAGTTAATCTTCTCAGAACAAAAGAAAAGTGACAAATTGGTAACAGTGTAGCAGCTCTCTGATTCAAACACTCATCAGTCTGCATTGACAGCAGAGGTAACGGCTCTAACAGCCCAGACACATTCACCACACAACACACAAAAACACAATATACACACAGTCAAGCATCCATCCATCCATCCTTCTCCTGCTTATCCAGCTCTGTACCGCAGAGGCAATGGTCTGATCTGAGTGTGCTCCACCCTGCTGTGTCGTTTGTGTCTCTCTGAGTTTTGTTAGCTTTGCATGCTCCACCTCCTCCTGTAGAGAATTGGTAAATGGAGCAGTTGTGTATGTCTGGGCAAAAAGCAAAGGCTCCATCCAGGTTTCCAAACAGCTGATGAATCATTTTAAATGTTTATTTTCAGAGCGCCTGAAATAATACAGAAATGACCCGTGTGGAACGGACATTTGGCTAACTGCATTAGGGATCCATCAAAGAGAGAGGAGCATGCAAAGTTAGCATGACCCGCAAAGACACATTAATTGATGGCTTATAAACTGAAATTATCCTTCAAAGGCCTGAAATGACCCATCGATTCAGATTTTATTCAGCCTCTTTCAGCACAAAAAAACCAAAAAACTGCAGACATGTCCAGCACGTGCTGACGGAAACAGCAGAGATAGTCATGGACGGGAACGCTACGGGTTTGTGTCTGGGCTCTGGGATCAGTTTCATTACTTAGACTCCTGTCTTCAGTTTTTGTATTTTTACACTCTCAGTCTAGTCTTCAGGTTTCTTAGTTTAGTTTGTTTCAGTCCAAGTCCAGGTGTTCGTTTCCTCCTCGGTGTGGTTTGACAAAAACAACTGAGACCCTTTGGAGGAGGGTCTCAGCTGCCCACCCCACCCACCAAAATTGCTTTTTCTTTTACTTAAGCCTGCGAGTTCTGCATTTGGGTCCTCTTCCAGACAAACTTTGTTTCAGTGCACATGCATATGCACTCAGATAAGGTTGGCTCCCAGCAGCAGTGCTTTCACTGACCTCAGCCACAGCACATCAACTCTCTGACCTTTTTTAATCTGTATTTTAATAAACCGAGAGCCTCCTCAGACAGGGGTGGAGTGGATCTGTTTGTCAGTCTTCGGTCCCGCTGAAGTCCTCAAACCTGATGAGTCAGAAACTTGGATATGTTCAGAGTCAGGAGGGAATGCCATCTGAGCTGGTTTGCGTTCAGACTTTTGTAGTTCAGCGTCTAAACTGAATGAACATGAGTGTTTTGCTGAGACTCCTCTGCTGCTCCAGAGAGAGATTACCTCCCTGATTCTGAATGAGGACAGTCTCATAATTCTGATGAGTATAAGATCTCAGTCAGTATAAAACTGCAGTCTGCTACAGATAACTGACTGAGGTCTTGATGAGCTCTGTTAAAATGGTAAATTCAGACAGACTTGCTGTTTGTAAATGCTCCTTTAAAGCTGCACAGTCACTGCTTTAGCAAAAGGAAAAATCAGCTCTGAGATCAGAAGTACATTATTCCTAAGGGTCAAGGACACGTCGTGAGGCTTATAGATGAAGCAGGATATGAAGAAAATCTCTCAGGGGTCATGCTGTGCGCTGCATCACAATTCATTTAATACGCTGGAACCCAGAGACAAACCTGGAAACTCTAAAGTTTAAAAACTTCAAATTTAGCCCAACCTTGCCTCGGGCGCTTCAACCGAGCACAACGCCTGAATACCAAAATATTTCTGTTATTCCCTCGCAGACGAGCAGAAGCTCTGATGCAGCGAGATGCCATGCTTGGAATGTGGATGTAATTAGGCACATTGGAAAATCCCAGTGTGAGGCTGTGATTGAGAGGGGGTGGGTCGGTATGATGGGCTCATTACGTTAAGGGCGTCGGTCTGTGAAAGTGATTTGGCTTAATTGGCCAATTGCAAGTGATTAGTGGGAAGAATGAAAGGAGGCTCGGCTCCGGTGAAATGACTTTGCTATTAGAGACGAGCCATAAATTGGGCTGGATGTATGTGACACACACACACACACAGACACACACGCATGTTTACCTGCCTCTGTGAGCACACTCATTGACATATTTCAAACTACTACAAAGTTAACCTGATTTAAAGCTGAAGGAGAAACCAACACATGCAGTACGCTCACATTTCCTTTGCTTCACAAATGTGTGGGAAACACAAAAAAGCGCACACATAAAAAAACCTTACAAGCAAAATGTGCTTTAAAAATGTCCTTCCATCCACTCAAAGCGGCCCGCATGCACAAAAGAAGACGTCACACATAACGCGCTCTTTTACGGAAGTAAAAATGGCGGCTACAGAGCTAGTAGGTGTTGTTGCAGCAGTCTATCAATTTCTGCACAGTCGTAACCGACAGAATTTTGACAAATTAATTAGAGAAAGAAGGACACTGAGAAAAAAGAGAGCCCGTGCTTTAGCAATGGCCTTGTTTGGAGCAGTGGCTGCGGACATGGAGTCGGAACCAGGAGCGGTGGGATTGGGATGTGAGAGAAAACCTCAGTTTCTGTCCATTGACTCACTCCGGCTCCAGTTTCCGCCGCCATGCTTTCTTGTTTGTCTTCTCCGGTGCTGATAATTGGCGTCTGTCTTGTGTCAGTGACGTAAAAGACGGATTTAATGCAACATGACCGTTCAAACAGCAGTCGCTTTCTAAAACATCAGTTATGTATCGGATTCAGTAGCACATACATAAGTGACCCAGGTCGGATATGAAAATATCGGATTTGTGCCGTTCAAACTGTCATACCATGATCAGATATGGGTCGCATAGGGTCAAAAAAGTCGGATTTGATGCGCTTTTGCCTGCAGTGTGAACGTAGCCTAATACACGGTGTAAAATACAAAGTTGTCAAACAGTTACACAACATACTTCTACATACACACAAAATACCCAACATTTCCATAATACCTCTATGACCAATTAAAGGTTTCTCAGTTTTAATCTGCGAGGAGGCTGAAGTGTGTGTAGCAGACAAAAACCACCTGTTACATTGTAATCATCAGTGTTGGGGTGAAAACGTAATGTATTACACATTACTCATTACTTTTCTTTAAAGTAATGCAGTATGCTATTTAATTACTTAATTTCAGAAAAAAATTAGTTACACTACTTTATATGAAATGAATTGTCTTGTAATTATCACTTAACAGTATAAGTTAATAATATCAACATGTAAGGACAAAAATAATGAACACTGACAGCACAAAGCAAAGATGTAACCCAGCCCAGAGACGAGCAGTTGTCATGGTGATTTTACTGGAGAAACATAAACATGAACAGGTAGAAACGGTGGGTGTGGCCTGACTGATCATCACTGCCTTTGTTGCCTGTTGAAGTTGAGGCTCTGGCAGCTGGGCTGGAGTCTGCATGCACTCAACTTTATCATCACTCTGGGTTCTTGGCTAGCATTAGCTTAGCATTTGCATGCTGTCTGTGCAGATAGTTGCAAAGAAACGTTTTCAGTGTAATACATGCAACTCATACAACAGATGTCCTGGATGCAGTTTGAACTTTACCATCACGCTCTTGTCCTTTAATGCAATAAAAATATATGTAATATCCATCTCCACTGCTCAAAAGCTTTAGACACAAGAAACAAAACTGATTTCTGACATTTAATCTGTCCCATTTGTGCAACCACAAGATAGCAACTTTCATTTGGAAAGCTAGCAGCTGTGTGTGTGAGAAAGAGATGAGACATCTTGGACCGTCTGTTACTACACCAACCTCACAGCAGCCATATTGTTGGTCACATGATGCCATTTAAATGCTCCAAAAGGCTCCAAGAGCACAAACATGGTCCAGAGGTCCAGTTTATGTGAAGCCTAGGAGGCAGTTTCACGTACAGCCACCTGTGTCACCATCCACCTGTCAGTCAAAGCCACGCCCCCTAAAACTGGGAACTTTAATTTAATAAAGCTTTAATACAATTTAAACAGGTGAGTTATAAAAAACCAAAAGCTGTGACACATTATTATTCAACAGTCATTCAGGAGCTGCTCTCTGTGACTTTCTCCATTAACTCGTAATTGTTTCAGGCCTCAGAGATTGATACATAGGATGTAATTAAATGTGACCTTTCCCCGAAGCTGCTTAACCCTTCAGCAGTCTGTGTGTGTGTGTGTGTCTATGTAAATACTGCACAACATAATGCATGTTTAATTAAATGATAATCAATGCACAGGCAGTTGGTGAATTTCAGCCTTCAGGCAGTGTTTGGATGTTTGTATTTATCTATTGTTCTGTGTGTGTGTGTGTGTGTGTGTGTGTGTGTGTGTGTGTGTGCAGAATACAAAGTCAGTACAACTATATATATATATATGAATCTTGAGGTTTGGTTTAGCTCATGTTTTTGTTGTTGTTGTTGTTGTTTTTGTTAGGGGTTAGGGTACGGTCCTGATCCCCAAGGACCCCAAGAAGGGACCGGTCCCATCCAACTACCGACCAATAACCTGCCTCAGTACAACATGGAAGCTCCTGTCAGGCATCATATTGGCAGGGGCGCAAAACACCAGCTACTGGTAGACAGAACAGTCAGCCGAGACTGCAAGACCAGACTGACCAACCTGTGCACTGGATTGATTACATGACTCAATGCCCCACAGCTGGATACTGGAATGCCTAGAATTGTACAAGATCTGCATAGGCCTGAACCCCCTCAGTGAGATCATTAACAAGACTGGCTACGGATACCGACTACAGCCACCTCCTGTACGTGGATGACATCAAGCTGTATGCCAAGAGTGAACGAGACATCGACTCACTGATACACACTACCAGGCTATACAGCAATGACATCGGGATGTCATTCAGACTGGAGAAGTGTAGTCGGATGGTAACAAAGGGAGGGAAGGTAGTCAGAACTGAGGGGATCGAACTACCAGAAGGCAACATTGCAGACATAGAGGACAGTTACAAGTACCTGGGGATCCCGCAGGCGAATGGGAACCATGAAGAGGCAGCTAGGAAAGCTGCAACCACCAAGTACCTGCAGAGGGTCAGGCAAGTCCTGAGGAGTCAGCTGAACGGTAAGAACAAGATCCGGGCCATCAACACCTACGCCCTGCCCGTGATCAGGTACCCTGCTGGGGTAATAGGCTGGCCAAAGGAGGAGATAGAAACCACTGACATAAAGACAAGAAAGCTCCTTACCATGCATGGAGGGTTTCACCCCAAGTCCAGCACCCTGAGGCTGTACGCTAAGTGGAAGGAAGGGGGCCGGGGACTGGTGAGTGTCAGCACCACAGTCCAGGATGAGACAACGAACATCCAAGAATACATTGGGAAGATGGCCCCAACTGACAGAGTGCTCAGTGAATACCTCAGGCAGCAGAAACCCAAGAAAGAGGAGGGAGACGAGGAACCATCATGGAAGGACAGGCCCCTGCACGGTATGTACCACCGGCAGATAGAGGAGGTGGCTGATATCCAGAAATCCTACCAGTGGCTGGACAAAGCTGGACTGAAAGACAGCACAGAGGCACTAATCATGGCAGCACAAGAACAAGCTCTGAGTACAAGATCCATAGAGGCTGGGGTCTATCACACCAGGCAAGACCCCAGGTGCAGGCTGTGTAAAGATGCCCCAGAGACAATCCAGCACATAACAGCAGGGTGCAAGATGCTAGCAGGCAAGGCATACATGGAACGCCATAACCAAGTGGCCGGCATAGTGTACAGGAACATCTGTGCCGAGTATAACCTGGAAGTCCCGAGGTCAAAATGGGAGATGCCCCCAAGGGTGGTGGAGAATGACCGAGCTAAGATCCTGTGGGACTTCCAGATGCAGACGGACAAAATGGTGGTGGCTAACCAACCGGACATAGTGGTGGTAGACAAACAGGAGAAGACGGCCGTAGTGATCGATGTAGCGGTTCCGAATGACAGCAATATCAGGAAGAAGGAACACGAGAAGCTGGAGAAATACCAAGGGCTCAGAGAAGAGCTCGAGAGGATGTGGAGGGTGAAGGTAACGGTGGTCCCCGTGGTAATCGGAGCACTAGGTGCGGTGACTCCCAAGCTAGGCGAGTGGCTCCAGCAGATCCCGGGAACAACATCGGAGATCTCTGTCCAGAAGAGCGCAGTCCTGGGAACAGCTAAGATACTGTGCAGGACCCTCAAGCTCCCAGGCCTCTGGTAGAGGACCCCAGCTTGAAGGATAGACCACCCGTAGGGGCGTGCTGGGTGTTTTTTATATATACATATATATATATATGTATGTATATATTAACCACTTAACATGAACAGCCATGCTCTATGAATGACCACCTTTCACCATCATCTGTAATAACCACACTGTAACAGCTACAGGTCGTTAGAAATATATGGAAACAATGAACTCTGAAGGACCCTTTTGTTTCCATCTGCAGTCATTTATATTTGGACCCATGTTTCTGTTCAGGATCATCCTGATCTTCTAGTTGAATATGCAGAAAACAGGTGAGAACGCAGCAGCCAGGCTGCACAAAACAAATGTGACAAAGTGAGACAGGCATGAAAAAGAAGAGCTGGGATGCAAAGCAGCTTAAATGGCATGTCCAATATAAGAATTTTCAGATGTTGTATAGATGTCCAGAACTGGTCATGAACCAACCCAATATAATAATGGATTGCATTTATATAGCGCTTTTCTATGCACCCAAAGCGCTTTACAATTCCACTATTCATTCACTCTCACATTCACACACTGGTGGAGGCAAGCCACAGTTGTAGCCACAGCTGCCCTGGGGCAGACTGACAGAAGCGAGGCTGCCATATCGCGCCATCGGCCCCTCTGGCCAACACCAGTAGGCGGTAGGGTAAAGTGTCTTGCCCAAGGACACAACGACCAGGACCGAGAGCCCGGGGATCAAACCGGTGACCTTCCGGTTACCGATGCAGTACAGATAAACATGATCGTCTATCTGACGTCCAGTGTTTAGTGCGAATAGTTTCTGTAAAAGGAACCAAATAATTCTGGGGTCAGGCTTAAATTCCTCCAGAGCAAATCAGAGCAGCACAAAGATAATATCCATGTGACGCTCAAGGAGCAGACAAAAACTTATACACAACTTGCTGAATCCTGGTTTTGTACACATTGTGCACTGTGGACCATCTGATATGCGAGATAAAGTGAATATTCACGTCTGTCTGAAGATCAGCGGTGCTGTGAACGATATTTCTTCTGTTCAGGGGTTTCTGCTCTACATTTCTTCCTGTGTCATTATGTTACATTTGCTCATGAATTAGGCTCCCTGCTGTCAGGGCATACAATCTCCGTTATGTTCACTCCTGGTGGGCACACACAGGAACTGTCAGCATTGGTGTGTGGACAGACAGAAGAGAGGACCCAAATGCAGGACTTGCAGGCAGACTGAGGACTGGACGGACAGAACATAAGCTAACTGAACTGAATATTAGACAATGACAAGACCAGGAACTGGGAGAAACTGAGGGTTTAAATCCACTGGCTAATGATGATAGAAACAGGTGTGAACACAGCTGAACAAAGTCTGACTAATAACACACAGGAAGTAGAACTGAACATAATGCACAGAGACAAAAGGCAAACAGTAGAACAGGAAATAGAGAACATGAACAAACTGAAAGCTGGTCTCCAACCACTTTAAATGTTATTTATATAACACCAAATCACAGCAACAGCCACCTCGAGGTGTTTTAAATTGTCCTGAAAATAATACAGAGAAACCCCAACAATCAGACAACTTCCTATGAGCAGGAACTTTGGCAACAGAGGGAAGGAAAAACTCCTTTTTAACATGAATGCAGCCATCTGCGGCGACTGGTTGGGGTAAGAGGAGGAAGACATCCAGGCACAGATTATGTTAATGGCGGCTTTTGGTTTTTGGATTTACGTCCTCTCCGTCTGTGAATCCACGGAGCTGTTAGGCTTGGTGACTCAGCTTTGCTCCGTTACCGCTACGCACTTTCTCTCGAGCTCATTCAGATCAGAACAGCTTCCACGTTTTAGTGATCAACTGTCGTGCACCAGCACAGCTGAATCTGCAGCAGACCTGCATTTTCATCAATCACAGATACACAGAAACCAGGCTCCAGGGATCAGATACCAACACCTCTTAAATTACTATTTAGTTTCATTCAATTAGATGCCATAAATACCTACAATAAGACGGGCTAATGGTTAATCTAACACATCTGCTGCTGAGCTGCGTGTATTGTAACAGTTTAGTTGGGAATCATTTGTGCGAGTGCTCAGACGCTCTCCGGAGACAAAATGATGTGCTGATGAGCGTCCTCTCCTCTCCTGTTATCACGACATTAGAGCAGAATTGGATTTTCTGCATGTTGGCGCTTCTTTAATGCCTCTCTGATTGGATCACGCGCTTCCATTACCATTACTGATGCTGTCCCAAAGGGCTAAACCACCATGCAGATGAACTCTCTCTGCTCAGGTCAGTGTTAAACACGTAACGGTGAGATGAGAGAATAATCAACATGTGACTTTCCAGCACTTCAGAGTGAGAGCCGCTTTAAAATCTGCAGGATAATGGGAAAAGAAGAAGAACACACATATGGGAAGGAAACATGGCCAAACCGGGCCACAGCTCGGTGTTTGTGTTTGTGCACAACTCAAGTCAATGAACAAAAACCTGCAGTCATATCTCACGTGTGCATGTTGGCGGTATGAATACAAGGCATTGACTGTGTGTGTGTGTGTGTGTGTGTGTGTGTGTGTGTGTGTGTGTGTGTGTGTGTGTGTGTGTGCATTCTCATGACACGCTTCAATACACACTACTCATATGTTTGCAGCATAAAAACAAGCCCCGTTAAATCTGCCTTATTGATCCGGCTCGGCTTAAATATACAGCAAGACAATCGATCTCGCTCAGCAGAGTGAGTGTATCATCGTGCTGAGAGCTTGTAGGTGGAAAAGCATTCTTCTTGCTGATTTTCAGCACAAGGCTGAGTGAGTATCTGATGGAAAGATGATTAAACCTGCAGCCTCAGAGCTGCTTTTGTTTGCCTCATTCACAGAAATATTATTTCTGCTTGTAAGAGATGCCGTTACCCCAGAGTCACCACATCAAGTTACACTTGAATTAAAACTTAATTCAGCAACAATTTCAATTCAAACTATGAAAATATATAATTTCCTCCACATTTCAACCTTGTTTATATTTTTTTTTTAAATATATTTTTTAGTGCTGTCAGCGTTAATCTCGTTAAAATGACGTCAACACTATAATAACTGCATTAACGCGACAAATCTCCGTTAGAGAGTTAGCGCGGATCGCCCCATGCATGGGGCTGCACTGCATCAATGCATTAGCGTGGTTAGCTCATTAATGCGTTAACGCCATGCAGTCCCATGCACGGAGCGATCTGCGGAGATTTGTCGCGCTAATGCAGTTATTATAGTGTTAAAGTCATTTTAACGAGATTAACGCTGACAGCACCAATATTTTTCATCATTAACTATTTTTAGAATATCCTGAAATAAGGTAAATAAGCTCAGCTTCCTCACTCAGAAGTGCTTTAGTTCAGTTTGGTGGTGACAGCGCCTCCATGTGGTGGGAAACGAGTGATGGAGATGTGCTCGTTACACAGTGAGACATTTGCAAAGCTGCGTCTGAACAAAGCTCCAGACTTCTGGAACAACATCCTTCAGACAGACATAACCATAACGTACAAAACCAAACTGCTCACAGCAGCTGTCAGCACGGTGGTGGATGGATGATGACCCAAGTGGACCACGCACTCGTCTCTACACCACAGTATTCAAATATCAGGCCGTCTGTCCTGCAGCTAAAGTCTGGACCAAACTGGGCCATGATGATCCCGAGCACAGCAGCAGAGAACGAAAAGATTTAAGGTGCTACTGTATAAAAAGCCTTCAGGTAACTCTGAGGGACAACAACAGCAGAAGAGTCGCCAACAGCCCAATGCTGAGGTGACACTCCCCCTGGTGTCAGGAAACAGCTACAGCATGTGCGTTAGGACACTACAGAAGCATGTTGGAGCCTTTAACAAGCTCTCTCTTCTAAGATCAGGAGAACGAGGCTGCAGCGTTAACAAAGTATAAGACCTTTCAGGTCCTATAGGTCAGGTTTAGGGACTGAAAGCAGCTTGACTGTGTTTAGGTTAAAACCTGACCGTTCACAGCAGGAGCCCTGTGCTTTGGGAGTCACAGATGCTAGAGGATGAGAGCGAGCTCATCATGTCCCTGTTTGGAGTAATTATAAAGAAAGTATCTGTATCTGTAAGATTTAAAGATGTTGAACTCTGGCTGTGCCACGATCCTTCAGCGTTTTCAGTTTATGTTTGAGTTCTTAAGTTATTACTTGAGATATGTTGAGTTACAGGATTATCATTTGGTTGCCTTAAGTTCAGTCTAGTTATGTTTCACTTAGGTCTTCTGTGTTAGTCTGTCAAATGTTTCTTGTCTGCTTGTTCTTGTTGTCAAGCTTGTGTTATCATGTCTACGTTGTTCCATGCTGTTTCCTGTTTTATTTTGAAAGTGTCCTATGTCAGTGTAGTCGGCTTTCCTTCCTTTGTCTCGTTATGTCAGATTAGCCTCAGCTGTTTCCCCATGTGTTTGCACCTCGCCTGATCACCTCCTGAGTGTATTTAGTCTGTGTGTTTTCATTCATTTGTTGTCAGGTCGTTTGTTGTTCCCCCTCATGGTTCGATTCCTCCATGTCGTCAGGAATTTCTATGTTCAGGTTTTTTTTAATTCACGTTCGAGGTTCTGTTCTTTGTCTTTTGTGTTTAGCATTTAGTTTTCCCAGTTTAGTTTTTGTCCCCTTTTCATCGGCCTTATAAAACGGCTCACTTTTGTTTGTGTCTGCATTTTGTGTCCACTCTTCACAATTATACAGTCTGCTTCGGCAAACTGTGACAGGCTGTGATGTGAACTGAGGCATTTCTTAAAGGCAGTGAGGCCCAGAGTAGTTTTTTCCTGCTGCTCATCATTATTAAGAATACTTAATGTCAAAAAATGTTATTCACAAGAGTTTTATTACTTCTTTAAAAAAGGATATTAATAAAATATTCTGAATGAATCTCCTGTTTCTATGCACGTAACAGCCTTGAGTGTAAAACTGAAAGCTGTCATGATTATTGAAACGCTCAATGGAAGTAAACGCGGTGAATAAAGTCCATGAATCATGTGACCTCTTCCTCCAGTAAATGAATGAATGATCCTTGGGTTCCAGTGAAGAGACCAAAACACATGAACACATGTGAAGTGATGAGGAGGCTGCGACCTTCATCACATTATTGTCATATTTCCATCATGTTTTCCGCTTTTCTTTTTCACGACGTCTTCTTGTCCTCCTGCGTTAGCTGACCGTGGATACAGACGAATTACTTTAAAGTCTTTATGCTGCAAATTCAACATTTAGCTTATAATACAAAATGTTATTGTAAAACTTCCCAAACAGCAAAGCTGGAGCTTCACCTGCTGTGTTCTCCTCATGTGTGCCATGTTGTTCCTCAGTTGGAGAGGGAGCTGTGTGCACGTGCTCCAGCTTTGTGGGATTTCACCTTCGTAAATAATTATTTTAGAAAGCACAATTACTGAATGATGCCTGGAGGTGGCATCTGCTGCCTCTTTCTTTGTTGAGCCAGGGTGGAATCTGTTTCCACTACTGAAGTACCTAAAAGTACATTATTTTGGATGTCCAGCAGGGGGCGACTCTTCTGAGCTAAGTAAACCCTGCCTGAGGAGTTTGTTTTGGAAATGAAGGTCCTGTCAGAGATGGAAAATAAAGCCTGAGATAATTGAGGTCTGCCTTGTAAAACACAAATTGCTAAATGTGGTCCATGCTTGTCTCACCTGGTTTAAAACAGCAAAGGTGAAGTCACTGTGGGCACATCCAGGCTGTTAGTTTTCTTCATCAGCCTCTGTCGTCACTGCAGAGGAGTTTTGGCCCACTCATCTTCACGGCGTTGCTTCAGCTCATCGAGGTTTGCAGCATCCATTCATGCACAGCTCTCTGAAGGTCCCACCACAGCGTTTGCAGTCAGGTGGAGATCTGGACTCTGACTGGACCATCGCAGCAGCTTGATCCTTTACACTGGGCCTCATTCACAAACGGGGTGAATGCACAGATCTGTACATAAATCGTGCTGAAGAATGTTCCCCACCTAAATCAGTGATTCGTCGACTTTTCACATCTGAATTTGTTTGTTTTCTATGAACACCGAAGTGCTTCTGATGGTGTTTATGAACAGATGATGAAGCTCAGGCTGAATGCTTAGTGCTGGTGTTTATTGTTTCGCTTTGTTAGTCCACTAGTTTTGTTACACATTCACTTCCCACCGGCTGCAGCTTGTATTAGCAACTCTCTCTCTCTCCCTCTCCTCTCAGACATTGACCTCTGACCTCTCTCCCCTTTACCTCGTGTCATTGCTGCTAATGACTATTGAAAAAGACATTGATGGGATACAAATGAATGTAGATGTTTGAGTAAAGTAGAGTTTCTCGCTTTCTCCACCTCCGGCAGTCCTCTGAAAGCCAGACACTCGACCTCGCCTCCACTCCACCGCCACACTCCGTCAGCTGTAAACGCATCAGGTACCTCAGCTCTGTGTGTGTGTGTGTGTGTGTGTGTGTGTGTGTGTGTGTGTGTGTGTGCGTTATCAAAGTGCACACAGCTGAATTTGTGTAAGTTCCCCACTCAAAACAGCGCTGTCCATGGTGCTGAAGTTCTACCCCTTTATGTAATGTTTACTATTTCACAGTTTGTTTGGCTGCCACCGCGTAGGCTGTGAGATTCCTGCACAGAAGCCACAGTATGTTGGAAAGACCAGAGACCAAAACCTGAAGAGCTGGAAGAACTTTGGTTGCTGGTGGGTATTTTCTTTCGTTAGGTTGGAGGTTTAAGAACATCTGTGAGTTTATTAAGATAAATAGAATTCGGTGTTTCCAATCGTTACATTTTTATCATCAGGCATCACAATAAACTGACACAAGTGGAAAAATGTCCAAGTCTTCTAGCATGAATTATGGATCCCCGGGATCTGCCCCCCTGCAGGAATAACTGCCAACATATCAAGCCCAGAAAATAAGACATGCTTTTATTGGCCATAAATATCTATACATTTTGTGTTCTCATCATTTCATCATCACACACTACAAGTGAAGATTTTCATCTTTTATTTTGTCTGAAATGTTGGGGTTAGAGTTCATGATGTGAAAAAAATCAATAAAAGTGAATTGTAATAACTCACGAGATGATCTAAGCTTTACTCTGATTCATGACTCCAGGCTCAGTGTCTCTTTATCAGTCTGTGCATATTTGTACATTTGTCCCCAGCATCTCCACACAGTATAACTTTAATATCAAGACTAAAATAATTCGAGCTGCTTGTTTATTAGCTCAGTGAAAGAGTCTGAAAGTGAACATCAGCACTTCATCAAAGCCTGTAGGATTTTACGGCGGCATATACAGTTCATAAACATCACGGCGGAGGCTGCTCACCAGTAAAGATGTCACAGTTTAGGGCTGAGGATGGATTACAGGCTCAGCTCAGACTCGTGCTGAAGGTTAATGTTGAGACGTTTTAAACAGGCGTCCCTGAGACGTCCAGAGATCTGCACTCCGTCTCTGCTATCCTGAATGTGCACTGAACTGACTCATGTTAGAAAATGAGAGTGTTCTTGCTGTTACATGTTGGGACTCCACATAAATGTAAAGTTATCATAAGTAAGGTTGAAGTCAGTACGTCTGAAGCAGCTCGAGGTTGAAGCCATTTTCTCTCAAGAAAGTCTTGAGCTTTAAATCTGGATCTGAAGGCTCCAACAGCTGCACTGTGACCGTTTTCAGAATTTGTACTCCCTTTCAGAGGTCTGAAGGCTCGTTGGAGATGGGAGAGTAAACTGGTACTCTTCTCTCGGGTCTCCTTCTGGGGAACGCTGCTTCATGTAAAGGCTTTCATGACTGGAGCTTAGTGGAGCTTAATGATGTTCTAAAACAGGATGTATGGCGTGAGGTAAAGTAAATGTAAAGTAAGGGGCAGTGCTCGGGCATGTGATGGAGACTTGTCATTAACAAGGTCCCACCTTTACCTACCCTCTCGGTCTTTCTGACTGACGGGACCAAAATTCCCAAAATGTTTTCTTTAATCTGACCTGAAAGCAGCGCCTGAGTTCACTGAGCTCAGATCAGCTGAGCAGAAGTTCTCTGTAAAATCAGACTAAGTTTTACAGTCAGAGGAGTCGCCCCCTGCTGGCCAGTGGAAGGAATACAGGTTTCCCTTTGAATATAAAACATGGATAAAGGTCTACAAGTGTTGGTGCCTCTCATGAATTACCATTATTATTACCGTGGCAACAATGGCTTCAGCTTCAGGCTTTATCATCCTGTTGGTGGAAATCTGAAAGTCTCCGTCTGTCTTCATGAGCAGGCTGTGGTGAGTGAGCAGGAAATGAGTGATGGTAGCCTGACAGTGGGAGTCTGTGGGGTGTGGGGTCTGCAGAGGTCCAGCTGGCAGTTCGGTGGCCTTCACTCCTTCGTCTTCGCCCTTGCTCGTCTTCCTCTCCGTCTCGTCAGCTGTCTGTCACCATCATTGTTTCTGTCTCGTTTGCATGAGTGTTTTTTATACCATTTGCATCTTGGTGACTCATTTTTCATTTAAAAGGTTTGCCAAAATAAAAATGTGTCTGCATCAAAAAAAGCTTCTTCTTTGTCAGCCGTGTTTAAATAAGCTTTTCCTCCTCTCTCTTCTAAAGTCATAGAAGCTTTAATATCATCACTCACAGAACTGAACAAAGCATTATCCTGTGTCTTTGTGCTCTCAGTCACTTCAGGCAGATCTGAGTTAACTACAAAACACATCAAATGTGAAAGTTAACCACAGACACAGATGCTGACCTCTCGTTGTGTGATTAGCAGTGTTGGGGAGTAACGGAATACATGTACCGCCGTTACGTATTCAGAATACAAAATATGAGTAACTGTATTCCGTTACAGTTACCGTTTAAAAAGGTGGTATTCAGAATACAGTTACTTTGGTGAAATAAATGGAATACACGGCGGTACTTCCCTGTTTCATATTGTCGCGGGTCACGATTATTTGGGTTTGTTTGACAGCTACGTTCTGTTGTTCCAGGCGGCAGCGTTACGGTTGCCATGGTTACAGGGTGAAGCGCTCTCTCTCTCTCTGCGTGTTTCCTGGGTGAGAGAGCGCCTTTTTGTTGTTGTTGTTGTGCTAAGCTAAAAGGGAGAATGCTACAGGCATAGCTCTAAAGCATGTAGCCTGATGGGCAGTGTAGTCCGTGCTGCAGGGAGAATGGACTACCATACACGTTATGTGTCTGTGAGCGAGGGAGGGAGAGAAAGGAAAAGTCCGAGCTGTCACGGAGCAAAAACGGGAGCTGGAAGCATGTAAATATAATAATAACCACTGCAGCCAAGAAGAGTGCCTGACGAGCCCAGCTGTAAGTAAGCTATTAAGACTCAACTGTACACTGTGTTCGTGTTTTCCTCCGGAAAAAATAAGTTCCGTTGGAGCAGCCTTTCAACGCCTCTCTCTGTCTCCCGCAAGCAAAGTTGACCCAGACAACAAAGTAAAGCTAGTTTTCAGCTACCAGCCCGACACGGAACCCACCGTGTTAGCCAGAGGTCCCTTTACTACGGTTCGGAGCCGCGGACCTTCAGTAACAGTAATAAATCACAGCAATAGTACATTCACGTAGTTGTAAACAGCATGATAATATATTAAGTATTCCAAAGTATTCAGAATACGTTACTCTCATTGAGTAACGTAACGGAATACGTTACAGAATACATTTTGGGGCATGTATTCAGTATTCTGTAGTGGAATACATTTTAAAAGTAACCTTCCCAACACTGGTGATTAGTGTGTTTATTCTGAGGGCATCGACGGTCATATTGGGACATTTCTCTCCAGGTTGTTCTGCAGATTGGACCTCTGCTGTGCTCTGCATCAGCTCGTTTCTCTATTACCTCGAACGCTGAGCTCGGGGCTTGTTTGTGCTGCTTGCTGTCTCACATACTCGACCAAAACATTTCCAAAAGTTTTGCAGTAATTACTCTTAGACAGACAGCGGCTGCAAATAAGGCCAAAGTCGGTACAACTTGAAGGTTAATACACAACACTGCAAAGAAAAACTATCCCCAAACTAACGACCAGAACTCCTCCTAATGAACCTCCATCATTAACAAAACCAACAGCTCGACACCCCCTCCCCACCCTCAGCCACTGGCTCCATATCAGAGCTCATTCCTCACCGAGTCCACAATCATCACCGCAGTTTATCTGCTGCTGTTTTTATTTATCCAGCCTCCTCGCGTGCCATTGTTTACCCTGGAAGCGATGTCCTTGGACATTCATATGTCTCGGAAATGGATAATACCTGCCAAAATCTAATTTGCCCCCCTCCCCGACCTCCGTCCCACCCTCCCTCCTCTCTTTGTCAGACCTTGTAGGCAGATTCTTTTGAGCCCACAGATAATAAATATCTGATCCGTGCTGCTGCAGAAGAGATGGATTACAGAGATGGAGGGAAAAGCTGGGAAAGTCCTGGAAAAATCAAACACACCGGGAGGAGAAAGACGTTACGTACAGGGTGTGATACTGCGCACACGGAGTGTCTGTGTGAAGCTTCAACTCCCAGCTATTAATTATGAACTGAAACTTGAGGAATTAGTGAAGATCAGTTTGAGTGTGCATGTGTAGAGGAGTTTTCTCTGTGGGTGAAGGCAGTTAAAGGTCTGTTAGCTGGCTTTGCTGTAGGACAGACGTTGAAGAGCTCTTTGATGCTACAGACTTGCTTTCATTAGGTTTACGTCATCAGCAACCTGCATACCTGGCTGACTGAAAAGTCTCTGGATTCTTTCCAGTGACCACCTGGGGGTGACTGCGTAAGAGGAGCAGACCCGTAAAAGGCAAATCCTTCTCAGGTGTACCCAGATGGCTCCTCGTTTTGGTCATGTTCACGGTTCACACTGTGTTTTCTGTGAAAGCAGGAGCAGTATTCACTGTGAGCCTCACTGCGGTTTTTTGGTCACACCAACTCAATCTTCTTTCCATTCGCGAGCGGACTTCGTTTCTTCCACTGAAAGAAGTAAAAACTGCTGAAAATGGTCCAGAGCAGAAGAGGATGACCTCGAACGTGATGTCGGTCATGTTTGTATAAAAGTCTGAGGAAATAAGTGTCCTGCTCAGCTGATCTCAGAGGTCACTGAACTCTTTTTCTCAGTCTCTGTTTCCACGTCTCTGAACGGAACAGAGAGCAGGGGCTGGTTTAGGGGCCGGGCTACCCCGCTGTTTGCCAGGTAGCTCCGCCCCTTACTGCGCATCAGAACAGCGTGTGTGTGTGTGTGTGTGTGTGTGTGTGTGTGTGTGTGTGTGTGTGTGTGTGTGTGTGTGTGTGTGTGTGTGGCTTCCTGCATAATACAGGAGTGTGTTTACCAAACTTATTAACTGTTCAATCACGGGCTGCGATATGCCCTTTTCTCATAATCACACATTTAAAGACACTCATTGTGCAGTTATGTTGTTTATGCCTTAGGTCAGTCTGTCTGTCTTATTATCTCTCTCTCTCTCTCACACACACACACACACACACACACACACACACACACACACACACACACACAGTGATGGACTCTGAGTGTCTGGATGTCTTCCTGTTGCTGTTTGTTCTTCTTCGCGAGTCGTTTTGTTTTCCTTCAACAGTTTTCCATCTGAAAGCCCTCAGTCACGTCTCACAGGGACGCTTTCTGGATCTGAAAGGCAGAAACATTTTTCAACAGAAACGTGCAGTTTAACATCCACCAGGTCGTCAGCAGCCTGTTAATGTCAGGGTAGAACACAGGACCGAGGCCTGTCCGGTAGGAGCTGAATAAACTCAATCACAGTGATAAATGTGGAGAAATTTCAGTGGACGACAGCCGTAAACACAGCCGAGCGGCTAGTGTGGCTCAAACACCTGGACTGTTGACACGCAGCTGAAAGTCGAAGCCGCAGACGTATGAGGGACGGCGACTTTTATCCCAGTGCAGGCATCTTCCTCCTTGATGTCTGACCCTGATCTCCAAGCTGCTGAAATATTCATGGTGCCTTCAGAAGATCTCCGGGCCTGTTTGGGCAAAAGCAGCTCTCCTGAGCAAAAATCCAGATTTGGTTTATTCAGTTTTGCTGTTTCTGTGTCTCAGTCTCCTCTTAAATTTTCTTCACTGCTCTTCTCCCGCTGCGTGGCTGATGCTTCCCGGCGTCATCCTCCTACTGACGTCATGCTTCAAACAGAATTCGGGATGATTTGCGTACTCTTCCTCCCGTTTCATGTCGAGGCGGCGGCGGCGGCATCGGGAGAGATGGCAGCTGAAAGAAGTTGTGTGAGGGAGTTTCACAGCCCGAGGCGGGGCAGGGCGAGGAGAGCGCCTTTCTATTTTGGTTGTTTCTTAAACACAAGTGTGTGTTGGCTCTTTCATGCTGTTGTTTCTTCTGTGTCTGGATCCAGGTAGTTTTGTTCCTGCTTCTTTCAAACCAAGTTCCCCTTTTAAAAGGGAGCCAAAACATTTCTGTTTGTACCGTTTAATGAGGCAGCCTGAGTGAGCCGCACCTGCACACATGCACTTATTTATATTTGACAGTTCTGGAAGCACGAGCGCATCAAAGAGCCGAGCAGGCGTCAGCCGGGACAGATTCCATCAGTGGAGCAGCAGGCGGGGAAGCTGGGTTGCAGAGTGGCTTGCAGAAGGCTGAAGGAGCTTAAATAGTGCACACTGTACCAGGTTCCTCAGTCCCATGTGTGGACAGATATCAGCTGATGGGGGCCGGCACTGAGATCAGCTGATCAGCCGGGATCAGCTGTGTGACACCCCCGTCTTCCTCCTGCTTTTACTTTGATGTTTCGTTCAGCACTTTTCACCAAAGCACGAGGCTCGCCAACCTCCGGTGGTGTCACTGAGTTTACACAGACAGATCTTTCTGTCATCTAAATGTTTAATTCAGTTCAAGTAATTAATTCCTTGTTCATGGCACACGCCTCATGTTTGCCTTTGTAAATGATGCTGCGTTGTGCTGCACAGAAACATGGTGCTGAAAGAATAAATGAGTCCAATTAGAACTAACTGCTGAATTAAACTGCACTGATTTTCACTCCAACAACAGAGAAACGTTTTCAGTGTTAACCACAGAAAATGAAAGAAACTTGTCAAAAAGTTGGACTTTGTACATTTGCAGCTCTGTAGTTTGATTCTCCACCAGAATAACTGCATTATTCACAGTTCAGCCCACACTTTGTCTCCTCAAGGAAGAGAACAGCTAAATGTGTGTGCTGATTCCAACTGAAGGAGAACCAGAGAGCGAACCAACTGGAAGAGATCACACTCCTCAGCCTCGCAGGTTGCTGCAGAGGAGCGTCTGCCTGCTGCCCCGACCTCAGATTCAGGAGGAACACTGTGGTTTCTGTCCTGGTTGCTGAACTCGAGCTCTTCATCCTCTCTGGGATGTGTTGAAAGCATTCGACCGCATCAGGATCTCATCTCTGCTTTTTGCAGATGATGTAGTTCTGTTTAGTTCAGGTGGTTCCTCCGCCTCACCCTCGGGGTCTGCTGCAATGTGGGAATCAGAATCAGCACCTCTTAGTCTCAGACCATAGTCCTCAGCTTCTCCCAGGTTTCTTATGCTGTTAATGTGTGTTATTTATTTGGTTATTGGCCTTTCCTGTCACAATGTGCAATGCTTTGTATTACTTGAAGAGTCCAATTTAAAGCTCCCCGTTTTCCCACCAGCCTGACCATTGGCTGTGTCTGCATGTTTTATGAGTCTCTCCATCCTGTATTTATTTGAGTACATTAGCAGACCGATTGCATGTAAATCCATCCACCAAGAAAGCCATTGTTCAGCCTTCTGTTGTGGAACTGTTGATAAAGCAAATTCAAACAGACTTATTATAAATTAAGATCTAAGCAAAGGTTTGGAGCTTTGTCTCCCTAAAGCAGGGCTGTAGACTCGAGGCGAGAGAGGCTGATTCCTAATATTAGAGTCGGTATTAAACAGGAAACCTTTGAAAAACCTTGAGGAACCTCAAAAGCTTTGATACAGAATCCACACTGACCTGATGCAAGTTTCCCATCTGAAAGTTTCTGTGCTGGGACGCTCTGACAGCAGCTGCAGTGATGTTTGCCGGGGCACGGTGACATTTCCTGCTTCACATGGCTGAGCGCCGCTCCCAGAAATCATATAGTGTTTGAAGAGACTTCTCAAGTAATCAGAATCACCGGCTGAGTCTCTAAATGTTCCAATCTGAAAGATCCTCACAGCTAAAAGCGGCGTGTGATCCATGTTTGATGCTCTGTTTGGCTGTCAGCTGTCTGTGGTTGTCTGGCCAGAACAGACGAGCAAACGTGAGCTTCTAATGAAGATGATTTTACTTCCACAGCGCTTTCCTTTCATTTTCTCTGTTTTTTTCAGTTAGTTGTCATCACTTCACACTTAACAAATTAAGCAGATGTTTCACTGAACTTTCAGTCACTTAACACTTTCACAGGGTTTATGTGTCTGTGCAGCCAAGGCAATGAAATATACAAGTTTCTGATTAGCCAATCAGACAGTCTGTTACTCAAATGGGACTGTCTGACATCACAAAATGCACATCTGATTAATGAACTGACCTGCAGTAGAGAAGATGCAAACTGACTACAGAGAGGAAAAACTATAAAAATATAACAAAAGAGCACAAAGTCAGATCACAGAGAGAAAACAGGCGAAGAAATGGTGGACGTGTTTCAGCTCCTTTCATGCGGCTGCTGTTTAATCTGCTGTTTAAAAGAACATAAAAGAGTCTCGAGTCGATTTTATTCAGTCGAGTCGACAACGGCTGTAATCAGGCCGTTTGTTCCTCACACACTGCTGAGTGCCTTTAATATCAGCCTGTTACATACTATAAACCTGCTAAGAACTGGAAAATGGGACTCGTCTCTTCGTTTTTCCTCCAGCTGTTTTATATTAGTCACATGTCAGAGTTACTCTCTATTAGGAGATTCTTTCCTTGACATTATAACATGGTCCTTGCTCATCCAGAATAATGCAGGTTTCAGATATTCCACTTGAAATTCAGGCCAATTTAGTGAAAGCATTAAAGCAGCTTTTAGAAAAAGGATTTTCATTTAGTTGGATTTGCATTCATTTTGAGAGGGAAGATTAGAGAAGCTGACACACGGCTGAAACACGCGGACGACATGAGGAAAGCAAATTAACAACAATCTGCGGCACTTTCTCCGCCGTCCATTAGAGCTCATTCAGGCTCCTGCGCCACGATATCGACACGGACTCATGATTGGATGCATCTGCCACATTTGTTCAGCTCCTTTGTTCCTAGAGTGTCTACGACAGAGGTAAAGAGTGCAACATTAGCCACAATAGCCCCGTTAATGAGAAAAAAATGAGGTTTAAATAAACCAGAAAGAGCAGAGCGTAGAGGCAGACCTGTTAGATCTGCAAGCCAAAGCAGCGCTACACTGGCAGAGATTCAGGACCAAAAGCTGCAGCAGTCAAGCAACCGTCTGAGTGGGTGCAGCAGTGACTGGGTGGAGGCTGGAGATGTCCACGGCTGTGTTCAGCTGCTGCAAGAATGATTCCTGAAACATCCTGTTCCTTCATGTTGAAGCTGGTGTGTTTATAGATGGTTTAATGCCCCAAATCATGTAAATATCATAAACTTTATCATCTTTTTTCTGTTTGATTAAAAGAAACACTTTTCAAACTTTTTGGCACAAAGGGCGTGAAGCGTTTCAGGTCTTTTAAGAGCTGCAGGTTTCTGTGTGTACGCCTCGTTTCCGTCGTCTCATCTGAGACTTTCAAACAATCTGAAATATGATATTCTGGTGCGTCTGGTTCCAGTACCTTTAATAGTGTGCCGGCATCATGCAGCAAGGTATCGCAGCTGTGTTTGTGATAATACAGTCATTATTCCTGATCATCACATCGTAGTTGCTGCAGGACAGAAAGCCCACTGACAAAGGCAGCAGAGGTTTTCATGAGGAACATACCCAGCAGGTAAGCTTCTGCAGAGACCGGCAACCATCAGTCTTTATAAATTATATTGCAGGTGTTTGCGAGCCTGACTGACAGTGATGGCGGTCAGTCCAACTCAGATGTCAGGTGACATCAGGTGACCTGTGTGAACCAATCACTGCTCGCTGCAAGTGCTTGCAAATAGAATTCAATACAATCACAGGTAACCATCAGTTTTTCCCTGTGACAAAGATGTTGCCATCCCATTTTGACTCCAGTGTGATGGGGCCATCAGCTGCATCGCCAAAATCATAATATTAGTCGAGTCAGGCTCACAGAGTCCAGCTGAAACTGAGAGGAATACATTTTCCTTCAGAGGCAGGTCACCTGTGGTTGTCTCCTCGTTCCCATCAGTCACCATTTTTCATATCCGCACTCTAGATGTTAATAAATGGACTCGGGTTGATTTTTTAGAGTAAGCTGAGCTGCAGTCAGTGAGCGAGGACGGACTCACTGCGTGTTCATACGTGGTGCTCACAGAGACAGGATAACGTGGCCGACGTGGACACTGAAGGTGTGTTTGAGAGCCTGTGGTCGACTGTCAAACACCAGAGAAACGAGGAGATGGAGAGGCACACACTGCAAAAATGCCCTCCACTGCTCAGCGTGATTAATAGATGTAATATAAACCCTCATAAGACCTCAGCTGTACGTGACGCTGACACACATAGCTCTACATAAACAGGCTTTTACACACAGAAATACAAAAGCATGAAAGCTCGCCTCGAAGGAAGCATTTCCCCACTTCTCTAGTCTTCTAACACATTTCCAGCCTCGTTGTTCCTCCTCGTATTCAAACTGCTGTTTCAGTCAGACCGCCGTTTATCTGCTGCTGTACAGTGAAGCTGTGACAGTTCAAAGACTCGCGTTGCTTTAGAGGCAGAACAAAACAAATGTTCTCCTGCAGACCCCTGAGGTGTTTCCACTTCTACGTTTAACCTCTTTCACCTGTTCAGGTGCTGATACACACACGGGCCCTGGGGGTGCGCATCAACCACAGAAGAGTAACAGAAGAAAGCGTGTTACATTTATCTGAAGCTCACTAACCGACCGGCTCGCTCTGTTTGATCCACACTCGGAGACCTAAACGACTGCTGGAAGCTCTGCAGTCAGCAGCAGAGCATGCTCCTCTGAGGATGAACGCGGCCCACACTGTTGGTCTTCTAATGATGTGAGACACTTTCACTCATTTCATGTGGAACGAGTTTACTGTTCTCCAAACTCTGAAGTTAAACTCTGAAGTCTCTGATTTATATGGATTTGAATGTCATTTTACCATCGACAAAGTCAGGCTTTAGATACTGTGACAGCACAGCTGCTCCACTACACGCCCTCAGCAGGAGCTCTGAAACCTTCTACAGTCAGTGTTGTGCTGCACTGACCTGTCCTGTCGAGGAAGCAGCAGAAAGAATGAGAGTTTTAATGCTGATCACTCACAAAAGAACAAAGTTAGAACCGTTACTGAGCAGAAAGGCAGAAACTCATAGATCACAGGAGAACACAGACTGAAAGGATCAGGCGACACCGAGGCAATTTATACAAAAGGTAATGAGGGAACAGCTGGGAGCACAGCTGCAGACCCTTCACCGAGCAAGACAAAGACACAGAGAGCAAGCTCACCAAAATAAAACAGGAAGCGAGGCGAGAGAACGGGAACAGACTTCATAAGATAACACAGGACGTCATTCTAACGGACACGGAGAGCAGCGCTGATGGAAACACACCAGCTTGTTTTCTCCAGTAAAGATTCACTTTCCTCACAGCCAGAGGATAACAGCACACTGAAACCTCAGCCTGGATCTACCCCTCGAGTGTAAAACACTCAAATCAAAAAGAAGTTTTAACATCTGCCCAAAATGATCTGTAAGCTGTTCATGAGGTCATACATGAAAATCCAGCCTGCTCAGATTCAAGACCTTCATAGTGAAAAAACTCAAACTGCTGACTCTCATAAAGACTTTTATGATGAATGTAGAAAAACTCTGAAACATACCGGAGGCCTTTCCACTCATAAGATCGTTGTACAAACCCCTGCACTACTCCTAATTCCCTCAGGCATGTTGCTCTGGATCTACTTTCTATTGTTTCTTTTATGAACGAGGCAGCAGCGTCCTTGACAAACAAGGCAGCAGCGCTTATAACATTTCTTACGTCTGCTCTTCACTTTAAACAGTACACACACTACACACTGGCTGTACCTGCTACTCATACCTGAGTTCAGTTACTTTGCAAAGAAATGAAAAAGCTGTAAAAATGGCATGCTCTTATTTCACTAGACAATTTAAAGTGAGCGTTAGATTTACACACCTGCACGTCTGCCTTAATTCTGAAAATGTGTCGTGCATTTCTCTCCATCCTCTGGCTGTCTGTCACTTCTTACAGAGGTTGTGCTGAGTGCCCACAATGTGCCAGTGTGAGCACATCAGTGCACCCCCCACCCCCACCCCACCACACACACACACACACACACACACACACACACACACGCTGAGAGGTGGAGGGCGCTTTCTTTCCTCTGTGACGGCCCTCGGATGTCACCTCATCACTGGAGGTCTAATCTGACAAAGATAGATGGACGTAAAGTGGCAGGCTGCGTGTGTTTGTGCATGCTGGAAACTGTGTGTGTGTGTGTGTGTGTGTGTGTGTGTGTGTGTGTGTGTGTGTGTGTGTGTGAGAGAGAGAGAGAGAGGGAAATGGGCGCTGGGGGTTGGAGTCATGGGCTGAATAATGTCCCGTGCACGAGCGTGTGTGACGGCAGTGACAGATGGAGGCGGGGATCATGGTGACCTTGTGCGATGATGGCTGTGAACCCGTCCTGACCGGTGTTGTTCTGTGTGACATTAACACAGACGAGTGGGTGCACACGTGGTGTGAAATGTCAGGAGGAAAAGCTCACCCCATGGCAAAATCCTTCACAGTGTCGTGGAAATATAATTAACAAAGTCTGCAGACACGGTCAGCGGTAGTCAACACCTTTATACTCATGCAGATGACAGAGAGAGGGCCTTCAGCTGGTACTCAGCCTCTAAAGATGAGCACAGCGCTTCTTTAAATACAGGTCAGAACAAAAGGCACAGCTCATCTTTGAACCCCCCACAGGGAGAGTTTGCAACCTTTATCTCTTCTGTCTCCTCCTCAGTGTCACCTAAAGACTGCTTCCTGCCTCCTCCCCACTTCCTGAGAGCTATAGGACTTTGGAGTTGACATAACGCCGCAATGCATTGTGGGAGCACGGCACCATATTGGCAGGCCATGAATCAAAACAAACACACTGTGTTGGAAGGAAGATTGCTACTTAAAAGCAGCTCAAAAGAAAAAGGACGGTATAGAGACAGATTGGGTCCAGATGCAAAGAGACGGTAATTGCATTGGAAATGTGGACAAACTCGGCCTGCCTTCGTGCAGAAAGAAACGGCTCTGTTAAACACCACAGCACCAGACACCCCCCCCCCCCATTATGCATGTTTTTATTTATGTGTTTGTTTCCTTTCATTTACCGCTTTTATTCTTTTTTTTTCTTCATCATCTTCTTGTCATCATTATTTATTTGTTTATGTATTTATTTGTCTTTCCATGTCTCCTCTCATTTTCTGCATTGAATAGTCTCTCTCTCTCTCTCTCTCTCACACACACACACACACACACACACACACACACACACCTAATTTTGTTTAAATATAAAAATCCGTATGTTTCCTGTTGATTTCTCTCGAGCCTCCACGCTTCGTCCTGTTGTATGTTTGGTGTCATGTTTCACATTAAATGAAATGACAGAACCTGTTTCAATGGTTTTTTTGAACGATTGTGTGTTTGGCACTTAAATGCACCTTGGGAGTTAAAAAGAGCCCATTCCCATGTGCACAAAAACATTTTTGGCCCATTTATCTTTTTTTTGTGGATAATTAAACGACGACGGCCGAGAGTCTGAAGGAAAAATCCTTGTGATGGCAGTGCCGTCTGGTTTCTAACACTCGGATTCTCCCTTCTGCTCGGGGTCACATGAAAAGATTAATTCCATCTCTTCCCCCGTGCAGTATATTAACAGGAAGAGAGCCAAATGGAGTCTACCTTATCACTAAGGCAGTAATAAAAAGGTGGCTGTGGTGTCCTCCAACAGCTCCAATGAACTCTAATTATTCCAGTTAATCATCACTGATGATGAAAAATGAAACGTATAACAGCAAAAGCAGAAAAACACTCAGTTTCAAACAGGATTAGTGATTATTAATGTTCAGCTTCAAAGTGAGGGAGCTATCATATTAACTATACAGTCATCTAATTGATGCTCATTAGCAGTCATGGTTGCAGGTGAAGGCAGTAGTTATTACAGGATGGTGCATTGTCACGTCATGTATCTCTCCAGCTTTAATGGACTGTATTTAAGACAGAAATAAGATTAGCTGAAATGAGCCTCAGACTCGGGCTGTATCTGCCAAATTGGCTTCCTTCCTGACCCTCCATCAGCTAACTGGGGCTTTCAAAAGGGAATGTAATTAATAGGCAGCACTACAGCACATTTGTCCTCCTTCATGTGATTATCTGTCAGGAAAGATGAGCCGTCGATGTAAGGTCTCTGCACTGATACACTGGCTAATTGTTTGTGAGGACACCCTGGACCTGCTGACAATTCAGCACTATTTTTGAAACGGTAAGAACAAATGATGGCTGATGTTAGCTCAGCTTCACCCAGCTGGTGCAGCTCGATGGGAATGATGCATTTTTACTCAGACTCGGTTTAAACACGACAGACAGACTCGTGCCTGCACTCTGAAACCTGACATGGACAAAGCTTTTCTGCAGCTCGTCATGTGTCAGGTAAAGGTGAACTGGACCTCTGGGCCATGTTTGTGCTGTTAGAGCCTTTGATGACATCATCTGACCAATCATGTGGCTGCTTTCAGGTTATTTAAACTAAAGTGAAGATTCCAGAAACTGGTGTCGCTGCGTTCGTGTGCCCACCTCAAAGGTGAGCGACACACAGAAGTCGAGCGTCTGAGCTCAGTGTCATCCTCCCTGTGCTGACTCAGCTAATGGTCAGCTTTAGATTATAAATCACTGTAATGCTCTGCTAGCTCCTCAGCAGGCTGGGCTCTCTTTCATCACAATAACTGTCTTTAAAATATATTTTTTTATTCATCTTTTGTGTTTTGCAAATAAATAAGAAGAAAGGAAAGAAAGGAGCAGCGGACGCGTCAGTCTCACTCAGGCTGATATCTTTTTAAGGCAACATGAACTGTTGTATAATGAAACTCTGGAAGATGGACTGCTGAGCCCGAGGCCAGTCGCACAGCACTGATGGAGCGAGGTGAGCTACAGCCATTGTTGGGCCAAGTGAAGCGAACGCCTCGAGGGAAACTGCACCTCTCCAACTGTAGGGGAGGTTTAAGAAGCAATACGAAGTGGCCCTGCAGCCCTGTGATTAATCAGTATGATTGCTGGGGACTGTGCAGAGGACTCAGCAGCTGACAGGCCTCTTTCTCTGCTCCGGCTCTGACAGGATAAAAAGCAGAGGAGCTCCCAGAGTAACAGTGAAGGTGCAGGAGGGTCTGAAAGCTCAGACTACAAGCTTCAGCTTCTCGTCAGGCTAATAAGTTTTAATGACTCGCTGCACATCAGCAGATAACGGGTTTATCAACGAGGCCTTCGTGGCAGATGAAGGCAATGAACATGCTGCTCATTGCACACATAATAAAGAGTAAAGACAAGCCAGCTCGCCTGCTCTGGATGTTATCAGTCCATTACATGGCTGCTGTCAGGTCTGCTCTGATGGATGTGGCCTAAACTTCAGAATCAGATATATTTTATTAATCCCGAAGGAACGCAGACCAACAGGAACTCCAGCTTTATTAATTTATCCAAAGCAGAATTTGCAGCACTGTGAAGACATTTGAAGATCTGACTGTAGTTACAATCATGCATCCCATGAAATCACTGAGGGCATTCCTGCAGAGAATAAAAGGCTGTTTGCACTAAAAGGTCACATATAAGGCCAAAAAGGACAAGAGGAGACAGCAACATACTGTATATACACTGAAGGGTAATCAGGGAAGCTGGAGAGAACAACACACAGCTGGACTAAATCATGGACGACGAGACAAGCCAAGCTCAGAGAACTACTAGCTATCAAAATAAAACAGGAAGTGAGAAACTAAACAGAGAAAACAGACATGAAAATACAGCCGATACAAGAGGAGGGAAGACAAACAAACCCAGAATCAAATATATATTTTAATAAATGGACCCAGGACCGTGAGAGAAATGTTGCAGCAAGCTAAAAAAAAAAAAGGTTGCTTCTAAAAATTCACATTTCTCATCATCAGGAAAAAATTTCAGTCTCTTACTATCAGTGTGAGGCTGTGGTGATGCTGTTTCCACAGACCTGTTGGTGGGCTGTGGTTTTGTACCTGCTGATTGCAGTTTGGTGTGAAGTGAACTGTAGTTATGCAGCACACTGGATGCAGTAACACTGCACGCTTTACCTGACGGGTGATCTGGGCTGCAGTAACTACATGAACTGAGATAATGCATTCATTTAGGACAGCAGCAAAGCTTTTCCTTATGTGTGTGCAGTGCAACGCTGCAGACACTTTATCCACGCCGTCCACTCGAACATTATTTCTCCTGTTCGGTATGCGAGGTAAGCTCTGGATCACATGATCATATCGCTGTAATCCTGTTCTGGCATTTGATCGCTTCTTTCAATTTGAGCTCCCTGTGCAGATTTTAGCCTGAGGGCGAGACTGTAGATTATTCTCACGAGTTTCGGTCAGATTTTTATAAGGTGTGAAAGTGGCCACTTCACACTGCATCGAAGGTGCCAGAGGTCAATGAAAATGTCTTTGGTCTATGTTTTATTCAAAGATTCTGTGACAGGAAGAGACGACGAAGGAAAAGGTCAGCGAAGCGCTCGGGTTCTGCTGAGTGACACGAAGAAATGGAGTCAGAGACGCAGCATGACGGCAAGAGAGACAAAGAATGAGGCAGAGGGAGAGATTGGCTTTAGGCGAGTCAAAATGGAGTGAAATGGAGACAAAGGGTGAAGGCAAGAGTGGCAGTCCATTCCCAAAGTGTCAGAGCGAGAGTCGAGTCCCCGAACACAAAGCGAGAGGGAGAGGGCTGGAAGCAGGACAGGACTATCAAACTCTGACGCTGCTCACCGAGAGGCGTCTAACGGCCAAAGGGAGAGATCTTTACATGCTGCCAGTGACCTGCGTAACCCCCGAGTTCGTCCATGACAGGTAACATCTCTGTCCCGGGGACCCTTAAAACTTTAAAAAGTCAACTTTGTGGCTGTTTGGAGAAACTCTGACAGTCATGAGGCGATCAGTGTCGTGGGCGACATCAACACTCTGAAAGGCTCAAAAATCAATCAGCAGAAAGCAGCAGAATGACAGCGGCTCAATAAAAGGCTGCAGCGGGTCGCTCGCCTCCACACGCAGTCACACGCATTTAAAAAACAGGTCATAGGTTCAGAGTGAGCGCTGTGCTACCAGCTGACTGCGGAGATAGCCGCGAGCGCATCTGTTCGTTCAGTTTTATTTCATCTCTGAGGCTCGGCTGAGTAATAAAGACCGATCTGGCATTCGGCCACGCAGCTCGCAGGGCTGGTGCACGCTCGGCTGATTGGACCTAACGAAGGTGGACAACTGAACTGAGTCACTGGTGCGGTGAGCTTCACAGACGAGAGGAGACTCATGTCATTTCCATGGAAGCAGACTCGCAGACCTGAGACTCAGTTTGGAGGCCAGATTGTCAAAGAAGCAACAATCGGCACAAGATTGACGGGTCAGTGGAAGCTGCAGCTGCAGCTGCTGTTCTCAGTCAGGTGATGGCGTTTCTTCAGAGCCACAGGTGCGTCTCAGTCACACAGCAGGTCTTCTTGGGTGTCTTTATCTGACAGTGAGAGTCTGTCATGAAGTTATTGTCCTTCAGTGTTCAGATTTTTGGGGGAGTTTTAGAGCCCAACTTTAAAATGAGCATTTACCCGGTTCCTGTAATATAAAGCTGACACAGTCATGGGTTAGAGTTTTGGCAGTGACACAAAATGGTGATTAATTCCTGATGAGCAGAGTTTGTTGGCTTCTGCTCGTCCTTCCACCTTTTCTCTAAACATGTCCTCAAAGACGGACTTTGTCACGGTCCCCGGGTTCTGTGCGATCATGATTTCATTCTTATCAACCACAGTTTTTGGAGGTTCTTCTTCCTGATAATTATTGTCTCGGAGTTCCCTCCCTTAGAGTTAGAAACACAGTGTGTGTGTGTGTGTGTGTGTGTGTGTGTGTGTGTGTGTGTGTGTGTGTGTGTGTGTTATTTATTTTGTGTGTCTTGTGTCGGTCAGCTTCCCCTTCAAACTCATTAGGTTAGTTACCCTCGGCTGTGTTTTCTGTTCAACTGCTGTTCTGTATTTTTGAACGAGTTCAGCATTAAAGCTGTGTTTCGCTCCTGGTTTCCGGGATCCTGCATTTGGGTCCACATCCTGAGAGGGACACAGCTGATCCTTAACCAACGTCAGCATTCCAGGAGGAATTCTGTAAAAATCTGCACATTTTCCAGCTTGATGGTGCTCCGTATCTTAAGGCAAAAGTGATAACTAAGGTGACGAGGAATATCTGCAGATCTTAATCCCATCAAGAATCCATCACTGTCAGTCCTTGAAAAGTAGGACCACAAACCTTTATCACCTAGGAGCACTGATAAGGCAGGAATGGATCTCCGTCAATCAGGACTTGGCCCAAAAACTGATATCCAGCAAATCCGAGAGAACTGCAGAGACCATGCAGTTAAATATGTTTCCAACAGTGACCGTCTCCAGGAGTCTCCAGGAGTCTCCAGGAGTCTGGGAAGCTCGGGTCTTTGCATGTGAGCTGAGTCTGCTGCTCCCAGCTTTTCTTTTTTCAAAGTGCAGGGTTCCTGTTGTGGAAGAGCTTATTTTAATCCAAACCTCCATAGAAATCACTTTATTCAGTTTTAATGCTTAATCCAACCAGAGAGAGAAAAAACAAACTATTTAAAATAAAAGGAATCAGCGAACAGGTGAAGCTGAACGTGAGCCACGGTCACATGATTGATATTCCTGTGACTGATCCACAAAACACTCCTGACTCCCTGCACCCACATGATCACATGTTTCCTGTTCCCATGTCCGCCCCAGTATATGTACCTACCGTCTTCTCCAGTTTCTTGTCATGTTGTCAGATCACTCGTCTCTGATGTTTTTGCCTCGGTTTAATGAAAGCACTGGACTGTTCTGCCTGTCGGGTTTCTCCTCCTTCCGGTTTCCATCAGACACACCCAGGATGTGATTTCCGGTGCGTCCCACGGTGCATCCAAGCAAACACGGTGGGATAAAACCATCCATCACATATCAGCAGGTGATGAGAAGCCCTCAGCATCGTGTATCTCATATGTCTGCAGTGAGGTTGGCGCTGGCACAACGCCTCCTCAGAAGCGCTTTGACCTCGTCTTGAACCTCCTCTAGTGTCTGTTAATCAAATATGCTGATTCCCCTGAACAAACAGATCAATTATAGTTTGAATAGATTGATTGTTCATTAGAGCTGCTGTTTATCTGCAGCTCCTGTTGTCCTCTCAGTCCAGCCTTGGAGGAGGGTGGAGGGCAACAAACAGTCATTAGCTGTGAAGAAACACACACAGAAGGAAGGTTTAGTGAAGAAAGAGCCACAGGTGGACTGGCGGTGTGCACAGAGAGATCATACACCTGTGAAGTGTTTCAGTGAGGCCTTTTTCCATCAGGCAGCAGTGACGTTAACCTCTGACCTCCAACACACACTCCATTGTGTGTCATTGTGTGTCATGCATTCCCACTGGATCGTAACTACACCAACACAAAACAACAGAAGAGCAGAAATCAGTAGTTTGTGTTGATTGTGCGCTGCTCTGCTGGTAATGCCTTAGGCCTCCAGTAGGGGGAGCTATGAAGTGAAATATCTTCATTGTAAAGTCCATGCAGTCAGACCCAAAGACGATTATACTTGATTTACCAATAATTTCAGTCAGTTAGGCAGTTAGGAGCATAATAATTACTAATCCCAGGGAGGCCCCCCGTTTGGGGCAAACTTCTCCCAGCCCAGAGGGGGCGCTCCAGTTTTTTCAGCAGAGAAAAACTGCTGTTGTCTAAGTGTCGGCTGCAGGACCTGAGACATGCACCAGCTTATTCTGGTTTCAGCATGGATCTGTATGTTGGCTCTACAGCAGGACACGAGGACAGACCAGCTGGTATGGTATCTATGTTTTATACTAGTCATCTGCATCCTGACCACTTACTTTTGCACCAGGGCAGGTCTGGTCTTATTACGGATTCTACATAACAGGATCTGCGTAAGAATAGTGGAAGGAGAAACAGTCTGAAATGCTTCCAGATTAAAAAGTTGCTGCAGATTTTGCTGCTTCTCTCTGGCTTCACATCTGAATCTGAGACATAAATAGTCTGAAGTCAGTTTTAGAACCAGAGGAGGAAAGCGAGGACGAGAAGTGGATAGAAAAACGATGAAATGGAGGAGAGAGATGGAGAGATCAAAGTGGATACAGTAACAGGAGGAGAGGCTGGGGATGGGTTAAGCAGAGGGCTGATAAATCTGCGGGGCTTAATTATTGTCTTCTTCACACATTGCTTTCTCTCACACATTATTCTATCCATCACGAGGACGGTACACAGCCGGGAGGATTACACAGTCATTTCTCCTCGCCTCGTTCAGAACCTTCAGAGCTGTGGGGCTATAAATACCACAGAGCTGCTGCCTGTTCCAGTTTCCCTCTGCCCAGTTTGTAACATAAGATAAAACAGCATTAATTATCAATAATTCAATAATTAATCAGCACAAGATGAAGAAATGCTTTCTTCTCTGAGATTCCATCACCTGACAAAAGTGCATGCACAGACTGCAGTTCTGCTGTTGTTCATGGTTAAAGGCAGCTTCCATTGACCGATTCATGTTAGGGTAGGAACGCCTTTGTTACCCCCACCTCAGCATCTTTTATATTCTCTCCACTCATTTCTGTTAAAAAGCTCGGCTTTCTGCTTTAAGAGTCCTCGGGCAAGGCTCTGAGCGTGAGTCTCGATAGCAGCATGTGGCTCAGACAGAAAACACACTCCATCTCAATATTCCCCGTTTACCCCGACTTTATCTTCATTACTCGCCGCAGTGTGGATTCACCGATAAGATGCACGAACGAGATACACGGAAACAATTCTGCGACAAGATACTCTGCAGTGTCTTTTCACTGCGATGGAGTCGTGATTAGACCCTCTGTGTGCGTTTATGGCTTATTTTTCTCTCTGTGCTCGAGAACAATGAAAAGTCAGCGACTGTGCTCCAGACTCATGAAAGGGCCCCGACACTCCTGCTGAGGAACGATGCCCCCAGACTGGTAGAGACACAAAGTCGTGTCATTTGTAGTCAATGACATATATTTTCCCGCTCAGCGCGTCTGTTTATAACCAGACCGGATCTCCTCGTGTCTGTCTTGCTTCTGTCTGCGGCTGTTTGTGTCTCTTTGCTTCTATTCGTGGTTGTTTTGTGTCTCGTTTTGAGTTTTTTGCTTCCAGCTTTTGTCTTTTTGCACTTCTTTGTGTCTTTTTTGTTGTTTTGCATCTAGTTTGAGTTGTTTTGTTTCAGTTTGGTTCTCATGTCTTCCATCACTTATCCAGATCAGAATTGTTGGGGGAGCAGTTTAAGCAAAGATGCTTCAGATTGTACTGTAAGTGTCCTCGGTCTCCTTTCAGTTGGAAACGCCTGCCTCGGATTCATCCAGAAGAACTCCTGCTCCTTTGTTGTCTGCTGTGAGGTCCTCCTGAATGACTCAGCTGAGCACAGACACTCTTTAGAGGAAGCTCATTTCTGCTGCCGGTATCCACAATCTCATTCTTCAGGTCACGACTCACAGCTTGTGGTCATGCCGAGGCTAATAGATGAACCAATAAAAACACAACATTGCCTTCACTTTCAGCTCTCTCTTCACATTGGATCTACCGGTCCATTTATCAATCTCCCCCTCTCGTGAACCAGACATCCTTGATCTTGCAGGTACTCCCCAAATCTGAGTGTCCATCCCGTTCTGTGATCCATGCCTTCACTGTTCAGTGAAAACAGCAGAATGCAAATAATAAAAGATGTGATCCCGAGACCCCCTGACTCTCAGGTGTCTGAGCTCGTACCTCAATGGCTCCTTTAGCCATCCACTCTGACTTGAGGTGAAACTGCAGTATTTCTCTCTGAAGGAAAATCAGCATCTCTGTGAGGCTCTGTTCAGCCAACAGGTTGATATTAGCACCAACTTTGAACTGGGGATCATGACTATGAAATTCACCCTGAAGCACAAAGGTGGAGCTGTTACGATGGAGCTCAAGTCATCAGGGTTCATCGTCTGGAAACCACAAATGTGCAAAAACAGGCCTCCTGTGAGGTTTTTCTTCTTCTCTCTTTCTTTGCCTCCAAAGTTCAAACACATCGGCCCATTTACCTTCAGAAGCAGCTCAGTCACTGACACGCTTGACTGCATTAAAACATCAGACTGCGATCTTCTCGAGACACATTCAATAAGCCTGCGGGACTCCTGCAGGGAGCCCATATGTGCGCTGCAGTCGATGAGCATCCACGTCTGAAAAGAAGCTTAAACTTCCTGTGGCAGCACTGCCTCTGCAAAGAGCTCCACAGACATGCAAACAAACAGGAACCGTCTCTGAGAGCATCTGTGGGGATGCTCCTGTTGGCTGCATGTGTGGGTGTGCATAAACATGAGGGTGATTCTTCTTTATATTAGCACATCACGAAGTGCAGAGCTACGAGGCATGAAGCGCAGGGAAAATGTGCTAGGATGAGAAGACGAGGGAGAGAGCTGTGAGGGGGAGGGCTCCTCTGAGGAGAATCTGATTATGGAGAAAATAAAGGAACGAGGAGCAGGGACACAGCGAGGGGAAGGAAGGGGGTGAGGGAGGAAATGACTGTAAGTGGACAAGACAGGAGAGGAGGGAGCGGAGGAGAGAGGGTGATCTGAATAGAATGAAGCAGGTGATGAGAAGAGGAGGAGGAGGAGGAAGAAAAAGTTCAAGGAGATAAAAGTGCAGAGGCGCCGAGGGTGTTTCGGGACAAAGGACTCGGATTCAGACACCAGAGGCAGGATTACCAAAGAGCTCATAAAACTTATATAACACCCAGAAAAGAGACTTTTTTGTTTTTGAAGAAACGCGAGGACAAAGAGGAGCACAAAGAGACACAGTAAAGCATTAAAAATCACAACAGTGATAAATAAAGGGCCAGGATGATTACAGCTTTAATCAGCAACTCCAACACGATGACTCAGTTAATGCACATCATCACTAAACTGCAAAAAACCTCATCCAGGAAACACACACGAAAAAACCAAACGCTGACTTTGACTCATTTAATTACATCTAAAATATTCATGTCATTTTTGTGCACAAGCACAATGTAAAATGTTACATTCAGTGACATGTAGTCCAATGAAATGTGCTAAACATTCAGCACATATCCTTCATATACTTTGATTTCACATATTTGTATGTAACACAGAATTATTGCTTCATGTCTGTCGAGAGGGAAGAATCAGGGACGGGGACGAGAAGGAGAGAGCATGCTTCTCCTATACTGGCTCCATGTTAAATCCAGTTTAATCCAGTTTAAAATCCTGCTCCTCTCATCATAGTGGTGTTCTGCTATCAAAGCAGTAAGTCAAGCACAACATGGGCACTTTAATCAGAACCAAGACGATGAAAAGAGAAGCAGCAACCTCCAGGGCTGACAGTGAAGCCTGCAGTCCCTCAGTGTCCACCAGAAGCTCCAGCAGTGAGTCCGTCCCCACAGACGCTCATGGTCAAGCAAACTGCTCTAGTCTCTGTGGATAATTTGCTCCTTTAATAACAACTTTAAGAGGAGAAGAATGTTTTTATAACTCAATGATTATTAGGGGCGTGGCCTCTTTGACTGACCGTGCTAGCTGCTAGCTGTCTGCTAGCTTCAGCTGAGCTGGACCTCTGGACCGTGTTTGTGCTGTTGGAGCCTTTTGGAGCATTTTAATGACATCACGTGACCAATAGCATGGCTGCTGTGAGGTCACTGTACTAACAGAGCGTCTGCATGACAGCCTACAGATGCGGACTGATAACTTACAGCTTACAGTCGGTGAAGTTGCTCTTGGGGAAACTGTGCACTGACTCCAGAGTGGAGGGCCAGGCTGGGAGCCCTGACTGTGTCATACCTGCACAGAAACATGTGCAGAAAGTGTGCTCGTCTCATTAGTGATGAACGGAGACCAGAGCAGTGAGAGAGCAAAGCTGCTAACAGAGGCACGAGCAGCAGAGCCAGAAGCTCCTGAGGCGACGTCTGCTGGTCGTATCTGCTGAGAGTCACACAGAGGGGAGGACAGCAGGTGGAGCGGCATATCGGAGACCGCAGGTAATCATCCATCTTCGTTATGGGCTTTTCATATCTCTTTATGGACATTTTGCTTCTCTTTCTGTGGCATTTGGCTATCTATCTATCTGCACATCTATCTGCTGAGAGGTTTTGGCTGTGAAAAGAGAGCCATTTACCACCTGGCCGAATAAAACGGGGGAAAAAGCCCGATCAAAGCTCAAAGACAGTTCTTTGCTCTTTGCACACATATAAACAGCCGAGCAGCCAAATTGGACCGAGCTGCTGGATCATTAATGACCTCGTACTGTTCATCCCCTCCTCAGGTTTACTGCACACTGGCGAGAAAAGACGTCGCTTTGCCGGAGTCCCCTCGCCATCTGCCAACATGAAAACAAAGCCGGAGGAGTGACAGAAGAAGCATCCCCAAACTGGAAGGAAGGCCTTAAGATTAGAAGATGGTGGAGGTAAGGATGGGAGGAAACTCTATTTGCGAGATAAGCGTAGGACACGGAGAGTCAAAGATGGGACACTGGAGTCCCCCGGACGGCCGAGGGGCTCCTGTGACCGTTTGGTGGGGACAAATTAGACCTCAGCAGACTTCAAAGCTGCCTTATTAGCTGCTTTTGTTATGTGGAGCATCAGCTAAAGCGAGAAGAGGTCTGCGGGCAAATCTGCTCACATGGTAATTATTGTGTTAGATAATGCAGTGACATCAAAGCCCGTCGACCAAAATACGCACGGCGCCGATAGAGAGGGTTCGCTTAGGAAAACACACACATTCGCTCATGTTTGAGCTCTTCACAGCTCAGCTAAAGCTCCGGTTTGGCTGACTGTGGCTCATTTATGGCAAATATGGCTTTTGGAAAGATGATGTCTGAGTGAGCCAGCAAGTGAAATCAAACTTAGGAGAGCTACAAGCAACACGTGACTTTTGATGAAGACAGAGTTTATTTCATTCTATTTAATATGTATAATTTATGCTCCAAGGTCAGGGGTGTCCAACTCCAGGCCTCGAGGGCCGGTGTCCTGCAGGTTTTAGATCTCACCTTGGGTCAAAACACCTGAATCAAATAATTATTTCATTACTAGGCCTCTGGAGAACTTCAAGACATGCTGAGGAGGTAATTTAGCCATTTAAATCAGCTGTGTTGGATCAAGGACACATCTAAAACCTGCAGGACACCGGCCCTCGAGGCCTGGAGTTGGACACCCCTGTCTAAGGTAAACACAGAGAAACATCAATCAGGAGACCCCTATAAACAAGCATTTAGCAACAGTGGGAAGGAAAAACTCCCTTTTAAGAGGAAGAAACTTCCAGCAGGACCAGGCTCAGGGAGGGGTGAGGGGGGTGAGGGGAGGAAGACGGGACACAGACTCCAGGGTGTTATTCTTGAAAGACTTGTTAAAGTAAGATAATATTCAACATTCAAACCTACAAGTCACTGTAAGTTAAAGACTCTACAGTGTTACTGAGAAAAACCACATGAATCAAACAGTACCCTATGAGAAGCATTTGGCAACGGTGGGAAGAGCGAACTCCGTTTAAACAGGAAGAGGTGTCCAGCCTGGGGGAAGGGCACTCATGTTTTGTCACAGGTTTGAAACAATAAAAGCACAACAAAATAGGAAAAACACAAACTCCAAGTTCTCGTGGTTTTGCAAAAACAGGTGTCTAGTTCCCCGTCATTTCCCTACAAAAGTTCCCTTTAGGTGAAATCATCAGCAATCATAACATGAAGCTTGTATAGACCCCATGTTTTTTGGTGTAACAGGACAAAAAAGCTGGAACTCTCTGAGGTCTAAGACTAATCCAAACTTTAACTCTGGGGAATCAGAATCTCTCATTTCTGTTTTTGTTCAGTTGTTCCCCAAAGCCTTGGTATTCAGGGAACAAAGGAGATAACCCCTGAGCCTCTCAATCATCTTCTCAGACATGTGCAGACAGCTTTCATGGCTGATATTTTTAGCTCTCTCCCCGCACATCGTGCCCTTGAAATCAGCCAAATACAATTCAGGAACAAATTTTCATTGGCTGTCGGTATTTGATCACACCTCACAGAGGGACCTACAGCCTGTACAGGCTTTCAGGCTTTGCAGCAGCTCACAAGTGACGGTGACTTTGAGGTATTTTTGGCATAAAGAAGTGAAGAGTATGAAGAGCAAAGACATCCATACAGGAAATAAAACGTGGCAGCAACAGTGAGCTTTTACTCAGGAGAGCTGGGTTTGAGTCAACATGTATAACTTGGGCAGAACAGTGGATGAATGGTTGTTTCCTAGGAGCTCCTGCCAAAAAATACTTAAGGTTAAAGTGCCGAGTGAGGGGCGAGGCCAGCTGCCCGTTTCAAAGTGTTTCTGCTGGTTTGGAAACATCAGCTCAAACCAAGCGACCCCAGCTCGATCATTAACTGTTTATCAGCCATCAGTAAAAATATGACAGAAAACTTTTTAAAGTTTTTCTGAGAACAGACACAAACTTTTTTTGGCCAAGCAGGATGTGCTGCTGGAGAAAGTGGAAGTGACAAACACTGGAGTAATTGATTTTTAAGTGCTTTTACTTGTTTTTAGAGCTCGTAATGGGTTAGGACCAGACTGCCCTGCTGACACTGAAGCATGCTGATGTCGCCTCAGGTCGTCTGCTGTCCATCTGTTTGAGAGGAGAAACGAGAGCGTTTAGTGTGCTGCGTTTTTAAAAAGACTCTTCATGGATATTTTCATCAGGACGCATCGGAGAGGTCTGTTTGATTTAAAAGCTTACATGATGTCAAATCTGTCTTTACATCATTTCCTGAGGGATTATGAAAGTATTCTGATTCTGAATGTTGAATGTTCAGAATCTGAAAACTAAAACAACCGACGGCTTTTGTTCCTTTCAAAAGCTTCTCTGAAAGAAGCTCCTCCCCTTTTTCAGACAGCTTTTCCTGATTGGCTGTTCCCTGAAAATCTGAAAAGGTTTCTTTGACATTGACCACACTGTGAAAGCACGCTGTGCAAAGAGAAAAGAAAAGAAGAAGAAAAGAGGAGCTAAAGGTGAAGCTCTAAGCTGGCTGAAATAAATAGGCCGGGGTAAATGGGGCGTGCTGAGGTGGAGGGCTGATCAGCAGGCAGGATGATGCATGCAGCACAAAGACAGTGAAATATGAATTCTGTGAACGAGACAAACTAAAAATATTAAACTGCTGAGACGAGCCGCCCACTCACGCCTCATCACAGCACTGAAATGTTTCACATCCACGTCGAACTTTTTGTCCAGCGGCTCTGCTGTGAATATGAAAGATTTTTACAGATTTTATTTTCAGTCATGAGGGGCTCCGCTGGGCACCGAAATACGTCATCAGCTTTGGAAAGACCTTCATTTTTAATCTGTGGCTGCACCAACATGTCACAGCTGCACTGTTTCTCAGCTAATCATCGTCACTGAACACAGGAGTGTCCACAGAGTGTCCTCGTTTCTGTTCATTTCAAAAAGGTTTGAAATATTTTCACTATAATAATTTCTTCCATGTGAGTCTGTTTAGCACTTTGGCTGCTCTGCTGTTCTAGTTAGCTTTAGCTAACAGTTCAGCTGTTGTTACTTTTATATTGGACTGAAGATTCATGCATCGTCTTATTTGTGTGGCAGAGTTGAGTCATTTCTTCTGCTGCCGGAGCAAAAGTGAGTCTGAATAAATCAGAAAACTGAATGACTTGGCTTTAACTAAGGCTAACAGCAGTCTGGTGATGCCTCTGGTGCTTGTCTGTAAGAACAGCCTCCGTGTGCATCTAAAGAATCTCCAGATGAAAGCACTGAAACAGTTTTTGTCCAAAATAAGGAGACGGCAGAGCAAGCAGCATTTCACAGAATGAGATGTTGAATGACAGAAGTATGGGAGACGTAGTCCAGGATGTTGTAGTAGTCTGTGTCAGAGCAGACGGATCCTTCACTTTTCCCGAGTCCTCGTCATTTTTTGGGAAGTCACAGGAGAGTTTTTTAGACTTCTCAGTTGCCGCTCCTGTTTTTGTCTGTGGTGGGCGGAGCTGCAGATCTGCTCCTCGTCACTAATCGCTCACCTGCAGTATGTGCAGACCAGCTCATCCTCCCACCATCTGACAGACTGTTTCAGGGGTCCAAGCAAGCAGGCTCACCCATATTCCTCACTCCACTAACGGTGTTTATCCCTCTCAGATCTGAAAGTCTCTGGTGTGTCAGCTACGTCTCCGGAGATTCCCGTGCCTGCCCGCGCTCCGGCTCCTCCTGCACATTCGGAGTGTGTTATTAAAACTCTTTGTTTTGAGAGCACTGGCTCGCCACTGTGGTGTTTGGATCATCTTTTACAGAAGGAAGTATGACAACATCCCCTGAATTTTCAAAATAAGAGACTCGATATAGATTCCATGCTGTCTTCTGAAGTGCTCCTGGTGCGATGCAAAGGTGGAAATAAAAAGACTGTTGGCATTTACTTCAGCTCCATATGCAAACAGTCAACCAGCACAGCCGGCTGACATTACTAACAGTCGTTTTTCTGAATTGGCCTGTAGCTGAACAGGCGATGATGGAGGTGTTAAGGACACTGCACTGATGCCAGGGTGGGATTAAAAAACAGGTTTTCAACAAGATCATAAAGCTCTCGTGTTTCTGGTGCTGATTGTTTTGGTCCTAAGTTAGAGTTTAGTTTTGTCTCCTCTCTTTGAGGACCTGGGGTCCGTTCTTCGTACCTCACTAAGTAAGTTAGCCGGATTTGATTGTTGACGATTTCGCGTGATCTTGGATCGTTCGGTTCTCCGAAGCTCATCTGGGACTTGCTGTCATAGCAACAGATCCGTAAGCGTAAACCTGCTCGGGAGCAGGCTTACTTTATGTAAACAGGATTAGATTGCGGCCACTCAGGTATGTCCGCTTCATTTATACGAAAGCAACAGCGATATGTCGCCACTGTTTTACCATAAATAAATATTATCAATGTAACTAAAGATAATGCAGTATTTGATTCTTTTATTGATTTCATACAGATACATACAGGTCATTTCCGAAAAAAAGGGAAATGTACTATAATCATTCTATTACATGTAGTAGATCATGTCAGATTCATATTTTAGAGTAGTAATAGTAAATTACTACGTGTAATCAAGATGAGAGACCACGGCTAAAAAAGCGAAGGTGGATTTGGGAAGTCTGTCGCAGCCATGTCCTGTCCGTTTGTACGCGAGCAAGGAAGGTGCAAGATTGATAAGGAGAGTTTACAGAATTCAGCGGATATTGCGGGATAGACAGGATCCTTTAGCTCAGCGCGACGGTGTGCTCATAGAGAGATATCGATTCTCCCGTCAGGGTATTATTTACTTAACACTCTCTCTCTCTCTCTCTCTCTCTCTCTCTCTATATATATATATATATATAGATAGATAGATAGATAGATAGATATATCTCCCAACTTACTGTGCATGCTTCAGTCACTCCTTGCATGGGAACAGGTAAAAGTGATGGAGTGTTATGTAAAACTACACACAAAAAACCCACAATGTCAATAAATGTCACAGTACAAAGAGCCGGGGTGTGACGAGGGGGTGCAGGACCACCACCTGTCTTTATTTGCTCTGCCCTTTTCTTGGTTGCTGTTATAAACAAACAAACAGATTATTTCAGGGTCTCTTTTCAAGAGACTAAAAGCAATATAAGTGATAAATATTACCATTCTGTAGAATATTCTTATATTTCACTTTTACTTGTTCCCATGTTCTAGTGGGTCCTGTTGTGGCTCTAATGTGAAAGAGGATATAATGTGATATAATATAATAAATTACTTACGAGTTTAATTTGTCAGCAACTTTCTGCCAGCCCTCTCTCCTTGCTTTTGCAGCCTTTGCAGTGTTCCCTTGCGTTTTAATTACACTCTGAAACTCCTGATATCCCTCGATCAAGAGTTCTTGGTCTGCTGCCGTAAAATACTGAGCGCGCGCCTTCGACATCTTCGCCGACCAATCACAGGGTTGCCGATCAATGTTTCTACTATCGATGCGTAGCCCCTTTTAAGCCACCCAGTGATCTCAGATTGCTTCATCCAGCTATACTAATCGTCAACAACAGGTGTGTTCGGAGAACCGGATTAGCGAGCTCAAAGTTGGCGCGATGATTTGATCTTGGAGGTAAGCGAGGTACGAAGAACGGACCCCTGATGTCTTCAGAAATAATGTCTCCTTCTGGTTTTCTCACTGACGGTAACAGAGATTCAGTATTGTTGATATTTTTTGGCTTGAGTGTTGTGCTTCCTTGTGTTCACCTTTGGCCCTCGAGGTCACAAAGAAAATGTTGCGTCGCACACGTTGTGAGTGAACTATAAACGCTTTGTTTGTTTCTTTGTGTCTGTACGCTCTGAAAAAGCCAACACACACACACACACACACACACACACACACACACAGATGTATCTTTGAAATGTCTGCAGTCCAGTGAAATAAAGACATTTATTACTTCACAGCTTCAGTGAGCCTCAGTTTTGATGCCTTTCCAAACCACTGCAGCTTGGTCTGTTTTTCAGTGTAATTTATCTTTGCACACTTTCATGAGATATACATAAGCTTCAGTTTTTGAGCAAATATGTGTTGTTGAAGCTTTGTGTGGTAGAAACTGCCTTAAAGGCGTCTGTTCTCTGAGTCGCAGGGATTCATCAGATCCAGGATTTTTGCGAGCAGCATTTGTAGCTGGGACTGCTGTCCACGACATCCTCCTGGTGACTGACCAGCTCCAGCAGTCACTGATTGAGTGCCTTGCTCAAGGGCATTCTAACCGGCAATGAGACCATTAATCAAGCCCTTCCCTCTGTCACATTTTCCCATGTTGCTCATCAGTTTGGACCTGCCGGACATATCGCCACACAGCACCTTCTGCACACCGTCGCTGCCTCCCGAAGCTGGAAAATCTTCACTGGAGTTTAACTCACATCAAACTTTTCACGGCTGTGAGTCTTTGCCGTATATTTAATATGCGTGTGCCTCTTCTCACACATTTACAGCCTTTCAAACGCCCTGACTGGCTTCTTGGCAGCGAGCAGCTGACGATTGAAAAGTTTTCACACAAACAGACAAATCGTTCATTTATTCACAGAGTCTGTGGCAGCTGTGAGCTGTTGTTTGGGGTGCCAGCAAACAGACAAAGTGAGGAATGAGTTTGAAATCGGTGCCAGTTCGGCTCAGCGGGACCAGGTTTGTGTGCACCTTCTGAGTTGTTTTAAGCCTCGATTCATTTACACTCAGTCCCCGGGTGGGCTCGCTCGTCCTTCAGACCAGCCTGCCTGCTCGTCCCGCCGTCATCGTCACCTCGGACACGTTCAGACCTGCGACGTTTCTCTGTGGTTTCCAGTGTTACCAGTGTTACCAGTGTTATAGACCCTCAACTTCACAACCACAGACTGTATATAAAAGGTGGACATGAGCATTATTTTTCTTACATCTATTGAAGCCTCAATGGGCTAAAGTGACGCACTAAAGAACACCAAGGACGAACACACTGAGTGCCCAGTTCAGCTGTTATCAGACCATTAAAGGACCATTATCGGCTGCCATTACTCCCATAGACATGCTGTTAGGAGCCATCCTCCTGTTACTGGTTGATTGATTCTGTTATGTGCTGTGTCGTGTACACAAAGACACCAAAGGAAGATTTTAAAGATGTGCAAAGTCACAGGACCAGACTACGTGGATAACCTCACCTGCTTGTGTGCAGATGTCAGTCAAAACTATGATCAGTCTGGCTGTAAAATCCTACAAATACTGCAAATGCCGTGCAGTGAGGGTAAGTACTGCAGTACCTCGGCCTGCACGGCTCAGTCCTCTGTGTAGAACAGCTGCCGGCGTGTTTGGAGTTCAGCCACGTGTGCGTGCACCTGTGATTGATTCTCGGCTGCAGAAGCACAAACAGACAAAGAGGAGAGAAAACTAATGTTGTCTTGCTCCAGGCTCGGCTTGACTCTAATACACGAGTCAATATTCATATCGACATCACTTTCACGTCGCCTCATTTGCTTCCCCATTTAAACTCGATCAAACAGAGAGCACTTTGGAGAGCTCTGCGCGCAGATACAAACAGGAAAGTGATGTGTGCATTTATTAGGTGTCAGTGGTGAGAAAGAACAAAACAGGCTGCACGGCTAATCGGGAGTCTCAGAAAACATGAGGCGTCAATGCGGCAATAAATGGCTTCTGCGAGCCTGAATGGACACACTCCTTCAGCTTTGTGTTGGAGAAGTGTTGCTGTGCAGCTCTGCAAGGCTTTGTGTGCCCTGTGCTGGCTCGCAGTGTGAACACTCGGACTGCTGCTTCGACGCGTCTGCATCTCTCTGAACTCTCCAGTCGCTCCAGTTCAGTTCAATCTTATTTATACAGCTGCAAACAACAGTCGCCTCAAAGCGCTTTATATAGAGGCTACAATAATAGACACAGCTCCAGGAACCAAAGACGCTGCAGGTCTAATGACTAAAGTCAAGACTCCGCCCCTCGCTCATCACGTTTGCTTTCAAACACCAAGATGGCGACAGCGAAAACACTTAGCTCAGTGATCCATAAACCAACAGAGGACATCACAGAGGCCGGATTCATAGTTTAAATAAACACTAATTACCCAGAAAACTGCTGGAGACGTATGGAAATATACTCCCTCCCTGAGCCTGGATCTGCCGGAGGTTTTTCCTTCCCACTGTCGGCAAACCCAGCTCTCCTGTTGGGGTTTTCTCTGTATTACTGTAGAGTCTTTACTATGAAGCAACTGTTTGGTGTATATAAAAAAAACCCCACTGAATGATAAAGAACAACTGTTACAGGTTACAGATGTATTTTCAGTCAGGTTTTTAAAATAATGCAGACATTTTGTAAGATAATGAAATTATTTGTCATGAAGGTAAATGTAGCAGCCATGAACTAATTATTTAGACTTTGAGCCGTGTTAGTCAGCCTCCACAGCAGAGGTGATAACATCTTAATATTTCAGTTCCTTTAGGTTCACACAGAAGTTTGTGACATTAGGTTAAGTTTACTGAGTTACTGACAGAAAAGGACACGTTGTGCATTTCTCTGTTTCTCTGTTTGTCATAAGGACAGAATAAAGTTGTGTTTCAAAAAGGTTGTTTTGCTGGATCAGATGAACTGCACAGATGTTTGAACAGTAAATTCTTTTAAACTCTAATTTTTTTTTTATGCACCACAAAAAAACAAACCTTGACCTGAATTGAGCTGAAATTCTTTGTCTTCATGCGCAGACCTTGGTAGCAGATGCCAACCACAACAGAAGGCTCAGGAAACGATTTAAAAAGATGAAAAAAGACTAAATTGACGGACACGCTCACACATAAAGACACAAGGTCACAGGGTTTTCTGAAGACTCGGGGTCACCATCTGCACAGCTACAGCTAGAGTACTTTTAAGTTGATTTCCCATCATGCTCCTGGTGGAAATTTCCAAGATGAAAAGCTGCTGAATAATAGAGCAGAAGCAGAAGCAGCTTCTGGCCACAGCTGCCTTCATATGTGAACAGCTTTGCAGAATGTAGACACGGCTTAAAAACACACTCATCAATACGCTTTATTTCAGTGTAAGGACGTTTCTTCCACCAAACATGGAAACGATGCAAGCAAACTGCGACTTTAGCAAACCTGCTGTGATTTGATTGGGATTTTGGATATTTGTCTGCCACACGGACATCCTTCAAACGCTGCCGGTGTGAGGCTGGCTGGTATTTGTGGCTCTTCTTGGGTTTCGGGATGAAAACCTTTATCTCTCCAGCCCGTATTTGTTTCGTGTATAAATGTCCTGAAAGCATGCTCGTAACCGAGTACAGCTGCAGACTGATGTTAAGCTGAAGCTACAGGCCGCTTCAGAGGACAGGGGCTACAGTAATGGCTTTCTCTTGTTCAGTCAGAAACACTGCAGGTCATCTCCAGGTGATTACTGCCGTCAGAAAAATGGGGTCAGGATGGCTGTGACAATAAGAACGCTGCAGGAAAACCAGGCCGGAGCTGATCGTTTCTTTACTCTCAGCACTTGATAGAAGGAACACTCGGCTGTAAATGCTAACTGCTCTGTGTTTTACTAAATTGGGATCTGATTGAGCGCGCGCTCGTGTAGGTCAAATGTGGTCAACAATCCCCATCTACACATCACTCTCGACCAAAGTGATTTGTTCCCGGAAACATTTTCCACAGCTGCACTTTTCTTCTGGTTTTGTATGAAGTGTCCTCGAAAACTATTTTCAGCTTCCATAAACTTCACGTCGCAGCTTCAGGACTTTTGTGATTCTTGTTGTCCTTCAAATGTCCTTCAGACTCTCGTGTTTCTTAATAAGGTTTCCTCTTTGCTCACAGAGCCCGATTTTGGTTTCTTTAATAAGAGTCATAAAAGTTCCTGGGAAGATGATAAACTGTTAAAGTGGAAAAGCTTTTTCACTTTTTCAACCTGAAGCTGCTGAAAAGCAAACAGAGCTTTTCTCTGAACCTAATCCATCCTCGTCTACAGAAGCCTCCATCTGTCTATTTTCTGCCGCTCTGGGTGGAGGAGGCAGCAGAGATGTGCAGACCTCCGTCTCTGCAGACACCAGCACATCCACAGGGAATATTAAGATTTCTTAAGCCAGTTGAGAGATCTGATCTCTCCGTTGTGTCCCGGGGACTCCTCCTGGTTGGACACCTCACCGAGGAGGAGGTAGATATCAACAGCATCTCAGCTGGCTTTACAGGTGGAGGAGTAGTCTGTATTCTTCTTATCTATGTAAAAACCATAAGCAGTACGGCCATCACTCTCGCTCAGTGTTTGAAAACATCCCCAGAGTGGGAACAGGACAAAGGCTTTTAAAATGAAGCATCTACACAAGGACCTGAAACTGTCAGAACTGGTTATGATGGACGAGTTAAGCCCATTTTAAAGGATGGTCAGCGTGACAGCTCATAATGATGTGTTACTACATGTGATTTGACTGCAAGAGCCTGACGACCTGCTGCCGGGACCAGCTGGGACAGGCTCCCCGTCTCTGTATTTGCACTCTTGGGTCAGTTTCTCTCAACAAATAGATTTTAAATCTAAGTTATGCCTTTATCAAGATAAATGCAGGATGTTTAGTAGCAGCTGATCTCCTCCTGAGTGACTGAGCCCAGACACCTTCAGAGCCAGCGAGTCCATTTGTGCTGCTGCTTGTGTTCAAAGCTGAGGGTTGGAACATAAATCAGCAGGCTGCCTTAAAGCAGGAGGACAGGGTCCACTTTAAAGACTGAGGGATAACTGTACAGTTTAACAAGCAGCAGAAATAATGGAGACTGCGTGATGTCGACCACGACACTCACACAGTTTTCTCTGAATGCTGACTTTACGTCAGCGCTGCATTAAGGCTCATTTAGACCTGAAGTAAACTATGAATCAGCCAATCACAAACAAATTGTTTCTGCTCTTGAACTGTGGACTTATTTGTCACTTGGTCCAATTGTCTGTGGTGTTTCTCCTCCAGCCGACCTCCAAACAGCCAGTTTGATTAGTCATGCCTGTCTGTGCTGCAGGAGGCCTGAGCAGTGAGTCATTAACAATTTCTCGGCTTAACAAGCTATCAAAAAGTTACGCATCACTCTGAGCTGAAATGAAAAGTGTTTCGAGCAGGACTGAGTGAGCGGGTGTCTGCTGGAGCCGTGTGATGGGAAACCAGCAGTGTTTAAGGAAAACATGCTGCTCGTTAGAAAGAGCCACAAACACCAGCCACAGGCAGAGACCCAAGGAAGGGTCAGACCTGCACGTCCGAGCATTTCTCATTCGTTTGACTGTTTCCTGTACATTAGAAAGCAAAGCTCTTCCTCCCTCCAAGCAGCTGTTAAACCCATCAGAGGTCAGGTGATCAGGAGTCTCAGAGTCTTCTACACGCTCAGACTTCTCCCCACAGCATCAGCATGCTGGTGTTCATGTTTCAGTTTCACCAGTTAGCCTGTGACGTACTTATATCCAAACCCATACAGGTATAACACCTGTGCACTCCTGCCTGCTCGCTCTCCACGGCAAGAAACCCACTTGGTCCAATCACAGTGGCAAAACAAATATTTAATATTAAAAAGTGAATAGTCATCATCACCTCATGTCATCAGGTTCCCTGGATTTATTTAAATAATCACTGAAATCTGATGATTTGAGGTTTTTGACATCGACAACCTCACATTACGTTAGCCCTGCAGCAGACTGGCGACCTGTCCAGGGTCGCCATAAGACAGCTGGGATAGGCTCCAGCGCCCCCCGTGACCATGAAAAGGATAAGCGGAAGCAGATGGATGGATGGATGGATGGATGGATGACTAAATGAACCACACAAAATCAAATAAAGGTGTTGTTTTGTTCTTGGGGCTGATCACCATCACAAACACTTGAAATGACAATAAAGAGTTTGACCAACAGGAGGCGGTTGTGCACATGAAGCCTCGAGAAATGAACCTTCATCTGGTAATGGGCTCCACCCCCACCGCCGCCCTGAGGCAGGAACGTGACAGAGAATGAGTGGCTGGTTAAAAGGTGACGGAGCAGTGTCAGGGTCCTGGGTCTCTAAGCCAGTGCTCTGTAAGCCAGCGGTCCCCAACCTTTTTTTCACCACGGACCAGTTTATGTCCAACAATATTTTCACGGACCGGCCTTCAAGGTTTCGTGGATAAATACAACAAAATAAAACCGGTACCAAAAAAAGAAGACTATGGGCCAGGGAAACCGAGTTAACGATAAAAACAGTATCAAAATAATGATAAAAACCTATAAAAACCCCGACAACCATAAATTTCACGGCCGAGCCTCAACTCTCGCGGCCCGGTACCAAACGACTCACAGACCGGTCCGTGGACCAGGGGTTGGGGACCGCTGCTGTAAGGTTTATGGGGGTTTTTTGAGTTTCCAACGAGGTTAGGTTAAGTCTCTATCAGCGTGTTGGATGTTCCCATGTTCTGATAGTTTCCTGTTTCGTGTGTGTCGTATTTAATTTGGCTTCCCTTGTCCTGTTTTCCTGATTACTTCCTGCTGTGTTTCCTGTGTTTGTGTTCACAGCCTTTGTCTCCTCTCACTTCTTTGTTGCATTGTTCTGTTTGTTTCCTGCAGGCCTGCCCGGGAGTTTTCTCCATCTGATTAATGGACATTGTTTTCTGCCCCTTGGTGGAAGAATAAAGATCTTTAATAAACAAAAGATCTGTTTTTATTTATTACCTCGCTGCCTGCGTGTGGTCCACCTTCTTCAACACGACATGTTGACTGCACTTTTCTCCACCTCTTCATCCTGATTAAAGCAGCCATAAATATAAAGTGCAGTCATGTCTCTGCCAAAGCTTTAGACAATCAAAAATATTACAAATACTTCATTTTCAACTATTTCTAATATTTTTAAACAAACACAGAGATGCTGTAGAGGAAGTTTGAGCCAAAATAAGACAACAATCATCTAAATGAGCTCAAACCCAGAAACTTACCTGCCAGGTCTAAAGTGGATCGGACCAAAGATCCTGGAGACGGTGGAGAGCACACACATTATTATTCTCCTCTCCTCCACTGCAGCATCTTGTGGACTGATTAGTCACCAGGCTGCTGCTCTTCACAGAGGTGGGGTCTGTTCAGGTGCAGCAGGAACGTCTAATTCACATCAGCTTTCTCTTTATTTATTCTTTTTTCATGCACATTGGCTTTAGACGTGTTTTCCAAGCATTCTTTGCAGAAGACGTTGGGTTTAGCATTGATTGCAGCCTCGCCTTCATTTCGTTCTCCTCTTCACTCTCACACATCGTTTAGTCTGACCTTCCTCGGTCTGCACAGGCATCATTAGCCGAGGGGCTGTGGCTCGGCCACATGCGCACTTTAAATAATTGAAACTGTTGTTGGACTCCTCGGTTTTCAGACGTCGTCGTCTGGCAGAGTTGGGGATGAGCCGTGCACAATAGGTGTGTTTCCATCCTCAGGTTTTTATCAGCAGTTTCAATTTGCACATAAACTCTGAGAGGGATCAATGAAAGGAGCAAGAAAAGGAAAGTGTGACAGTTGGCCAAAGTCAAAATGAAGATCTGGACAGGAAACGAGGAGAGAGCCTCAAGTGAGCGTGAGGAGGCCTGAACCAACAGGTTCTCCTCCCATCAGTCCTCCGTCTTCTCAGCAGACTTTGGACACAGTGGACACGTAACCGATAGAACCCAATGAATGAGTTCAAAGTTCATTTGTGTCATTTCAGAGTGATGTCATATTTAATAATCGCACGTGTGTTTTACATCTCTCACACAACAATCCCATGATGACAAAGTCCAAATGTGCCAAATGAAACCCTTGTGCATGTGACAGTCTGTTCAAACCTCAGTGGAAACTTCGCTGCCCTGTAAAGTCATCATTTTCAGTTCCTCATTAAACTTTTAGCTTCCATCAGCAGCAGGAGACCAGCGGGAGTTATTCCGGCTTCGCTCCGCTCACGCTCGACATAACAAAGGACGGAGATTCGAGTTCACTGTGCTGTTCAAGCAGCTGAATTCTGAATGAGGCAGAGAACTACATTAGTACGATAAAACTACAGAACCCACCGCACAGAGCACAGGTGATCGATTTTCACCCCATCAGATGCGCAATGCTGTCCCTGCTGCCTGGGTTGGAGTGTATGTTATTCAGAGTAACAGAGATGGAGAAAAATGTTATTTTCATCATATTTTATAAATTAACCCTTCAGCAACACTTTTATATGGAGACGCTGTTCAAAACACCCGAGTAAACACACGGAGACGTGATGGTGCATCCGACTGCGGCTTCAGTAAAGTGTGTTAATAAGAGAGGAAAAGGCTGCCGAGGGCCTCCTGTGATTGGCTAAGAACTGCAGAGGTCATGTGTGTCATTAATCAGCTGAGAATCTGCTCGCTCTGTAATTTGTTAAGTAAACACTTCAGTGCGATTCAGCTTTAATTCCTCGCCAGCACAGAGGTCACCTGATGATATCAGAGCCGTGTGCTGCTGCTTCTCCTGCCTCCCTGCTCGAGCCGCTGAAGCAGTGCAGGAAATGATTCAGACGCCTGTCAGCGGCTCACAGCAGCTCCACGCTCTGACGTTCCACGAAACGTGGCGAGCGAGCTCCGACATAACGTGACCTCCGTGTTTAGCCGTGCACGCCAAAGAGGAGCGCTCGGGCAGGAAACAGATTCTCACCTGGCGTCATTCGGCCTCCGGTCTCGTATCTGTGCGTTTGTGAAACAGATAAAGCCCGAGGACACGCGTGAACATTTCACTCGTAAACATTTTGTGTTCATCTGCTTTTATGTGACGCTTTAATAATTTATTTCTCCTGTAGTCAAAGGGACTGTTGTGTGTGTGTGTGTGTGTGTGTGTGTGTGAGACATCTCACTTCTTGGACAGTCTGTTACTATAGTAACCTCACAGCAGCCGTATTACTGGTCACATGATGTCACAAACACGGTCCACAGGTCCGGATCAGGTGAAGCTAGCTGACAGCTAGCAGCTACAGCCACCTGTCTGTCACAGAGGCCACGCCCCTAAAAATGCAAACTGTAACACTAATTTAAACAGGTGAGTTATGAAACAGTGCCCCTGTACAGCATGAGTATGAAAGTTTATTATACAACTCATTAAATGGCAAAGATACAAGCCCATTATTTAAGAATGAAGATGGCATTTGTAGAAAAATAAAGCATATTACCAAACTGAAAATAGAAGAAGAATATTTGAACCATAAACTGGCCAAAACGAAGCACCAACGCAAAAACAATAGAGGACGAATTAAAGCTGTAAAAACTGTCAGCGTGAGCGAGTCCCGATGTGCGCTGACAATCTGTCCGCCGGCTCCACAGATGAGGTGACTCATCTTTATCGTGCGGCTCCGTTCACCTTTCCCCTTTGCCTGCTTTCATGTGCAGGAGATGAAGGCAAACAGGCAGCGCTGTGTCTTCTGAGAGACCGAGCCGAATAAACCGAATATCAAACGCTGGAATCGCCAGTTTCTGTCTGACATTTGGAGCAGAAGCGCCGCCGGACAGAAAGACGGAACGCACGATGTGAGGGAAAACTCGAAGAAACATCAATGCGAAAAGTTTCTCTCCCTCTGGAGCTCGTTTCTAAATTAACTTATTGATCTGAGCTTGTGACTTTAAATAAAAGTGTCTCAGTGTTTAGAAGCAGAGCTTCAGCTGTAATTAGCAGGCTTGTCTTCCACACGCTCTGCGAGCCTCGACCGGCTTTTATGAAGCTAATTGTTTGACCTACAAAGGTGGCAGGCCTCACTACCCTCGGGTGGTAACCAGCTGGTGGGTTAAACGACCAGTGCACACCACACAGAGGCTGAGACACACCAGCGAGCGAGCAGACGTGGGCTCGATCGACTCGATCCATAATTCTTTGAGTCTGTAAAGAGGAAAAAAGATCAAAGTTTCCTAAAAATCTGTCGGATGTGCAGATGTGTGACAGCTGTGTCCATATGTGTATGTAAAAGATGGACGTTGATGTGAGTCCCACACTGAGTGTTTTGGCTGTCGTCAGTTGCTGCACACTCACAGCCGTTATCAAGGTCGCCATTCTGACTGTGAGCATGACAGCTAATGCAGAGGTGAAGTGTTTAAAACACTTTGAATTCCTGTACGTTTATATTTCCACCCCTGCGTCGTGGCTGTGACGTTACTGCCACCCTGCACACTCTGCAGGGCCAGAATGCAGCCGGCCGGGTTCGAGCTCCCGGGTCTGTTTAACAGAAGTGAAGCAGCGACACCCACCCCCATCCCCCCACCTCTAAGCTTAGATAAATTGTTGTGCATGAGAAAAGAATCCATCTAACACTTAAATGTCCAACTCCACCCTTCAGCTTCCACCTCCCGTCGCTGCATCACTGAAGCTCAAATGCTGGTGAAAAATTCACACACGACAAGATGCAGAATTCCGGCTCGACGCAGGGGAAAGATGATTCGGGATTATTTTTCTTTGACTCTTTGTGCTGCTCACACAAAGCCGAAGTACACAGAAGATCTTCTTTCCTGTGCAGCGCTCAAAGCGACTCACAAACAGGCTTTTAAAGCGCGCTGACAGTTTGGTGTTACTCTGCTGGAGGTGGAAGCTCCTCGGAGTGGGAGGAAAGTCGAAAAAGAGCGAGACCAAACCAAAGTGAAGAACAAACATGTTCTGCAAAATGGAGGGCAGAAAATGTCAAGCTGGTTAGTGATGCTGCATTCCCTCTGCCAATACCAAAGTGCGCTGTGGAAAAACAGTAAATCCCTCCAGAGCGGAGAGCGCCGCGGTCACAGTTAGCGCCGCAGCGCTTCGATATCTGTGGAAAGAAATGAAAAGAATCCTCATTCAGTCACGATCGCTTTTAAATAACTTCTTTTTATCTGACTTCAACTTCTGCTCACCAGAAAAATGGGAGAAATCATTTTCTCTTCAGTCTGAACCGATAATTATGACACATTTACAGAAACTGATGAGGGAGGAAACCTGACTGCAGAAGAAAGAAAGAAAGAAACGTGACTAAATCACACAAAAATCTGCTGCTTGGTTTAAAGAAGAGTGCGTGAAAGTAAGTTCAAGGGGTCATACGTGGAATCTCCAAAATAATAGTGAGAGCTGATTAAATGAGGAAAGTTAAAACTGTGAGAGCAGCAGGTGGAGAGAAGTGATGGAACGGAGATGATAATGAGCTCAGTGTGTGTTCAGATCTCAACACACTCACAGTTTCTTCTGCCGCTGGATCTGTGTGAAGTCAGAGAGAGGGCGGCCAATCGGAAGAAAGTCGGCTAAAAGGGGGAGGAGCTAAAGCAGCTTGTGGGTGAATGGCTGCACTCAAGCCCAGAAAGAGATGAAGGATTATTTTGAACTGTGAATCATGCAAAGCTACTCTAGGAGAGTCGATGTCAGGAGCTGGCTCTGTGACTCGGACTTTTGAGTTTATTTGGTATTGTTGATCTCTTATGTTTAAGTAATGTTTAGTTCATGTGATGTTCTCAGTTAGGGTTGTAGTTCAGTTTTGGTTACTTATGAGATAATGTTAAGGACCAGTATCATTGTTGGTGTTTGTCTTTGCTGAGTTTTAGTCTGTTTCATGTTTCAGGTCTTTGTGTTTATGAGTCTTTTCCTGTCCTCTGTGTAGTCTGTCTTGTCCCTTATGTTAAACATGTAAGTTATGCCGTGCCGTCGTCTCCCTTTGCTGTTCCCAGTTCCCTCTCCTCGTCTTCCTTGCCTCTCCAGTCTGTCATGTGTTTTATGTCTACGTTGTTAAGCTTGTGTTGTCATGTCGATGTCTCTCCATGTTTCCTGTGTTATTTTGAAAGGTCTGGTGTTTCCATGTTCAGTGTGTTTAGTTTCACTTCCACTGTGGTGTCATGTTTGTTTGTGGCAGCTGTTTCCCAGGTGTTTCCACTTCCCTCATCACCCTCCTGTGTGTCCTCTGTCTCCCTCTGTTCAGTGTCGGTGGGTCTGTTTCTCTCTCCACGACACATCAAGTATTTCATGCTCCTGCTCAGAATCATGTTCATGTCTCTTTGTCATAGTCTAGGTTTTCCCATTTTAGGTGCTAGTTTTAGTTTACGCCCCTGTACACTGTGCCTTGTTTTGTATTCATGTTTGTCGGCCTCCTCTGTGTCTGCTCTTGGGTCGGCACCACAAACACACCGGCCCGTCTGGCCGTGACAGTTCTACGCCTGCCCTGTTTGTTATCCTTTAATCAAAGTGTGAGTTTGATTAAAATGATGCCAAAGTAATAAAGCTAAACTAAAATGAATAAAATTATCTCCCGTTGGAGCGAAATGAGCAGCAGGACACACATGAACAGGAAAGCCAGCACGGCTGATTATTCCACTCGTCGATGTTTTGGACCCAGAGGCAGCAGGCGGCTGACACGTGCAGATGTGACCCTGCATAAGTGAATGTGCTGATAGCGGTGATGTTCTTCTAGACATGCTGTCATTATCAACAAGGGCGTGCACACTGTCACCTCCCTGATGAACATATCACGCTCCGAGTATCCTTTGCTTCAGAGATGGAAGCAGCGCAGGAATTTGAAATGATGTTTTGCTAACGAACCCTCTGATTCTGACCGATGCCAGAAGCGTAATAGTTGCCGTTTGGCGGGCATGTCAGTCCACGTGTGCCTACATTTGCAGCATGTATGGCCCCAGTGAGAGCTGAAGCCCAAACACTGGCAGCATTAGTGCTCTGCTTCATTAATTCAGCACCACAGGATGGCGAAAACTTTCTAGCTTCTGCCATCCTCACTGGAGGAGAGCAGCCGTCATATCCACCAGCAGAACACAGCAAACGCTTGCTGGGCCTCTTCCACCCCAACCAAAAAGCGTATGTCGAGCTGGTCTGTGGTTCTGACTCCAAATACATTAAATAAGCTGCCGTGTATTTCCAGGACTCTGGAGGATTCTGAGTTACGGTCCTGATCATTTAAATCAAAGGACATTAGTCCCGCCTGCTTCTGTAAGATTAACGTGTTTAAAGGACAGACGTTGCTTCAGATCCTTCAAATATACGACACATCTCTAAATAACTGCCCAGCCTGGTCTCTAGCCTATTACATGACAGAATGTGAATCTGTGAGTGTGAGACAAAGGAGAGCATGAAAGAGACAGCAGTGAAAATGAGAACAGGCGTTCAGTCTGCAGCACAGAGTCTGAGCCGTCCTCGTTTCCCCACAAAAAACGAAAATGCCAAACAATGGCCTTAATTTCCCCTCATCAGGAAGATTCCTAAAGTCCTCGAGCTCAGCTCGGTCCGGGCTCCAGTCCTTCAATCACTGGGACAACAAAGCCTATTGTGTGCTTTTAATGAGAAGCCCCTTATTCTGCTGTTGGGAGTGGATGTCATGTAAGAGTGCAATCATTAGAGGAAATCATTTAAAAGCAGAAACTAAAAAATCAGTTTTGATTTTTTTATGTCAGCGCAGCGTTTCACCTGAGCGCTTCTTTAACACCACTCGGCTGTAGTCTGAGAACCAGATGATCCCACACGGAAACATTCATCAGCTCACTCACTGAAGACCTCTGTGAGATTTAAATTAAGATTTGGATTATATGTGAGTGTGTGTCTGTCTGTTATTCAGGGATTCAATGCCGTTTTCATCCTAGTTGTTAAACTTGGACCACCTCTTCATCCTCTCGTGGATGTTTGAGGGTGCGTGGCAGCGCGTGCCCAAACAGTCTACATGTGTTTATGGACGACATCCTCGAGGGATCCTGTGGGGGTTACTATGGGTCATTCAGTCCCTGTACAACCATTACGAGAGCTTGGTTTGTATTTCCAACAATATGTCAGACTCCTTTGCAGGGGAAAGGTGGCGTGGCCACTCTAGGTCAGGGTGAGTTTTTGCCCCATATGGAGGAGTTTAAGTATTCTGGGGAGAGGGGATCAGGATGCATCAATGATCAATGATGCAGACGCTGTACCGATCTGTAGCTTTATGAGCTCACTTTAACCCTAAACACGAGCTGGGGGATACAAGACACAGAAACGGGTTTCCTTTGAAGGTTGGTCACTCGAGAGGAACCTGGAGTAGAGGCGCTGCTGCTACACACTGACTGGAGCCGGGTCAGGTATCTGACTAGGACGCCTCCTGGATGCTTTCTTGGTGAGGTGTTCCAGACATGTCCAATGTCCCCAGAGCAGTCCCGAGACTCAGGAGGGATTATTTCTCTCAGCTAGCTTGGGAATAACTTGGATGAGCTGGAAGACGTGACAGGGTAAAGGAAGTCTGGGCCCCACAACCAGACCCGGAGAAGAGGCAGGAAATGGATTAGGACTTTTAATCAGCTTCCTGCTAGCTGTCCACTAGCTCTACCTGAACTTAGTGTTTGTGCTCTCGGAGCATTTTGGATGTAATTATCTGACTAATAATATGGCCGCTCTGAGGTTATTGTGATAACAGGACATCCTACAAGTCTTAGCTCCAGGTTTGGGGAAAATCCTGGATTTCCATTGGATGCTGCTTATTAGCAGGTGTTTGTACCTGAGATTCATCCCGTGCTCTAAAAAACAACATGGCGACCTCCAAAACACTAAAGCTGGGGGTTCAAAATGAAGAGCCCAAAAGCAGCCTCTGACATCATGGCAGTGATGTCCATTGTAATGGTGACATCATCACCATTAAAGCTCCAGGTTGTATTTCACATCAAGTTTTGTATTTTACAAAGTGAAAGTTGGATAAAGATCCAAACACTGAGAATAATAACTCATCTTCTCTGCAGAGACAAGCACACACTCGCACTGTGTGAGCCTAAAATTACAAATGTGGCAAATAATCCGGTTAAAAATGAATCCCTGAGTGAACAGATAACATAATACAGATTGGACCGGAGGATGGGAGCGGCTGGGAGCTGAAGGAGGCTGACTTTAAAATACAGTTCACTGCAACAAATATCACGTTTCAAATGCTTTTTGTTGTTGCAGTTGTTGAATACACTTCAGGACGGATAAATTCTGACAGATGAAACGATCATTCTGGGTTTGGTGTGCAGACGGTTTGTCTGAGTACGCGAGCAGATGTACCCGGGCTGACAGTAATGGATGTAGTTTTTGTTTTTGTGCTTGCGTTGCTGTGTTTGTATAATTTCATTATATTCTTATTGTTTGATCATCTGGATCATTGTGCGTCTGCTCGTTATGTATTCATGCTGAAAGGGGGGGGGGGGCACCCTCAACAAACAGAAGAAGAAGAAAGAATGGTTTGGCGGGCGACAAACGAGGCGCCGTTATTGCAGAGAGAAACACCCAAGGCTGTAATCCTGATATTTATGCAGACGTGCCTAATCCCCCCACCCCCGCCCAGCATCCTGACAGAAAACTTTAAATGACAGGCAGCTGCACATCACTGTCTCACATTATCATCTGCAGCACGGAGCGAAATCGGAGCCACGTTTGGGAGCGTCGCTCCGTGCTGCAGGTCTGAGGGTGGTTGGTGTGAGTGGTGTTACCGTAGACCAGAACAAGCTGTAGCTGTCAGCTATAATTAATATAAAACACTTTAATTTCATTAAAAAGTGAAGAATTACCATAGAAGCACATTGCACTCGCTAGCTTTGCCTCAGGTGTTGATGGGACGGTTTTGAGTGGAAAATCACTTCAATTACAACAGGAACAGGTAACGTTAATGTCAGCTGCTCAGGTTTATGGAAGTAATATTTTAAAAAAGTAATTTCCTGCAGTCGAAAAGGTTTTGTTTAAAAAGGGCCAATGTGCACGTCATTATCTATCCACTATCTTCATCCTATTCAGGCCGGAGGCGACCGGGGAGAGAGGCGGGTACACCTTGGACAGGTCATCAGCTGGCAGGCGGAGTCAAACCCAGGAAATCGCCATGGTACCTGTGACAAACATCAGTACTACACTAACAGCATCAGAGCCTGAAAATGAAAAGCACATTCACTCAGTGACGGGAAAGGCTCACGATCAGCTAACATTAATGTTTCTATTAGCCTGCATCATATTTGTCAGGACCCAGCTGTGACGTGTCATTTATGATTCCTGTAATTAACCTACGCAGCAGTAACTCTCATTCACTAATGAGCCACGTGTGCGACTGCACTTATGATGGGATTAAAGTGAAAGCAGTTTGATCATGGGGGCTGGGGGGGGGAGCAATGAGGAAATAAAGCAGTCACATGACAAAAGTTATTAGTGACAGAGCCACTGTTATTAAAATGTTATTAGAATTAGAAGAAGAAGATTTATTCAGACTGTAGACAGAGAATGAGATCAGTGTAACAGTGAGGACCTGATGAGTTCCAGTACCTGAGGTCAACCATCCAAACAGAGGTGAAGAGAGCTGCAGGCAGGGTGGAGCGGGTGGAGATGAGCACCATAGTGTTTTGTGTCAGAAGGAGAGCAGCAAGTGAGAGTGAAAGGAAGGGTTTAAAGATGGCGGTGAGAGCTGCTGATGGTTTGGAGACGGCGGATTTGGAGGTGGGTGAGCTGAAGATGTTCAGATGTTCGCTGGAAGTGAGGATCAGAGATGAGTCCGTCACAGGGACAGAGAGGAGAGGCTGAGAGGGTTTGGACATGTGCAGAGGAGGGAGGGTGGATATGCTGGACAAAGGATGATGGAGATGAAGATAACAGCTCCACGCTGCGTGATGTCTAGGGATGGGTATCGAAAACCGGTTCTTGTTGAGAACCGGTTCCCACTGTTTCAATTCCTTGGAATCGTTTGCCATTTTTGCAAACGATTCCTTTATCGATTCCAGTCGCCCCGAATGACGTCACCACGTTGTGGAGCGTCGGAGCGTACCTGGCAGGAAACACGGCGCCTAAGCAGCTCAAACGCTTAAAAGTTTGTTTATACTTTACGAGAACGGATGACAACAGGGCAACTTGCAATACTTGCAAAGTAGATATTTCACTAAGGGAGGAAACACTACGAATATGCAAAAGCATTTGCTCACAAAACACGCGATGAACTTAAATGAATGTCTTTAATTCCGCTCCGGACTCGTGAATCTCAACCCAGCAGCAGCGGTAACGTTTGCACGTCCTCTCCCGTTAATGCGGCAGGTAAATAATCAGCTAACAGTGCATATTATGTTAGCGCTATCTGCTTTATTACAAAACCTGCCATTACTGTGCATTTAGGTGACCATGATGAGACAGACAGACAGAGTCTGGCTGGCGCTCGCTGGCAGTTGTCGCTGCAGTCTACTGATAGCGTCTCTTTTCAGGCCCGAATGTCACCGAGCAGTGACTAGTTTGTGGTCAAAACCTTGCAGCCATTTGCCACAGCAGATGGTAAGTGAATGTGTTTAATTGTAGGCAGGGACATTACTGGATATTCTTGTGTAATTGCTACAGAATAATTTATGTTATACTTTGTTATTGCTACAGAAGAATATTTATTTTATTATTTTATGTTTACAATTTTCCCCGGGGACCCTGTGACGCCCCATTGAAGAGCCGTAGGCTGTGGATCTCTTAAGATCTCACTGTTGGGTTTGTAAGGCCATGTTACTCCTAAATTTCTATCTTGTTGAAAGAGAAGATATAAAACAGTTCTAAGCTAATCGACCTTAGTGTTCTCCTTTTTAAAACCAAGAATCGATAAGAGAATCGATAAAGAATCGAATCGTTAAACAGAATCGAAAATGGAATCGGAATCGTTAACATCTTATCAATACCCATCCCTAGTGATGTCATCATACAGAATGTTTGATTTTCCTCTCAGTTTCTCCTGAAGCGCCGTGTACACGATGCTCAGCACAATGCTAACCTAATAAAACCGTCTTGGCTTGTTGTCACGTGACTGTCGGTCAGAGCCGAGTCGCTGAGCCCGCCCACTCACACCGAGCACCACACAATTACTTCTTTTTTACTGCGTCTGATGGTTCAAACATTTATTTTAGTCTAAATAAACTGATTTTGGTGTCACAGTTTTAAACTCAGTGTTTTTCCTGATGTACATCAGATGAGAGAGGGCTGACACAAACGTCAGATTTTTCTGTTTAACTTTGTTCGGAAACACGTCACACCTTTGAAACCTGCTGTGATGCTTTGGGGTTCCCTAAAGCTGGATTCTCTTATTTGAAGTAGTAAAACCATAAAAATACTGCAGTTTGACACAAAGAATGAAGTACATGTAAACTCAGCTGCTCCACAACCATCAATAGTCTGAAGCTCACTGTCTGGGTCCAGCCACAGCATCAGTCCCTGTATCAGACAGCTCCATCACTGCTGGCTCAAGAACTAAATACACTGTATAACACATCAAAGTGCTGATTAATTACAACGTTAACACCAGCTATAATCAGTAATGGGGACTGATAAGACCTTAGATTCCATGATCAATATCACTTATTGAATGTCATTGGCTCCCCTTTGATGTCTCTGATATGCTTCTGACCCTCACAGTCGTGCACAATAATCACATGCTCTGCGTCACATGTTCGTGCATGTTGTGCACTCTGTTGCGACCAGTGTCGGGGTTGTTACTCAAAAAAAAAAGTAACGTATTAGTTATGCTGCAATAGGTGTAGGCTGCTGGAGGATTCCCATGATGCACTGGGTGTTTCTTCTTCACTCACTATGTGTTAACAGACCTCTCTGCACTGAATCATATCTGTTATTAATCTCTGTCTCTCTTCCACAGCATGTCTTTATCCTGTCTTCCTTCTCTCACCCCAACCAATCACAGCAGATGGCCCCGCCCCTCCCTGAGCCTGGTTCTGCCGGAGGTTTCTTCCTGTTAAAAGGGAGTTTTTCCTTCCCACTGTCGCCAAAGTGCTTGATCATAGGGGGTCATATGATTGTTGGGTTTTCTGTGTGGTCTCTGTATTATTGCCGGGCCTTTACAATATTAAGGTGACTCTTGTTGTGATTTTGTGTTTTATAAATAAAAAAAATGGAATATTTCATAGAACACTTTTCTTACAAGTAATGCAGTTATGTTAATCAGTGCTAGAAGAAAGTAATTGATTACATAACTCTTTACATTACTTCTCTGTAAAATCACCTGAAACACTTTGTTTCATAACACAAACCTGAGGCTGCAGTCCAACACACCAACATAAATTCTCGTCCTAATGAGGACATGTATAATCTTTCTCTTTACAGATTCAGGTATGAACACAAAGCCAGCGTGAAAAGCAGCACAAAGAGACTTCAAAGTGGTCGCCATAGAAACATGAACAGGTAGAAAGGCCTGACTGCTCATCAGTTTGTTACCTGTAGAAGTTCAGACTCTGGCTGCTGGGCTGGGGTCGGCATTCGCTCAGCTTTAACATCACTATGGTTTCCTGGCTAGCTTAGCGTTAGCGTGCTGCCTGTGCAGGTGTTAGCAGCATCGTTCAGCTGTTTCTGCCTCGGATGCAGTCTCCACTTTACCCTCACGCTCTCGTCCTTTTGTGCAAAATTGTCCAGCTGCAGACTGCACCGCATGTTCCTGCCACAAAATGTCATCAGCTGACTGTAGCACGAGTGCAATCGAAGTGATAGGCGAGACAGATGGGCGAATAGACTAACTCTGAGGAACTGAACCACTGGGAACCAGTTCTCTACAGGAACCGGTTCTTGATTCGCAACCCTAGTTTTCACCTTTCAAATGGATGTAAGTAAAAAATCCATCTCAGAATATAAATATGCACGTTTTAGGTACTGTGAAGGATAGAAATATTTTACTGCTATTATTTGCTGCTATTTTTATAATCATCATTAACATTTCAGTATTAATAGTGATGTTGCATTTAGATGCATTCAGATGTTCAAATATATGGTTATACTCTTTATTACAGGTCCAAGAAGAACCACTTTAAACGGTTGAGTTGAATCTATAATTGTAAATGTGTTTAATGCTTCTATGATCTCAGGGTTTCTGTGTAGACTGCAGGGACAGGAAGTTACATGTGTTTGAAGTTGCAGGCTTCTGCAGAAGTGAAACTGAAACCAGAGTTTAACTGCAAGTTAAGAGCAGGGTGTTATTATGCATGTATCGTTGATTAACACACACACTTAGTTAGAGGGATCACTGATAGGGGAAAGTTCAAATTGTGTTGCTTGGGGTGGCTTTTAGACTATATTAGGAGGAGCAAACATATTAGCAGATCTGAAAAGGAAAAACCTGTGTTATGAAAATGATTTTAATCTTTTATACATGATTGCATTTGAGCTTATTGAAGAGCTGTGGCTCCTGGTCAAGTGAAGGTCAGAAACTCTTGGCGGGCGTTAATGAGCAGCCAATACAAGCTGAGGGGGAACAGGAGCTCTGAAAGGAATTGCAACACACCTGCTTACATGACATATGCCTGGAGTTATATCCTTATATCCTTATATTCTTTAGAGCTAAGAGTTAAGTTTGTGTCATTTATCACGTATATCCTTTTAAGTAAGTTTAAGGTTCACTTATGTTCAGTTTAAGTAAGTTTCCTTCATGGTTATGTTATCATTATTGGAGTGTGACATTTAGGCCAAGAGTCACTCATAGTTTAGCTGTATGAGCTCAGGCCTTATGTCTGGCTAGGACGAGGGTTGTGAGGTGAGCCGGAGTGCAGGAGAGGTCATGACACATACATAGCATACACTGCAGACACGCACACACACATACACACCATAATAGATCTATTTTGGTAGGGCAGAAGTGAAGATGTATTTTTGCTGCAAATGCAGAATTGTGCCGACGTACTTAGAGGAAGTGCAACAGATGTCCTAGGAGATAAGCGACAGCGAAGACGAGCTGAGGGGAAGCACCGACCCGAAGACAATGTTCTTTAAAACTATGTTAAAGGTTGTTGACAGAACATTTGTGGTTTTGAGTTGATGTATGCTTTGTTTAAATCTGCCTAGCAACAGAAAAGGGGGCTGTACTATCTTAACCCCATAAAACTGTTGTCTGAATATCGTAAAGACAGTTCACTACTGATTGGGTTGTTGAACTCACACATGTGTTCATTAAAATGCCGTCTAATTGCACACTGGACCGGATCTGTGGTTATTTATGGATTCCTCTCTCAACTTTGAACCCCAACAGTACTTTCTGTTTTATTTTGATTTGTTGCTCACTTTGTTCTTTCTCCGACCTTTTTATATCTCTCCAGTACAAAAACCTGCATTCAATTATAATTTCCTGTTGTAAAGAAAATGAAATTAAGTTCTTTTAAATGTTTTATTATAGCTGAAAATTTACTGGCTGTTACTGGATCATAAATGTTCAACAACTACACTCACCCCCCCAAAAATGATGATTGTTTCACTTCATTCCCACAGATGGAGGAGATGACAGGATCATCCGTCTCTGTAGAGAGGAAGAGAAAGTCGTGGGAAGGATGAAGATCAGAGTCCAAAGAGAGGACGAAGAGTTAAAACTGCAGAGAGGAAGACGTCCGGACTGATAGGAATCTTTCATCCTGGCCCGATTTTCTGTCTCCAGCCTCTCACTGCAGATAAATTCCCTCTGTAATTAATATGTAAATGTGGTGACATTTACCACAGAATTCTGTTTATTCAAGTGCCGGCGTCTAATGACTACACCCATCAAACGCTGCTTTGCGTTCTGTACACTAACTTCTGCTCTCAGTTATATGTAAATTTCAGCGGGGCAGCAAATGAGGCGTCATGAAAATAATGTCGGCTAATGTCGACGTGCAGATTAGAGCCACTCGCTCTGTTTGTCTGCATGTTCACATTGAGATGAAATTCAGTGAGCATCACATGACTGCATGAACACACACACACACTCATGCACAATCATTTGGGCCTATTACAGAGTGAAACACACCTGCTGCTTCTCTCTATTCTCCACTCGATGATGTTCATCGGCTCTCGTTACTGATGGAAACCCTGCGACATTCATCTGCACCAGATTGTTGGTAATGTAGAAAGGATCCAATTTTATGAGCAGCTATGTTTGAAAACCTCTGCGTGCTAGCAAACGTTTACAGCTTCAATTTCAAACTTTCATTTATAGTCTGATCTGCGCATCGGACGACAGGCAACCCTGCCCCCAAAAAGTTACTCAACCAGCTGCTGGCTTCAACTTTTGGAAATGAGCCATAGTACCGGGTCAGGCTGCAGGTGGGGTTTTGGGCGAGGTCACAAGATCGCATGTTTCTCTCACAGGGCACTGAAAAGTTTTTATCGGTGTACCTGAGATGACCTTATAAGATATGAAGACATCATCATCCTCCTGAAAGCTCCGAGCCTGAGCCCCCCACTGGGTTTGCATCCACAGGGACTGCCTGGTTGATGCTGAGGCTTTTTGAAGCTCTGGTAGGAGGGGTGACTTTGGTTGTTTTGGGTACTTCCTGTTTAGGTGCTAGAGTCAGAGTGAACCAGCTCGGGCTCCAGGTCCACTTTCTGATGTAAAGGCACTTCTTGAAGAATCTGGCTAAGAGCTGGGAGCTCCAAACCGATCATCTGACTGATATCAACCTGGTCCGTCTTGCGTTCCTTTTATTCTGCAAACCGGAAATGCGTGAACGAATCCCCTGCCGAGGCCACAAAACATGATAGCGTGTTCCTCTCTGAGTCGGCGTGTCATCATCTGGCTCTGGGCTCTCCCAGTTTCCCAGTTTGACTCCAGCTTCCTCTTGGAGAACACCTCTGTGTTATCATCATCCTCCTCATAACTGTCCCCTTCATCTTGGTCCTGCTGATGGAGGATAAAGCCAAGTGTAAAGGAACTGTGATTGTGTGTCTGCAGCCCGAGCCACATACGCTGTTGTGTTTTCTAACGAGGAGACGTGACGAAGAGCTCGACAGATCCGGGTTTCCTGTAGCGATCAGAGATCATTGCTAATACTGATGCACTGATCTGTTTATCCTCCATCAGTTTATGAAGAGCAGTTCCATGTTTTACCATTGTTCTTTTTTCCAAGTAAACAGAAGGAATATGTGTTCAGAAAAAAAGAGTTTTCCAGTTTTCTGTTTCTGATCCTGCGTGGGTCTCGAGGGCAGCAGGTGAGATTTTTAATCGCCAACAGGAAGCACAAGCACAGCGTTCCAGCTGATTGGACCTCTGATCAGGTGGAAGAGGAGTGACCAAAGCAGATACAACAAAGGGAGGCAGATGTTAGTAAAACTCATCAGAGGAGACGATTAATTAGTCATTTAGTTAATCAGTGAAACACATAGCATCACAGGAGGAGGAGGTCTCGCCTTGGCTCTTGGCTCTGCACCATTATCCATATTTCTGTTATGCTCTTCCATTTGCAGACGAACGGGTGATTAAACACCGGCTGCGTCCCGTTAAAATTAAACAATGTTATAAAATCCTTAAGCTTTGCATTTCAAAGCATCGCATGGCCACATTAAGCAGCAGACAAAAGCAGATACAAAAATTAATTGTGCTTTCATTTGCATTGTCAGGCAACCGTGACGCTGACAAAAGTATCGGGAAGAGAAAACGATCGCTGGCTGCCAGAGGCACAGCGACAGTCTGCGGACGAGCCGCGGCGAGCTTCGCTAAAGCGAGAGTTTAATGGAAATGTGCTCAAACGTGCAGAAGCACCTGTGAAAGGGCAAATGTGCAACCAGCGAAAGGCAGACTGCCTAAAATGTTGAACAAAATAAAGTCTGCCAAACGGGCTAAGTGGTTTCCGCTAATTCATAAAGCATGGCTCATAAAGCACTATCAAAGCTTTTACCTCACATTCAGATCGCTCGCCCTTTACGGCGCAGTCACATGTGAAAAAGTTATTCCAATGCATTAAATCTCCTTTTTACCAACAAACTCCATTTTAACAGCGCAGCTACGAGTGGTTTCAGGAATGCTGAGGATCACAAAGATTTAGACCGGAAACTTTTTTAATGCCATCATTGATGAGTGGACGTTCACAGGCCTGATCCACAGTGACCCCGACACCCGAACGCAACACACAAAACATCACTTCAGGAATCAGAGACAGCGGATGGGACGGGAAAGACTTCAGCCCGATGGCTGAAGTCGGACAGCTGATGTATGAAGCAGCTGTCCAACCTGCTTCATACATCAAGCTTTTTAATTAAAGTGTACTTTTATTTTTATACAAAGAACTGCAATGATGTGTAAAGGATCACCCATCACACCATATGAGTACAGACTTTAATATATGTTTTGCTATTCATATCTATACAGTTACCTAATATTTATTCCTGTGTCTCATTCTTATGACTCTGTTTCATTATATTTATTAAAGCTGCTCACTGTGGGAAACTATATTTGGTCCTGTGTATATATTGAAAACCGGCAGTAAAGTTGACGCCGACCACGACTGCTCAGCTTTGGTGTGAGACAGCTGGATGGATTCAGTGAACTGTCTCCTTATACTGAAAGGTCAGTCTGACGGTGAGGTCACTGCTGTGGAGCTGTCAGAGTGCTCATTTAGTTTCCTGCCGTTTTGTCCCGGTTCTTGCTCTCGTGTTTCTCTGAGCTCGGGATTTCTGCAAACACAAATAAAAGCTTGAATTATTTGGACCTGGACCACACTGCCCTCGGTGGTGGGTGAATATGGTTTTGCTACGGTATTATTTACTCTTTCATTTAAGTGTTACTGTGTCTCCTTTGCACTTCTGGAAGCTCCTCACACATCTGATGGCCAAGAAATTATCCAGAAATAATAACAAACGCTGTAGCTGATTCTTCATAACCTGAAATATTGTGTTTTTAGCTTTGCTAGCTGAGCACCATAATGATCCATGTCAGAACAAAATGTCACCGCTGATGGTGACGGGTGCGCTCTTCAGCTTTGTCCTCGTTCACAGATGGTCGTTCCTGTTACGTTCTCACTGAAAATGCTGCATCAGCAGAATCACCTTGCTTGGATTTACTGTCACAGCTGGTCAGGATTCACAGACAGACCCAACGTCCGTTAACGAAGAACACAAGCCAAGAAAAGGATGAAGCGCTCGATACAGATGTTTGGAGACTGTGTCGAGCTTCCGAAGCCTGGTTCAACACGGCCAGGTCACGTGACCACGGCTAAGCCAGGTTTTGGTAACCTTTGGTCTGGACAGGTGGCGTACCTGCTGCTTCGAGCATTGCCAGGCACAAGGATTCATAATTCCTGAATTAATGCTTCTGATACAACTGCTTCAATTTATTACTGGTTAAGTTATACTCTTTGAATTATGGTTTTCTGTTTTGTTACATTCACAGTTCCTGGTTTCTAGGTTTCGTATGCTTAGTCTTAGTTTTCTGTCTTTCTGTCTTCCCTGTGTCCCTCGTCCTTTTACTTTTGTCTCTGAGCTTCATGTTCCCGCTTTTCCAGAGCCTGTCATGCTTCCGTGTCAAGTCTGTGTCTACGTGATGTTAGGCTTCCTGTTTTATTCCTTGTCTTATGTCAGTGTATTCTGCTTTGCTTCCTGTGCCTCGTTATGTCTGATTTGTCCCAGCTGTGTTCCCACCTGTTCCCCCGTCCCCCGTCCTCTACTTGTCTCGGCTGTGTTCCCTTTGTCACGTCGTACCCGCCCCGTGCTGTGTTTTCTCCCTTTGTGTTCTCAGTTCCTGGTTTTGTTTTCTTGTTGGAGGCTTTGGTTTGTTTTCTGTGAAGTTTAGTTTTATGGAAAGTCTTCCCGGCAGTAAAAGCTGCTGCTTTAACCCTGAACCATGAAAAAAAATGACAGAAATCTTTAATTTTTGATAATGGAGTGTTTGTTGAACCTTTACACAAAATATATAAAAAATGTATCAAATTTTATTCTGCATATATGAGCTTTAATTTCTATCACATTTGCTACATTAGCCATATTTTTGCAATTTAGTCATTAATAATGTGTAATGCAATTTATATCATTTTGAGGGTAAAAAAAAGGCACACTGATGATGTAGAAGTCTCAAAAGCTCCCCAAAACACATCAAATACGATACGCTGGGCTTTAAAGGGTTACGTTTCGTTCTATGCACGAGTCCTGTGTTTGGGTACATCCTGCCTGCTACAGCACAAAGCTGACACGTGCATGTTTAAAACAAAATACTAGTTATTGTTCTGAGGATTGTGAAGACTAATATAGACCATCCAGTCAGTTAAACACTGGAATCCAAAGTATAATCAAGTAAAACTAACACAGATATTTAAATATCTTATTTTAATATAGATGAGAGACTGGTGGGCGAGCTCCATTCACTCCTATCAGCAGAGAGAGAGAGCAGTCTGTGAAATCATTCAGCAGCAGCTCTGCTTTCAGGGAGGAAATAAAAGGCAGAAATTTTCAGCTCTGACTCCGTTCGGTCTCTATTTTTTCTACTTTCAACAGAAAACGTTATTTACTGCATCAGGTGAGGGAACACACTACACAGCCATAAAGAATATTTTACACTGTGAAAACAAGATTCATTAATTACAGGTGACCCAACAGTTTTCATGACCAATTAATTTTTTTCTTTTCCTTTTTAATTCTTGCGTTTCTGAAAAACCACAGGAGGCTTGAATGGTGAGATGGACTGTTACGATTGGTCAGAAAACTAATCAATGTTCACCTATTAAAAATAAAACCTAAAGCTGTGTCAGCTTCTAGCTTTGCTTGCCTGTGTGTAACCAGCCTGACGACACGAAGTTTCAGGGCTGTGAGTCCAAACAGCTGTAACCTGTGTGGTTGTTACAGTAAACACAGCATCTTTTCTCTGTAGGTTTTACTTCATAAACTGATTTACTGTGAGCAACACGAATGTTACCAGATGGAGAAGCTTGCTGCAGCACACTGATCAGTACAGCCACAAATTGCTGTCTTTAACAGTCTCATTATTTTTCTTTCCTTGTTTGTGTGGGGAAGTCTCCGAAACATGTGCTGATCACAGTTATCGACAGTCTGGTATCATGAGTTGCTTTGTTTGGACGTGTCTGCGTCATTGTTCACAGAATAGTGTCACCAAGATGTAGCGATGGCCAATCAGCCAACAGATGTCACGCTGGTGAAGAGCTTCAGACTGTTTCAAAGCTTCGATGCAATGACGGCACAAATGCTTCAAATGTTTCAGTGATTCACGAATCTTCGCTTTGTCCATCGCTAACAGATAACTCTGACAAAGACCAGGGTCACAGATACGCTCACAGACATGCTGAGGGCAATCAATGGAAGAGGAAACAGCTGGGTAACAAGGAACAGCTGAAACTAATCAAGACAAAGGAAAGAAAAACTAACACAAGACACCAGGGGCCCGTTCTTCGTACCTCGCTAAGTAAGTTAGCCGGATTTGATTGTTGACGATTTCGCGTGATCTTGGATCGTTCGGTTCTCCGAAGCTCATCTGGGACTGCTGTCATAGCAACAGATCCGTAAGCGTAAACCTGCTCGGGAGCAGGTTTACTTTATGTAAACAGGATTAGATCGCGGCCACTCAGGTATGTCCGCTGCATTTACACGAAAGCAACAGCGATATGTCGCCACTGTTTTACCATAAATAAATATTATCAATGTAACTAAAGATAATGCAGCATTTGATTCTTTTATTGATTTCATACAGATACATACAGGTCATTTCCGAAAAAAAGGGAAATGTACTATTAATCATTCTATTACATGTAGTAGATCATGTCAGATGTAATTCATATTTTAGAGTAGTAATAGTAAATTACTACGTGCAATCAAGATGAGAGACCACGGCTATAAAAGCGAAGGTGGATTTGGGAAGTCTGTCGCAGCCATGTCCTGTCCGTTTGTACGCGAGCAAGGAAGGTGCAAGATTGATAAGGAGAGTTTACAGAATTCAGCGGATATTGCGGGATAGACAGGATCCTTTAGTTCAGCGCGACGGTGTGCTCATAGAGAGATATCGATTTTCCCGTGAGGGTATTATTTACTTTCTTTCTTTCTCTCTCTCTCTCTCTCTAGATATATAGATATATAGATATATAGATATATCTATATATCTCCCAACTTGCTGTGCATGCTTCAGTCACCCCTTGCATGGGAACAGGTAGAAGTGATGGAGTGTTATGTAAAACTACACAAAAACCCCACAATGTCAATAAATGTCACAGTACAAAAAGCATTTTAATTAAGGCAACAACCAAATATTTTACATTGTACAAATAGCACCAGTTATGAAGGTGCTGCTACTGCACCCCGGCTGCTGGTCTAAGGAAGAGCTGCCCCCAGGGATGCCCTCAACAATGGGTCTGGTGGCATTCAACCCTAGGGCCAGCTCCTCTGCCGGGGTCTGACGAGGGGGTGCAGGACCACCACCTGTCTTTATTTGCTCTGCCCTTTTCTTGGTTGCTGTTATAAACAAACAAACAGATTATTTCAGGGTCTCTTTTCAGGAGACTAAAAGCAATATAAGTGATAAATATTACCATTCTGTAGAATATTCTTATATTTCACTTTTACTTGTTCCCATGTTCTAGTGGGTCCTGTTGTGGCTCTAATGTGAAAGAGGATATAATGTAATATAATATAATAAATTACTTACGAGTTTAATTTGTCAGCAACTTTCTGCCAGCCCTCTCTCCTTGCTTTTGCAGCCTTTGCAGTGTTCCCTTGCGTTTTAATTAAACTCTGAAACTCCTGATATCCCTCGATCAAGAGTTCTTGCTCTGCTGCCGAAAAATACTGAGCGCGCTCCTTCAACGTCTTCGCCGACCAATCACAGGGTTGCCGATCAATGTTTCTACTATCGATGCGTAGCCCCTTTTAAGCCACCCAGTGATCTCACATTACTTCATCCAGCTATACTAATCGTCAACAACAGGTGTGTTCGGAGAACCGGATTAGCGAGCTCAAAGTTAGCGCGATGATTTGATCTTGGATGTAGTAAGCGAGGTACGAAGAACGGGCCCCAGGGAGAGAGAGAGAGAGAAAATAATACCCTCACGGGAGAATCGATATCTCTCTATGAGCACACCGTCGCGCCGAGCTAAAGGATCCTGTCTATCCCGCAATATCCGCTGAATTCTGAGAACTCTCCTTATCAATCTTGCACCTTCCTTGCTCGCGTACAAACGGACAGGACATGGCTGCGACAGACTTCCCAAATCCACCTTCGCTTTTATAGCCGTGGTCTCTCATCTTGATTACACGAAGTGTTTTACTATTACTACTCTAAAATATGAATTACATCTGAAATAATCAAATACATGAAATAGAATGATTAATAGTACATTTCCCTTTTTTTAGGAAATGACCTGTATGTATCTGTATGAAATCAATAAAAGAATCAAATACTGCATTATCTTTAGTTACATTGATAATATTTATTTATGGTAAAACAGTGGCGACATATCGCTGTTGCTTTCGTATAAATGAAGCGGACATACCTGAGTGGCCGCGATCTAATCCTGTTTACATAAAGTAAACCTGCTCCCGAGCAGGTTTACGCTTACGGATCTGTTGCTATGACAGCAAGTCCCAGATGAGCTTCGGAGAACCGAACGATCCAAGATCACGCGAAATCGTCAACAATCAAATCCGGCTAACTTACTTAGCGAGGTACGAAGAACGGACCCCAGAAACGCATGACCACCACAACAAAACCGGAAGTAACAGAGAAACATGGAGCTGGAGACCTGGCAGCAGAAGCTTTCACTCTGTGTCCAGTTGTCTGTCTTCCCAAATTCTTATGTAACGATCACAGAGTGATGTGCAGTGGTTTGAATGAAGAATAAATTACTGAATCTGTTCTTCATAAATCGGAGGAAACAGCATTAAAACCAACAAAAGCTGCACACATTAAACACCAAATAAGCAAAGACTTTCTTAAAAAGAACCAAATTTGAGGCTGATTGATAAAAACATCACATTTTAAGAAGGTAATGACTAAAAAGCATGTTTCTCCTTCTGTGAGCCAAACTGATACAACACCTCTCTGAGAAAATACTCCAGTCTGCCTTTCAGTGTTATGAAATAACATCTTTCCTCTCGTAGGTAATGGAAAACATATTTACAAGCTGAGCATAATGGAGTTTCAAATTAGAAGCAAAAATAGAGGCGCCGAAACGTGATTCTGAAATGTACCCAAACCTCTGTGAGGCTTTTTTCAGTCTGCCAGAAGAAGTCCGATTTTTGCATTTCCGGATATATTTTCTAAAGTCTGAGAAATAGCTAGCTGTACATTAGCTTACTGTTAGCTCAGGAAGGCCATAGAGTCAGTGTCTGGTTGCAGTCACAGCAGACCTCACACAGGGAGCACTATAAATCTGTTTAGCATTCCCACAGTTGCTGCCCTGCTCTGCTCCTCCTCTCTCACGCTGCTGTGGTTTCACTGGATCAAAGAAGGATACCAGTGGCTAAAAATGGAAGCGGCAGACTTTGTTTGAGTTCTGCTCCTCACTGAAAGGCCATATTTGCTCGTCAGCAAAGGTAGATTCCACACTGCAGTTAATGAAGCTCTGTGGAGAACGACAGTCTGCGGTCCGACGCTGACATGAACGCCTGCAAAGTTCACACATGCTTCTGTTTGAAAGCTACATCACTGCCATCGAAGCCACAGATGCCCGTGTTGTTGCACCGAAGCTCCACAGCTGACTGCAGACTTATTCAAAAAGATTAAAGCTGAATTTACTCCTGAGGTCATTTCACTTCTTATGTTTGCCTCGTAATAGATGTTGAGCATAAAAACCTTTCCTAAGCAGGTTCAGAGAATCCCATTTCCACACCTGTGACCTTTGGATCTCAAATCAGTCTAAATCGGCGGCACCTGCCTGCTGATTTCCCGTTGAATAAAAACTCCAGCACCAATGAGGGTTCAGATAAAATCTATAGACCAAAACAGAAAAGCAGACTTTGTAGAGGGCGAGATCACAGCAACTGAAACCAGGCGACAGGAATTATTCAGTGAAAGAGCTGACACGAAAACATGCAGCTGCAGAGAAACGAGGCAGAAGTTCAGCGCAGGCTTGAACACATATCACAGATTCCTGCACATCACCATCAGGAAATTGTGCTAAATCAAGTCTAGACTTCATTAGAGATGCAATCGTTTCTATGCCAAGTAAGGTTTTTAAAGAAATACTTGTAAGTTGGTTTCAAGTGTTGAATGAGATCAAAAATCACAAGTCCTGCTGATATGAGGCAGAAATCTGATTTGCCTGCAGCCTGAAGTCCAAATAACGAGATGAAGCACTTATCATTTGTAGCATTTCCCGTGGAAGTGAAACCCACTTGCCAAAACAATGATTACTTACTCATAAACTTTGTTATCTGCACATCAGCCAATCTCAGACTGCAGACGGAAGAGTGGCAACGATCCTCCGTGCCGCTTCAAAAATGTAGGACATCCAGTTTTGTGTAAGAGTTTGACAAAAGAAGTGAACAAACCCTGGAAAGGACACAAACGCTCACCTCTCACCAGCTGCTTCTCAAGCAGAGATAAAAAGATTCACATGGGGAGACGATGATGCAACAGGCTGGAAACGAGGAAGACAAAGGATCCATGCGGCCGCTGGAAGCTGAAAGGTCCTCTAAAGATTCGCCATGCCATTAAAGTCAACTTAACGTTGAACTCTTCAAGACGAGCAATTTAGACATAAAAGCTGTGACTTCCAAAGTGACAAAGACTATTAGAATCTATTTTCTCCACTTTCTGACTTGAGAAGTTTGCAGTGCGGTGACTGTGCACAGAAAGCTCTCAGGATGCTGCAGGGAAACCGATTTCAGATGCAGCTCACGTTCACGCTGTGCTCCAAACATATTTAACTCTGTCCTTCAGACGCAGCTTTAACTTTCTGCTGTTGGTCAGTCACGCTCACTTAAACAGATATATTTCATTAATGGGCGGTGAAGATGAAATAAAACATGTTTTTTCTTCTATGAATCAGTGATTTCACGGGTCAGTGGATTTGGGTTTGTTTCATCACGTCCTGTTTTATTCTGAAATCTCTGTCATGCACTTTACTTTGTTGAGAATGAGCACCTCCAGTTTGAGGCCATGGTTCTCAGCAGAGAAGGGTGGAGTGCCCAGCCCTGCAGGTTTCTTCCTGAAGTGATGGAGCTGCAGTATTTCAGGGTCTGGTTCATGAGACGGAGGGGCGTGAGGTTACAGATCGATTACCGTGGCGTCTGTAGCGATGCAGACGCTGCGCCGGTCTGTTGAGGCTGAGCGTGAAAGTAATGCTGTCTATTGATTGGCCGATCTACGTTCTCACCCTCACCTGTGAGCCCGAGCTCTGGGTGGTGACTGAAAGACTGAAATCAAGTGGAAATGAGCCTCCGAGGGTGACGAGCTCAGACATTCAGGAGGGACTTGCAGTACCATTGCTACGCCTGCACATCGAAAGGAGTGGGCTGAGGCGGTGTGGGTGTCTGACTAGGATGAAGTAAGATGAGGTGTTCTGGGAAAGTCCTAAAAGGAGCAGATCCAGGATACTCCAAGGAGCTGATGGAGGTCTGGGCATCGGGGCCACCTGGACCCAGATAAGCATGAGATAATGGATCAATGGACATCATTACACCAGCACAATCTTCACAGAGCACCTGCTATGTTTGCCAGATTTACCTGCCAGCAACTCTGTCCACATAGAAAAGGGTGGTTATTTGATCCACCGTGCTCTGTACCACACGTGCACAACAGACCACGGAGGTGACCCAAAAAGGGAACCCAGGGTGACTTGTTGTCACCTAAAGATCTCTCACACAGACTTATTGTCATGTTCAGGAGAACAGCAGTGATGTGCATGAAGGCTGAACTGTGTCCCTAAAAGAGCTGCTGAACAGTGTTTAGTGATGGACGAGGCCAAAAACACCAGAGAGCATGAGACCTTCATGGTTTACTGCATGAGAGCCAGGCTGGATACAGCAATGAATTCTGAATGAAAGCAGCCAAAGGAAGACTTTAAAATCAAGGTGCAGTCAACGGGTTCATGATCTACTTGATAAACTCTTGTTGTAAATGAAGGAGAACTCAGACTGTTGCTGTGCTGACTCCTCGGTGCAGGCCTGTGTGTCTTCAGTGCATCGCAGGACCGCGAGCAGCTTCGTCTGTAAATTTATTTCTTTAAGAAAACCAACTTCAAACACAGGAAATAAATAAAAAAACAGGTTTGTCAGTTTTGTGGGGGAAAAAAAACCACCAACAAAAAGAACCTTCAGTCTTAAAAAATAGAGCTGAGGGGGGAATGAATATATTCAAAAGATTTCAAATTTGCTGCTCCTTTTCTCAGCTGAATTCATTATCTAAGGCTCGGCTTTTTTCTGGATTGCCTTGAGGTTTTTGGAAGACGACTGATGTTATGCGTTTTATCAGCAGAGACACATTGTTATTGCCACCGAGCCGTGTGTCAGTGTTTCAGAGGTTTACATCCTTCTTCTGCCTCATCCTCACTTTGGTGATTACCAGCGTTTTCCTGAACGCTGACCCTGTTGCATCATTCAGGCTAAACTGAGCAGGTTCAGCTTCTGGAACGTGTTACAGCCGCAACACTTGAATCTGCAGTTACTTTAATTACTGCTTGTCCTTTTTAACCACAGCTCCACACTTTTTTAATGTTTCAGCTCCTCGAGCGTGCCCGAGTAAGAATATTGAAACGTTTCGTGTTTCTTTACAAAATGAAATGTTGCCCCTGATTCTGAGGGACGCCGTCAGAATCTGTGGAGGTCGACCGAGTGCAGTGAGCTTTAGACACCGGTCTGAGATGGTGTGAGCTCTGAGATGTGAAGCGTTATCCTGCTGGCGGCAGAATCAGAGCAGAGTGGTTGTAAAGGGATGGACAGGGTCAGCAACAGCACTCAGTTAGGCCGTGGTGTTTAAACGGTGCTCAGCTGGTTCTCCAGATATCCCTCATATGCTCACATTACATACCGAGCGATTATTTACGATCAACTAAAAGCAGTGTGTCCATCCTCCTCTGACCTCTGACCTCCACAGATCGTTTTCTCCCAGGTAACTGCTGCTCGCTGGATTTTTCAGACCTCTGTAAACTCAGAGAAAATTTCAGCAGTTCATCAGTTTCTGAAACACTCAGACCATCGACACAGGTCTTTGAACAGGTCATCTTGATCATTTTGCATAAATGTAAATGAGCTGCTGCCATGTGATTGGCTGATTAAACCTCTGTAAGCACAGGAAGTTAAACATGTGGCCATGCTGGCTCTGCTAAAAGTCACTTTGAGTGCTTTTCAAAAGTGCAGCAACATGAAGGCTGGAGGACGACGTGAGCATGCAGACAGAACAGGAAGCTTTTAGTTTTTAATGTTAAAATAGTCAAACTAAACATTTGCCTGAAATTAAGTCTTAAATATTTTGCTGCTGTTTGAGTTTCACAGCATCAAAAGAAAAACGAGTGTTTTCATGCTGGAGGAACGTCAGGACGAGAACATCCGAGAAACAGAAAGACAACCAAAGAGGACGTGGTGGAGCTGTGAGCTCGTGGCTTTACAGCAGACCAACAATGACCACAAACACATGAGAGCAGCTGGAACACTTTGGGCGCTCTCCTTCACTCTTTCTATTGTTGCTGAAGCTCAAGCTGAGACTGGGCACTTTAATGTAGCATCAATGATTTTATTCCACACTGAACATACTGAGCAAATAATGTGTGACGCATGCAACAAAGGGCACATTAATCTGAACATCCAAAGATCATAAATCTATCATTTCTTAGTTTCTGATAAACTGTTTATCATGTGGCTAAAAAGCCCAAACCAGCTGTACATGGCTGCTGACTCAGACTGTGTGTGATGGGAGACCAGTTTAATACGATGGGGAGAAAGTGTGTGACAGACTGAAATTAAGAAACACAAAGGTAGGGAGAGTCAGATTGATGGTCTGTCTCCCAGGACTGCTTAAGGGGGGGTCAGGGCTTCAGCCACAGGACCGTGTAATAACTGCAGGGGAGTTTCAATGGTCTCAAACCCCTCTGAGATCTCTGCACGAGCCTCCTCTCACTCCCTCCCCATTTATCTCCCTCTGTTAAACCACCTCCCTGCTCCCTTTCCATTAGTCAGACTTCCACTCTCCCCTTTCAGCTGCTCCTGCTCGCACCGCTCAGTCAGTCAGAGCTCAGCTTAAACTCTGTTCGGAAAGGTGTGAATCCCACCTCCTCTCTGCTCCTCACAGGGGGGATTTCCTGCAGCACAGATGGACGAGAGATAAGAGACGGACTCTCGTGTGCATTACTGCTCTCTCTGAGTTTGTGTGATTTGTGCAGACTTCACATCTGGCAGCTGTAATCGTGCTCTGAGGTGTTTCTGTTGACGTGGTGAATTCGTCCAAAGTGCATTTAGATGGAAAAAGGCTGTTTGGACCTGCATGAGCAGCTTCTGTGGTCCTGTTCACTGGAATATGTGCGGTAGAAAACGATGGGCGTGGCGATCATAACGTCACCCACTGCTTTGGACTTCTATGGAGAGGCTATGGGGACTGGCTCACTGCTGCCCCTGCTGGAGGCCAGAGGAACGATTTGGGTCTTCCACTGTGGCCTTTGATTGGAATTAACAGCTCTTGGGTTGATTGAGATGAAGTGGCGTCGTTGCTACGCTTCACATGTGACTCACAGGCCGGCTTTAAATCCTCACCTGGTTTAGCCTTCCCGTCATAGCAGCTGCACATGCTTCAGTTTGTTGGAGCCACAGGTGAGAGGGCAGCGGTGGACTCGTTTGGTTTAAAACAATATAAATTATATATATCAGTTTATATATTTTAGCTTTTCTGCTTGAGCACTTTATACACACACTTTCATACGAGCACTTTCTTCTATCTAACATCCACCCTGTGTTTAGAACCACTCTGGCATCCGGCCCAAGCATACTGTGGCATGCAGCCAGGGACTGAAACAGCAGCCTTTCGATGAGCAGACGAGCTGCCATCCCTCCGGAGCCGCAGCGTCTGCAGCATGCACAGAAACCTTTGTGTTGGTGCGTGAGGTTCCTTCATATCAGCCACAGGCAGGAGCAGCACAGGGTGGTTAGTAAGCAGCATCGCTGCAGTCTCAGGGCTTTAATTCACTTACACCGAAGACCAGTTGGTTTATAACAGCACTTAATGTGGCAGAGCCTCCACATGAACTCCAAATGGAGTGAAAGTGTGACAGTAGAGCGTGGGGCGGATTGCAAAAAGGCCTTTCAGGTCTGGTGGGTAGATTGATTATTTTCGTGCCGTTTGCTTTGGCTGAAGTTGGAAGAGAGCATTTTAAGGATCAAACAGCAGCTGCTGGACAAACTGTGATTCAGAGCCGGTCGTCTGCTGGTCTCATTCAGGCTGTTCCACAGAATCCGGCACAAATGTGTCCGAGCGTGAACGATTCCACAGAGGAAAACGAGGTAAACCAACGACATGCTCCTGAGTTGCAGCTCTGTAAGCTTCCTCCTCGTGTTATCGACACGTTCTCTGCACTTGCAGCTATTTTTCTTTGTGCGTCTCTTTATTTCTCCCTCCTTGAGTGCACGGAGGATCAGTGAACGTCACACTTTCCTTGCTAAACAGAATCCTCGGCTGCTGCAGGATCTCATCCCCGACTGCTCAAACAGCAGCGACACCTGCTCCAGATTGATTCCCACTTTTACGTCTGTCGTTAAATGAGCGGTCCAATCTCAGCCCTTTGCAGATTTTAGTTTAGTTTTCCAGAAGACAACTGAAGGATGACAGGGCACAGAGGAAGAGGAGAGTCACCCAGAAGAAAAGCAAATGTCCTTCTGAGGAAACTCACCTGATGTATTTTAAGAAAAGATTAAATATGGCTGGTGCAGCGCGGCACAGACACATTATTCACGACACATGCAGCGCGCCTTCACTCCCCTCAGGCTGCTGTCTGTTTCCACGCTTCTTTATTTTCATAAGAACAGCTCCACTTCTCTGCTGCAGCACAAAGCTTCACTGAACAGGTGATTATCTTAATCAAGCAGATTTCAGTAACGGCCACCTGTGGATCATAAAAGGCCTGAAATTCATTTGCTTCTGCAAGCCTTCATGAGACAAACTGACCTGGCAGCACGCAGCTCCACAGGGAATCATTTCATCTGACAAGATGTCATTTTTACTCTGCATCAGACGTAAACGTGTTTGTGGAGAGGCCGGCGGGATGCACACCTCAGATCATGTCATCCTCCAAATGCTGAAAATAACTAAAAACAGCACAAATAACAGCACGTACAGTACTGACTGTGTGCTGGTGTATTTACGGTTCAGGCATGATGGCAGCATGTTCAGATCAGCTGTTCATCTAATCTCTGTCCTGTTTTTCTTGGCCCTGTTTCATGTGCAGTCTCTTTACGTGGTCACAGGCTTCTAACTTCATCTTCTTTACATACAGTCAGTACTCTTACCTCTGACTGGTCACATACTGGACTGATGAACCCTGATTGGATTATTGAATATTGATAATCTCCTTCATGAGCCTGATAATGAGAAGGTATCCTGGATATGTTTGACTTGGTAGTGCAGGCATCTGCTGTTGGTTCAATCAAACCAGAAGATGCTGGTACGAGAGTGTAGGTCAGAGGTCCACAGGTGCTGGGAGTGTTCGTACAAACCTGAACGCAGCTCCATTAAACATGTTTTTAGTTTTTGATGTAAATGTTTAAAGACGTTTGAAACAGTGACGCACACGCGCTGATGGAGCAGAGCGTCTGCAGCTCTCAGCTCACGTCACAAACTGCTATTTTGCTTTGTCACTTCACTTACTCGGTCATTCCTAATTGCTGGTTGCTCTGCTACCTTGTTAGTTTACACACCTTTTCTCCTGGTCTGTTTTGCTGTCAGTGGAGAGACATGTCGTTTACACTCGGGACCAACTGATGGTGCTGAGTACACCAGTGATTCTGAATGGAATGAGACCCATTATCCTCGAGCAGCCCGAGGAGACAGACCTTGTAGGCTTCCTGTTGGCGCTTCCTGTTAAATCCAGAATTCAAAATCCTGCTCCTCACATACAAGGTCTTAAATAATCAGGCCTCATCTTATCTTAATGACCTTGTAGTACCATATCACCCTATTAGAGCACTTCGCTCTCACACTGCAGGCCTACTTGTTGTCCCTAGAGTATTTAAAAGTAGAATGGGAGGCAGAGCCTTCAGTTTTCAGGCCCCTCTTCTGTGGAACCAGCTTCCAGTTTGGATTCAGGAGACAGACACTATCTCTACTTTCAAGATTAGGCTTCAAACTTTCCTTTTTGCTAAAGCATATAGTTAGGGCTGGACCAGGTGACCCTGAATCCTCCCTTAGTTATGCTGCAATAGACGTAGGCTGCCGGGGATTCCCATGATGCACTGGGTGTTTCTTCTTCACTCACTATGTGTTAATAGACCTCTCTGCACTGAATCACACTTGTTATTCATCTCTGGCATTTTCCCTGAGCCTGGTCCTGCCAGAGATTTCTTCCTGTTAAACTCGAGTTTTTCCTGCCCACTGTTCCCAGGTGCTTGCTATAAGGGAGCAGTCTAATTGTTGGGATGTCTGTGTCATGTTGTAAGGTCGTTATCTTACATTATTAAGTACCTTGAAGTGACTGTTGTTATGATTTGGTGCTATATAAAGTGTGTTATTTATGATGTGTGTTCTGTATTAAATGATTAATTTGCATCTATTGTAAATTCTGCCAGGTTCTAATTTCTGCACTGAATCTGTGAATAACATGGAGCGATTGTTTGAAAGAGGTGACGATGAGTAATCCTTCTGTTCCCATGTGTGATAGAGGACAGGGGGCTCGTGAAGGTGAAAGTCTGGGTTGTGCCAAATGGGAGTGATTTTTTACAGGGTGTTAGAGCAGAGTCGGTGATGTTTAAAGCTTCCAGCAGGCTGCCAGGGTTGGAGAAATAACTGTGTTTTTAAAGCAGCTGCAGTGTTTCAGTGAATGGTCTCCCAGAGAGAGAAGTTAGCACACGATTGTTCCACTTCTATTCATGACATGTTATTACTGATGAATGCATTTGACTAAATACTGAATAAAGAAACGTGGCGATCCCAGTCTGTCTGATTTATTCTGGGTAAAATAATGAGTTTGGTTTCTTTTTCCCAGTAAAAACCTGAGATTGCAGAGTTTGCTGAAACCGTTTGTCTATGGCTGTGATGGGGAGCATTGAAGACAGTTAAGGAATCTGAGGGAGGATTTTCATTTTCATGACTGATATGTGTCCTATTAATGAGAGTGAGAGATTATTAAACCAATATTTGTCTTAATCTGTGGTGTGTAGGAGAGTAAGTGACAGCCTGGGGTGAGATGTTGATACGCAGGTACTCAGTCTTTCCAGCAGTGGGAGGAAACAATGGGAGTACAGTGGACTTGTTCCAGTTTATTGTGTAGTTTGATGTTTTACAGCAGGTACTGATAACTTGATTTCTTGGAGCGAGGTTTTATGGTTCTGTGGGAACAATCAAATATCGTCTGCATAAAGACTGATTTTCTGTTGTGAGTTCCTTTGATTGTGTTGTTGGTGTGAGTGTTTCTGTGAAGACGGTGAAAAGTGACAAAGTGGCGACACAAAAGCAATTAAAAGCTTTACTTTATTAAATACGGTTAAAACTATAAAATTGTATGATTGTATGTGGGAGACAGGATAAGCGCTGCAGGGAACCTGTTAAAAACAAATCAACATATGACCCACGTTAAAAGGGACGGCAACTCACACTGAACCCCAACTGGGCAAAACAATATAAGAAGGAAAATCTTCAGTGCCGTCTCCACTCAAGCTCACGGCGGTGCATGCAAAAGCAGCAAGAAAAAAAAGATTAGTTTTCCACGCAGCGCCTTCACCGTCTGCAACGATATATATATATATATTTATTTTTTTTATTTTTTTTAAACACTCTAAAATACAATCAATGCATGGGGTGCCTACTGATACAGTGAAATAAAACGAACAAAACAACAATATCGACAGCCGCAGCCTCACAATAATCTTCAGCTCTTTGCTGCCGAGTTACACGGGTCTTAAACAAATGAAAATACACTGATGTATCACGACCTGGGCCCCGCTGCCAGAAATCCACCCAGCCAAAGCAGCAGCTCGGCACTCTGTAAATGAAAGCAGGACATCACTTACACTGGACTGTAGCACGCAGCTTGGACCAGGCACTCGCACAGCTTCAGTTTCACTCAACAGAATGACTAATTACCTGCACCTGTGCTTATAAAAGGGACAAAAACCAGCCCCGCCTACCAGGGGCAGGCCCCAGTCTCAGGTCTCACCTGTCACATTCAGATATCACGTCTGTGAATATAATCGGCAGCATCAAATCAAATCAAATCACTTTTATTGTCACGTCACATGTGCAGGTACACTGGTACAGTACATGCGAGTGAAATTCTTGTGTGCGAGCTTCTCAAGCAACAGAGTTGTGCAAAAATACAATAATGTAAAACAAGCAAAATATAAAAATGGCTAAATCTGAAAGTAATAAATATATGTACAATATATAAGAGTATATGCATTACTGAATGTGTATACTAAATATGTTTTTCTACGTGTGTGTGTGTGTGTGTGTGTGTGTGTGTGTATATAGTGTGTATATACATATTTTACAAATGAAATAGAGTAAACAATAAAATAAGATATATAAAATATACAGAGGTTGGTAGTCGGACATGTGCAAAACAGTGGCATTAATGTACAGTATGGAGTGCATAATGTTGAAGTTCCAGTAGTGAGGGTGAGGTGTCTATGACGTGTTCAGCAGTCTGATGGCCTGGTGGAAAAAGCTGTCTCTCAGTCTGCTGGTTCGGGACCGGATGCTGCAGAACCTCCTTCCTGATGGAAGTAGTCTGAACAGTTTATGGCTGGGGTGACTGGAGTCCTTGATGATCCTCCCCGCTTTCCTCAGGCACCGCTTCCTGTAGATGTCTTGGAGGGAGGGAAGCTCACCTCCAATTATCTGTTCAGCACACCGCACTACTCTCTGGAGAGCTTTGCGGTTGTAAGCGGTGCTGTTGCCGTACCTGGTGGTGATGCATCCAGTGAGGATGCTCTCAATGGCACAGCGATAGAAGGTCCTGAGGATGCGGGGGCTCATGCCGAATCTTTTCAGTCTCCTGAGAAAGAAGAGGCGCTGCTGCACCTTCTTCACTGTCTTGTTTATGTGTACTGACCACGTAAGATCCTCAGCCAGATGTACACCAAGGAAGCGGAAGCTGCTCACCCTCTCTCCACAGCGTTGATGGTGATGGGGGTGTGTACTCCTCTGCACCTCCGGAAGTCCACTATTCACTCCTTTGTCTTTGCGACGTTGAGGGTGAGATGGTTGTCTTGACACCAGTGGGTCAGGGCGCTGACCTCCTCCCTGTAGGCCGTCTCATCACCGTTGGTGATAAGACCCACCACTGTAGTGTCGTCCGCAAACTTCACAATGATGTTGGAGTTGTTAGTGGCCGTGCAGTCGCAGGTGTAGGGTGAGTACAGGAGAGGGCTCAGTACACACCCCTGTGGAGCACCAGTGTTCAGTGTGATGGGGGATGAGGTGATGCTGCCCAGTCTGACCACTTGGCGTCTGTCAGACAGGAAGTTAAGGATCCAGCTGCAGAGGGAGCTGCTCAGTCCTAGATCCTGCAGTTTCCTGTCCAGCTTCGAGGGAACGATGGTGTTGAATGCTGAGCTGTAATCTACAAACAGCATTCTCACATACGTGTCTCTCTTCTCCAGGTGTGACAGGGCAGCATGGAGTGTCAGGGCTATGGCATCATCAGTGGACCTGTTGTGGCGGTATGCGAACTGTAGAGGGTCCAGTGAGTCGGGTAGTGCGGAGCAGATGAAGTCCCTGACCAGCTTCTCGAAGCATTTGCTCACGATGGGGGTCAGGGCTACAGGTCGCCAGTCGTTCAATGAGGAGATGGTGGAGGATTTGGGTACAGGGACGATGGTGGCCATTTTGAAGCAGGCTGGGACTACAGACAGAGAGAGGGAAAGGTTGAAGATGTGTGTAAACACTCCAGCCAGCTGAGCCGCGCATGACTTGAGGACGCGGCCGGGAATCCCGTCCGGACCAGTAGCTTTGCGTGCGTTCACTCTCCTGAAGCACTTCCGCACATCCTCCTCAGACACAGTGTGCGCACTGACGTCATCCGCGGTGCGCACACTGTCCGGTCTCATGGTGTTCGCTGTGTCGAATCTAGCGTAGAATACGTTTAGATCCTCACACAGAGAGGCCGTGGTCTGCGGTGTGCTGGTTTTCCCTCTAAAGTCTGTGATCGTGTTTAGTCCCTGCCACATACTCCGAGGGTTGTCAAACTGTTGCTCCACCCTGTCCCTGTACTCACGTTTGGCTGCTTTGATCGTCTTCCGGAGTTGGTAATGTGCGTGTTTGTAGTCCGATGTGTTCGCGGAGCATGTTTTTGTGGTTGTTGTTTTTATGAAACCCTGGGGTAACTTTGGCATAATTACTATGACTGTTTGTGAAGTTACTGCTATTTGTGTAACTATGTGTGTACAGTATATGTGTTTTATCAGCATGTCCCAATTTGGTCATTTACTGGATACATTTATGACACACTTATAATCCAGATGAATAAAATATTTGAGACCACACTGAAGAAAGACCAATGACTGGGATGAGTCACAGTTTGTTCCACTGAGAAACACTGATAGGGTCATTGTTAGTGATCAGATGTCCATCTATCTCCATGATTTAGTTTCCTGTTTTCATTTTGATCACATCTTTTTCCCGTGATGGTTTATTTTTGTGGATAAGATAAGATAAGATAACCTTTATTAGTCCCACACGTGGGAAATTTGTTTTGGTCACTGAGTTGATCTTTGTTCAGTTCTCTTCCTGTTTAAAGTGTCTGAGTTTGATAATGATGCCTTTGGTGTCTCCAGATTATCAGGTGAGTTTTCAGGGATTCCAGTAAAAACTGAAATTATTCCTCATGCTGCTCACGCTCTCTAAACCTGCTGTTTTGTTTGGTGTAGCTGTAGTCCATTAAATCCATCAGCGTGCTATTTCTTGTTGTGTATTCCAGTTGTATAATCATCGTCTCATTGTGCTGTTTATTTCTTATCCTTTTCATTCGTGAGGTAACAGTTAAGCTCAGGGCGCCGGCGCTGTTGTTGTCTTCCGCTCTCTCGTCCTTGAATGTTGTTGGGAGGTGTCTGTACTGAATGCTACATCTTTACAAACAAATCATACACAGTGTGAGTGTTTGTCTCTTATTGTTTAGTCACATTTCCTGTTTTTTTTTTTCAGATTTTGTCTTTTTCCACATATGGAAACTAGAGTTAGAGTCAAAACAGCTCAAAGACTCTTCAGGCTGCATTTCAGAGGCTTTTTATTTCGTTCAGAACTTTCTTATGTAAAGGAGACAGGATTACGTCCGCCATGATCTTTCTTTAATCTCACCGTAGACGGTGACAGTCCCACTGGTGTGAGACAGAAGCCATCAATCATTCAACCCTGGTTTCATTTGTTTATGGTAATTACAGCGAGGTATCACTTTGTTTGACAATGATAAATTGATGATTAAAAATGCAACATACAGCACATGAAGATTAATTTCACATCCATTACATGCTGGCGTAAATTCTGCAGGATGTTTTTTTGGGTCAAGAGGACGTTTTTCACAAAACCTGTATTTAAACTGTTTATCCACGCTCTGCAGGACTTCACAGCAAAGCAAACCTGCTCTGGTCTTTTTCATTTGCTCTGACCTGTATGATGCTGCACAGAGGTGTGACTCATGCAAAGCTGCTCTAGTCGAGCCCATCTAATGAACAAACATTCAATTCAATTTTATTTATAAAGCGCCAAATCACAACAAAAGTCGCCTCAAGGCGCTTCATAGGTACAGAGAAAAACCCAACAATCATATGACCCCCTATGAGCAAGCACTTTGGCGACAGTGGGAAGGAAAAACTCCCTTTTAACAGGAAGAAACCTCCGGCAGAACCAGGCTCAGGGAGGGGCGGGGCCATCTGCTGTGATTGGTTGGGGTGAGAGAAGGAAAACAGGATAAAGACATGCTGTGGAAGAGAGACAGAGATTAATAACAGATATGATTCGATGCAGAGAGGTCTATTAACACATAGTGAGTGAAGAAGGTGACTGGAAAGGAAAAACTCAATGCATCATGGGAATCCCCCAGGAGTCTACGTCTATTGCAGCATAACTAAGGGAGGATTCAGGGTCACATAATATATGTATGTGTATGTATTTCATTTAAATGCATAGAGGAATGCAAGGGTACTGAGTACAACTATATGAAGTGTAGTTCTTATGAGGTTCAGGTCTCTCAGCATATCTATAGCAACACTGGGTATTTTTTAATCATTGTTTGGCCCACTCACAGCTGCTGGTGACACACAGGGGATTCATGACTTCATGAAGACCTTTACCAGTTCAGCTAAAGATAGTTTCTGCTCAAACATCTGGATAGTTTTGACACCCAAGAGACTTGAGATAACATTTTACTCATACAATCATATACATGTAAGATTCGTCACTGATATCTGTGTTTCTGGAGATGTGCAGAGTTTTCATCTACTGTGTCGGCTTTCAGCCCACTGTTTACCTCAGCTGTCTAAGACGGGAGAGAAGTGCTTCTACTTTGTCAAATGACTCCAAAACAAGTGGATGAGTCAGTGAAGCTCACCTCTGACCGACGACAGTGATACAGAGGTGAGTTGTTGAGGATATCCTGAATTTTTCTGTTGCTAAACTCCTGTTAGCATCTTTTAGCTCCTGTTAGCATCTTTTAGCTCCTGTTAGCCTATGTGAGCTCCTGTTAGCTCCTGTTAGCCTATGTTAGCTCCTGTTAGCCTCTGTTAGCTCCTGTTAGTCGCTGTTAGCTCCTGTTAGCTGCTGTAAGTAAAACTCCTTTGAAGTGGATGGACAGTTGGACAGTCACCTAATAAACTCCCATCTGATGTAAGAATGTGATCAAACTGTCATTTTTAGGATACTTCAGGCTAACATTAGCTAGCATGAGTTGTTGTTGTCAGCTGTCCAGAAATAGGAGGGTCAGCTTAGAGTCCTGACTTCAGTTCAGGAGATGAGGCTTGAGGTGAGGAGGAAGAGGATGACATTTTGTCAAGAGGCAGCTGTGATTGTCTCTTTCCTTTGCACTTCTCTGGTGAACGGGACCCTTTCTCCGATGCTAAAGTATCAGTATGCTCCTTCATATCTCCTGTCTGCAGGCGCACTTACAAATTTAAATGTCCCTCCGTGGCACACCGATGCCTATGACTTGTCTTCCTCTCCACCTTTGGCATATTTGGTGTATGTGGCCACTTTCCTGGCCACTGTATCCGAATATGGTGGGGGAGCACGGTGGCTTCTTCAAACCCCAAACCCGCTCCTGTTTTAGATAGATTTATTAGAATGCATAAGTTTGTTGGAAGATGTAACACTACACTATTCACTGTATATTTATGATCAAAACATGATTTTTTCTGTTGAATAATTAATTAATGACTGTACCTTACTTGCGTCGACTCTTTGGGACGACATCAGAAAGCATCCTCGCTCTGATCATCGCAGACAGGCAGGTGTGACTTGGCTTTAATGTTTTTTTCCAACAGAGCTTCTTGCTGCGTCTATAAATACGTCCTGAATGTGATTTCCTCCCACAAATGTTTGGAGACATCGTATTGTTACTGCTCCTCCCCCGAGCGTGCACGCATTGATAAACACTGTCGTACCTTCTTCACCTTGTGCTCACTCCAACGTGCCGTCTTTAAGTCTTCATGTATTCATTACGCCGTTTGTAAAAGTCACACCTACACGCACAAACACAAACACGATATCACAGCGGTAAAAAAAGAGGATTTCCTCCTACACGCTTGCAGACACGCCGCACTCCCAGAATCCATCTGCTCACATTCAGATTCTGAAAAACATGCGAGGTGAGTCGGTGGGCGGGTGTGTGAAGCTTCCTGACGCATGATGGGATTTACACTAACAAGCACAATCCGTCACTTCACATATACCATACAGCACATCCATAAGCTTAATGGGTGAATGAGAGCAGCTGTAAAGTGATTGCCTCCAAATATACACAACTTAATGGGAGTTATCGCGCAACGTGACAGCAGGGAGTCCATTTTCATTTAATAAACCTTTAAAAGCTTCACGACTGTCATTTACTCTCCTGCATCTCTTCTTTTATGGCTGCAGAAGCTGTCGATGAGTGTTTTATGAAGATGTACGAGTGTCATAAAAATGTGTTTAGGTTTTCTCGTCGCTCTTATTGCCTTTCATGATTGTAATGGTGCCTGTGAAACACTGCTGCGATGGTGTCTATAAAACACACATTAGTCAAGTTAATGCCGAGCCTGCACACACACAGCCCTCACATGGGCGGGGCGCTCGGGATGCTTCAATGTTCCCATTATCTGATCGAACAATTATCTTTCTGTCACACTCAGAAATCTGAACTGGAATATGTAAAATGTCAACATTTTATCTTCTCTGAGTCCCACTTCAGCCGAGACTGACGGGAATCTGGGGCTGCCTGCACTAAATGTGTTGATAAAAAGTTTACAAGAGCACAAACCTGCTCTGAAGATTTGTTTAACGAGTCGGATGAAGACACACCAACAATCACGTTACTCATTTACAGGCAGGAATCAGGCTGTTTCTGCTGTGACGTCCCACACAGCGACACAGTGAGACAGTCAATAGTTGGTTTATGAACGGCGCATTCGGAAGCCTCAACATTAGCGTTTCGGTCAGCGCCATGTTGTTTCTTTGGCACCAAAAGTGACCGTATGTGCGGTGTTAGCTAGCTAGCTTGATTGTCTTGATGCATGCTCAATCATCCAGGTAAGGAAATCCCAAAAGGCTGATTCTGTTCATTTGGACATTTTCAGTGAAACGTTTCGTCATCATCAGGTGACTTCTTCAGTCTCAGCTGCAGGTTTCAACCTTATAAACAGGACATTTGCACAATGCCTGAAACTAGCACCACTGACTAACAACAGGCTGGGAGGCCAGTTTCTTGATTAATAATATGCAAATTTTCATGACCACTGATCAAAGCCCATTGATTTCCACTTTCCATGAGTACCCTTCACAGAGAGTTGTAAGATGATGTACCCTTAGGCCCCCTCCTCGATTCAGAGATGGTCTTTCCCTTTTCACGTAAATGGCCTCCTTGACTCCCCGCTCAAACCGGCGTTCCTCTACCTAGCTTGTTTACCAAAATGAATCCACAGACTTTATGAGAGCCTCACACAGACTTGGATACCTGCTAGTTATTGCTCAGTAATATCCAAAGAAAATCCCAGAATTTCACTCATCATAACTGCAGCTCAGACTTCTTGGATGGTCTGTTGCAATTAGCTGCTGGAGGTTTTGAGCGTTATCCAATGAGCACCAGCTTTTATACAATCCCTGCAATAAGATAGTTACATAATAACCTGGCATAATAAACAAATAGCTGGGTAATAAAAAAGCAGGGTGTTCAGTGCATCACAGATTCCATTTTTGTACATACGCATATTCTGGAGGTTTCACCTTTTGCTTCGCTCCCTCATCTTAAAAGCTCCGGGTAAAGCAGGTGTGTCTGCACAGCAGTGTGGACCTAAAGTGATGTTCTGCTCAGGTGGGTAAGAATCTAGTGATTGGTTCCGGATAAATTAAATCTGTGCCTCTGTTTTTTCCGAGTAGAACATGAAGCTCTGTTATAGAATCTTAAACATACACAACCTCCGATCATAAACCCAGTCGAGCTCCTCGTCTCAGCCACGCAGCTGTTCCTGGGTTGGCCCGATGAATCAGCTGGGAGAGGTTCCTGCCAACTCAAGCAGCTGAAGACTCTTCTGAGCAGTTACATCCAATTTGCAGGAGCTAATGTGTTTTGTAATGCAGCCCAGAGTTTGCTCTTTAAGCATATAAAGCACACATTATTGAATGTTCACGTTCTCTCTTGGCAGCGCCCGTAAAGCATGAATTAATGCTTTTATGGTCTCGGTTTGACGACTCAACTAACCGAGGTGAGTCACCTTTATTACCTTACCTTTATTAAACCAAATTAAATAACACAACACGGAGTGTGGCTCTGCCTGCTGACAGTCATTCTTTGGACATTTAAGCAGGTCTTTCTGCTCCTTTTTACCTCCCCGTCTCTTGTGACGCTCAAATTTACATTTCAGACATTTAGCTGATGCTCTCCTGCTTTTTATCTTCACTCGCAGACATTAAGCTCACGCTGTTGTGAAGCACGGCTGAAAATGAGCACAATGGCATGAATGAAAAGCTCTCAGGTCTGAATCGCCACCACACTGGAAAGGAAGCGAAAGGAGGCCAAAGGCAGGCGGAGGTCGCAGCGTTTCTGCAGCCACGTGTGAGGAGAGGGAGAGCTTAAGAGGAGACTTTGTTTTGCTCTATGCACACGTACACGTGTACACACACGTACACGTGTCTACTCATACATCTACACACATCTACACTCACATACACACAGGTACATACGCACACGTACACACATAGATACACACACACGTTTATGCCCAATCAGCAGCTGCTGTTCAGTTGAAGGAGGCGTCAGTGGGGTGGCATATCTGTCAGGGGGAGCTGGGTCATTAATGTTTATGGAGGCACTTGGAGATATTTCACATCTGAAGCAGGTTTAAAAGCATCACAAAGTCCTGTGAAGCCTGACGTGGAGTCTGCAGACATGCGACTGCATAATGCCGTCAAAGCAGCCTGCACAGGCCTGAACCCTCACATCACCCTGACCCTGTCAGCAGGCTTCGAACCTTCCTTTCCTGCACGGCTCTGTTGAATCCGTTCATGTTTAGTGTGTTGAGCTCAACAACCACACAAACTGCTGGTGTGAGTTTGTCTCACAGTGTGTCTGTGAGTTAAAGCTGCAGATATCATCAATCAGAAATAGAGAAAGACGGAGAGCCTTTGTGTCCTTGTTGGTCAGCAGTGGTTTTCTCCTTGGAACGCTCCCCAGTCTCTTTCTTATTGTTGAATCACGACCTCTGACCTTACCTGAGCCAAGTAAACACTGCAGTTCTTTTAATGTTGTTCTGCTCTTTTCTGTGACCTCCTGGCTGAGTCATCGATGCACTCTTGGAACAAAAAGAAAAATAAGGTTTCCTTGGCATCGTATTGATCCGTACCAACAGCACGCCTCCGTCGTCGCCTGAAACATCTCCAGGAACACCTGTGGATCATCCTCGGACCCCATCCGACACAACATCACTGTCGGGTCTAGGAAGAACGGTGGCGGCAGACGGGAGGATCCTGCTTCACTTTGTTGTGGGGCATCTTTGTCTGACACCAAAGCTCGGTCAGCTTTGGTGTCAGCACGAAGGCCCAGCTCTGTCTCGTTTGTTTCTGCAGAAGGAATCAGGTCTGTAAGGTTTGCTTAAATATTTTTTACATTGTGCTCAAGCCCATGTTTCAATCAAGCTATTAAACAGGAGAGAAACTGAATGGACCATTAGAGTTCTTTTTTCTTGTGTTTAAGCTTCCTTTCTATTTTTACGTTGTGTGCATTTGCACTTGTCCCAGCTTTCTATATCTGAGCCTTATGTTTGAGTCCAGGAGTGATTGTTTAAAACAAAATAAAGCCAAAAATTCAGCTGATGTCTCACAGGATTCATTCTCAGATACGTCTTAGGAAAAGAAGAAAATAACAGTTATGGGGCTTCTTATTGGTTTTAGAAGAAAATATCACACAATCCAGGGCTTGTGTTTGGAAAAGTTTCTGTTAAAGCAAGCTGAGATCTGAGAAAAACAGTTTCTGTGTCAGTTAACGTTGAATTCCCTCCAAACACCTCCAGCAAACAGATGGAGGGGGGATGTTATCTGTTTGGACTGCTGGTCCTCGTTCACTGTGAGTGTTTGTCTAAAGTCTGTTGGGCCCACAGACTGCATGAGACAGATAAATGTGGTATGAAAAGTGAAGCCAGAGAAAATCCTTGCACCTGTGTTCTTTTTAAGGTCCTGCAGGGGGCGACTGCTCTGATTGTAAGAAGAAGCCTATGAGAAATGCTCGTGAGTTTACGATTTCAGTCTCCAGTTTCAGGTCTTACTGCCGTTAGATTCATAAAGGACCAGGATGGGTTTAGGGCGGGGTTATCTTAGGACTGAATAAGGCAGAGGTTCCCAAAGTGTGGGGCCCGCCCCCTAGGGGGGGCGCAGAGCCATTGCAGGGGGGGCGCGGTATGAAAACAAAAAAAAAAGCAGCGCTTGGACACTGTGGACAGGTTTTTGACGGGGCTCCCACATAAACGCAAAGCAGGAGATGAAGCATCGCCAAATATGTTTCCAAACCAACTTCCTTCCAAGCCAAAGACTAGAAAATATGATGAAGCATATCTTCCTTTTGGCTTCACCTGCACAAGTGCCAAGGTAGGATCCCCTGGAAAATTAGTTTCCCTGCGTCGGGAGCAGCGCTGGGCTCTCCAAATCACGGACAAACAGGATCCCACATTCTTGATTTTTAGTTCACAAACACTTCTTGTAATAACTAACTACTCCTGACATTTTGGACATGTTAGCTCTTTATGCAGTAAAGTTACAGCGGGATACAAATAATATCAGGCTGATCCTGCCACGATTTGTTCCCCCGGTTCAAATCACGGACAAACAGTATCCCACAGCTGTTTATGTGTTTAAACCCATTTTGCACAGAGAGACATTTTTGAAAAATGTATTGATAGCAATGTTGAATATTATTACACAGGAAAAAAACAACTACACGTAAAATAATCACACCGTGACGCCTCTGCCTTTCTAAATGCAGGGACAGTAACTGTGTGTGTATGTAAGCGTGTAAAACCTGCAGATAGTCAGATTAACAGTATTTTGTCTGTATCTGCCATTCTGCAATTCATCTCATGTAAACAATAACGTGGCGCACAGCGTGACGTGAAAAGAGGCACATACCTTTGACGTTGCGTGACGAACTCTGTAATCCTCGTCCACACGTAAACGCAAAAGAGGAGTTTTAAATAATCTCCGTTTTCGGTGAATCGCAACGCCGTTTACGTGTTGACGAAAAGCCCAAACGCACAGAAACAGCTGAGTTTTCAAAAAATACCCGTGTAGGGAATAATATTAAAAGTGGCCTCATCATAAATGATATGAGTGATCATTTACCTGTTTTTTTTTTACCTTAGATTACAACATGAGAAATTGTATGGAGGATAAGGAAGAGCAATTGGACAGATGTATAAGGATACGAAATGAGGATGCAATAAATAAATTTAGACATGACCTCATAGAAGAGGATTGGAAGGAGGTTTATGTAAATGATGTTAATGTCGCATATGATGCGTTTTTAAGTACTTATCTGGCCTTGTATGGAAAACATTGTCCACTGGTACCGCTTAAGTTTAAGAAGAAGAAAACTAATTTTAAACCATGGATAACTAAGGGGCTAGTAAACACGTGCAAAAAGAAGAACAAACTATACAGCGATTATATAAAACTCAGAACAAAGACCGCTGAAATGAAATATAAAGTCTATAAAAACAGGCTAGTATTAATATTGAGGAAGGCCAAGAAAGAATACTATAACAAACTACTTCAAGAAAAGAAAAATAATATAAAGGGTATTTGGAATATTTTCAGAGAACTATTAGGTAATAAGAATGTTTCCTTAGATTTGCCTAAGTATTTTTATAAGGAAAATAAGATTATAAAGGACATGAATGAAGTGGTAAATGAATTCAATTCCTTTTTTGTAAATATTGGCTCTAATTTGGCGAATCTAATTAGAAAACATGATAAGTTGGAACAAAAGGATGATTGGAAAGGTGAAAGCAGAGTAGTTAAGTCTATATTTTTAGCTGATATCACTGAAAAAGAAATTGTAGCAATTTTAAACAAGACTAAAAATAAGACATCTACTGATTGTGATGGTTTAGATATGGTTATAGTTAAAAAGAGATTGGACTGTATAATTACTCCTCTTTGTTATCTTTTCAATCTTTCATTCCATACTGGCGTATTTCCTGACAGAATGAAAGTGGCAAAAGTGATACCTCTGTATAAAAAGGGAGATAAACATAGTTTTAATAACTATAGGCCAGTGTCACTTCTGTCACAGTTTTCCAAAATACTTGAATAATTGTTTGTGGAAAGACTTGAGAGCTTTATTGAAAAACATCAATTACTAAGTGAAAATCAATATGGATTTCGGAAAAATAGATCAACGGCATTAGCACTGATGACTACTATTGACGATATTTCATGTGCAACAGATAATAATAAATATACAATAGGAGTATTTATTGACTTAAAAAAAGCTTTTGATACGATGCAACATTTTATTTTGATTTCTAAGCTTAATACTTATGGGGCGAGAGGAATTGCATTAAACTGGTTAAGTAGTTATCTAGAAAATAGGACCCAGTATGTGCATTATTTAGGCAATTCCTCTGAAAGACTGAAAATTGAATGTGGGGTTCCTCAAGGGTCTGTTTTGGGACCAAAACTTTTTAATTTATATATAAATGATATTTGTGATGTGTCCAAAATGTTAAATTTCGTTTTGTTTGCAGATGATACAAATTTTTATTGTGCTGGGGATAAATTGAAAGAATTGGCTCAATTAATGGTTTCTGAAATGGAAAAACTAAAAAAATGGTTTGATGTAAACAAATTATCTTTGAACGTGACAAAAACGAAATTCATGATTTTTGGAAATCAGGTAAAAGAGGATGAAGTAATTCTGTCCATTGATGGAGTTTTGATTGAGAGAGTTACTGAACTCCGTTTTTTGGGGGTAGTATTGGATGATGAATTAAAATGGAAATCTCATATTGAACATGTTAGAAAAAGATGGTTAAAAATATTTATATTCTGGGTAATGTCAGAGATATTCTAGATTATAAGGCAATGCGTATTTTATATTTCTCATTAATTTCCCCCTATCTCAGTTATTGTGCTGAGGTGTGGGGGATACATATGCGACTTATATACATCCTCTAGTGGTACGAATGGTTCATAATGTTAAATATAGAGAACATACAAATAATTTGTTCATAAAATCGAAATTGTTGAAATTTGAAGACTTAGTGAAATTACAGACATTATTATTCATGTGCAAGGCAAAAAATAACACATTACCTCTTAAGTTACAAAGTTTGTTTGTATTGTGTTCAGGAAGTGGGGACAGTAGGAGGAAGTTTGACTTTAAGCATAAGTTCACTAAGACCACACAAAGGCAAATGTGTCCGACAGTCAAAGGCATAAGAATGTGGAATTCTCTCAAAGATAATCTCAAGAGTTGTACAAACATGCACCGTTTTAAAATGTGTTACATATTTAAAAGGATAAATCAATATGAAGACCATGAAAGTAATTTGGGTTAAACGTGGAAGAAAAAAAAGAAAAAAAAATTCTCATTGCCATTTAATGCTGTATATTGCTGATTATTTTGATTTGTTGTTTAGTTTTGCAGTGTTACAAAAAGTTACATGTTAGAGGGTTTTGGGGGGGTTATTGGCGCCCTCTTGTAATAATATTTGGATTGCAGATAGGGGGCAGGTGCTAAAAAGAATTTATTCTTCTTCCTGCTCCTTTCCACCCATGGGTGCAGAGTCATATTAAGGGAAGGAGGTTCTGTATGTAGGAAAAGAAAAACTGTTGAACCATGTGTGAAATAAATAAAGAAATGAAATGAAAATGAAATGAAAGGTGTGGACGCAGTGTAAAAGAGTTAGTAGTATATTTTATTACTACCTGTAATTTATTGCCGTTTACTTGTATTTGCTTAATTGTTTACTAAATGTTTGAGGTGTGAAATAAACCGCAATGGAGTTTGTAACATTTTTCTTGTAAAAAAGGGGGGCCTGGCAAAAAAAGTTTGGGAACCACTGGAATAAGGTAAGGTGCAGGTGTGCAGTTTATCTCAGTTTGTCAGTCAGACTCACAGTTTGGTTCTGATGTCTGCTTTTGGTGCACGAACATTGATCTAACAGGGGCACTGGATGGTGACACAGGTGGCTGTACAGGGAGTGCAGAATTATTAGGCAAGTTGTATTTTTGAGGAATAATTTTATTATTGAACAACAACCATGTTCTCAATGAACCCAAAAAACTCATTAATATCAAAGCTGAATGTTTTTGGAAGTAGTTTTTAGTTTGTTTTTAGTTTGAGCTATTTTAGGGGGATATCTGTGTGTGCAGGTGACTATTACTGTGCATAATTATTAGGCAACTTAACAAAAAACAAATATATACCCATTTCAATTCTTTATTTTTACCAGTGAAACCAATATAACATCTCCACATTCACAAATATACATTTCTGACATTCAAAAACAAAACAAAAACAAATCAGCGACCAATATAGCCACCTTTCTTTGCAAGGACACTCAAAAGCCTGCCATCCATGGATTCTGTCAGTGTTTTGATCTGTTCACCATCAACATTGCGTGCAGCAGCAACCACAGCCTCCCAGACACTGTTCAGAGAGGTGTACTGTTTTCCCTCCTTGTAAATCTCACATTTGATGATGGACCACAGGTTCTCAGTGGGGTTCAGATCAGGTGAACAAGGAGGCCATGTCATTAGTTTTTCTTCTTTTATACCCTTTCTTGCCAGCCACGCTGTGGAGTACTTGGACGCGTGTGATGGAGCATTGTCCTGCATGAAAATCACGTTTTTCTTGAAGGATGCAGACTTCTTCCTGTACCACTGCTTGAAGAAGGTGTCTTCCAGAAACTGGCAGTAGGACTGGGAGTTGAGCTTGACTCCATCCTCAACCCGAAAAGGCCCCACAAGCTCATCTTTGATGATACCAGCCCAAACCAGTACTCCACCTCCACCTTGCTGGCGTCTGAGTCGGACTGGAGCTCTCTGCCCTTTACCAATCCAGCCACGGGCCCATCCATCTGGCCCATCAAGACTCACTCTCATTTCATCAGTCCATAAAACCTTAGAAAAATCAGTCTTGAGATATTTCTTGGCCCAGTCTTGACGTTTCAGCTTGTGTGTCTTGTTCAGTGGTGGTCGTCTTTCAGCCTTTCTTACCTTGGGCATGTCTCTGAGTATTGCACACCTTGTGCTTTTGGGCACTCCAGTGATGTTGCAGCTCTGAAATATGGCCAAACTGGTGGCAAGTGGCATCTTGGCAGCTGCACACTTGACTTTTCTCAGTTCATGGGCAGTTATTTTGCGCCTTGGTTTTTCCACACGCTTCTTGCGACCCTGTTGACTATTTTGAATGAAACGCTTGATTGTTCGATGATCACGCTTCAGAAGCTTTGCAATTTTAAGACTGCTGCATCCCTCTGCAAGATATCTCTCTATTTTTGACTTTTCTGAGCCTGTCAAGTCCTTCTTTTGACCCATTTTGCCAAAGGAAAGGAAGTTGCCTAATAATTATGCACACCTGATATAGGGTGTTGATGTCATTAGACCACATCCCTTCTCATTACAGAGATGCACATCACCTAATATGCTTAATTGGTAGTAGGCTTTCGAGCCTATACAGCTTGGAGCAAGACAACATGCATGAAGAGGATGATGTGGACAAAATACTCATTTGCCTAATAATTCTGCACTCCCTGTAGCTGCTAGCTGTCTGCTAGATACACCTGAACTGGATCTGTGGACCATGTTTGTGCTGTTGGAGCCTTTTGGAGCATTTTTAATGACATCATGTGATCAATAATGTGGCTGCTGTGAGGTTCTGTACTAACAGACCGTCCTAGAGGTGTGAGCTCAATGTTTTGCTGAGTTAAAAAGGACTTTAACCGGATTAGCTGGTATCTGTCTCTGTGTGATGCTAGCTAGCTTTAGCTGATACCTTAGCAGTCATATTTAACCTCAGTCCCGCCTAGCTAAAAAACAAACAAAACCAATGGGTGACATTGGTCAGTAGGTAGAGTGGTTTCCCCATGATCGGAAGGTCATGGGTTCGACTCCACTGAACAGCTACCCTGAGGTACCCCTGAGCAAGGTACCATCCCTACACACTGTCCCCGGGCGGCTGCCCACTGCTTCACTGAGTGAATGGGAGTAATTTCACTACGGGGACTAACACATACACACACATTACTCCATTGTGTATACATGTGTGTGTATATATACAGATATATATATATATACACACATACAGATACAGTATATAGAGATAGATATACAGTTTTTTGGTTTTCCAGTTTGGTTTTATGAAGAAATAAAAGGAATAAAAACAAAATACTAAAAACAGGAGTATTACAAGTGGTGTAGAGGGAGCAGAGAAACAGCAGAGAGCTGTTTGTTTCTGCGAGCGGCTCCATCACTGCTGCTTCATCATGCTGTAAGATTCCTGCTCACGCTCCACTGTCGACATCACCTTTGTATTTTGTCACCTTGCACTTGCAAGTTCCTCTGTTTTCCTGTCCAGGTCAGCGGGCGTGCTGAAAAGGTCGCAGGAGAGTCGTGACGAGACGCCCTCTCCTCCATACTAACGACAAGTCGACGTGACGGTGAAGACGGTGAAAACAAAAACCCCGTTTGTGTTTCTGAGGCTGAGCAGCAGCACTGCTCCCCGCTAAATGTAGCTCTGAAGATAATTTGCTGACTCCCAGTGTAAAGTCCTGCTGGCTGCATGTGGGTGGCCTTCGTGAGTAAACCCACCGACCTGAGGGCCAGATGCACAAAGTCTTTGCAGATTCACTGTGGAAAGCTGTGTCCGTGAGCGATTCTGTTTCCTGAATCTTAATTAGTGCTGAGCAGCGCGGCCAACAAAGCAGATCTCCTGCTACACTTGAATCAAAGTTTCAGTCGATTTTTTTTTCTGTCTACATAAAATCAAGAAGCTTAAAAACTGCACGCTTTCCCACTGCAACCAGAGCTGGATGTGCAAAGACTGCTAACAAGGCTGATATCCTCTCAGTGATGTACGCATTGCAGTTCATCGCTGTGGATCATTAGTAGCACCAAAAACAAGCAGCACTGCCGAGAAAAGGGGGGGGCGGGGGGGTCTGAACCATCAGAGACGTCATGAATTCTTCTGCTCAACTTTTAGTTTTCCTGGTTCTTATGTGGAGCTTATCTACTCTACATGAGTACTCAGAGCTCAACATGCCACATTCACCGTTCATACAAACACGCTTTTCTGTGCAAGTCACACATATCCACCACCAACCTGCTGCTCAGTGGATGACCTCCTCTAGCTGAGCTACAGCCACCTGTAGCTCTTCAAGGAGGAAAAAAACCCAAATTAGGACCATGTGCCAGCTGAACTTTGAGTATTTATAGATGAAGAACTCAGAACTCCAGCAGTCAGCCAACAATCTCCCTTTCAACAGGAAGAAACCTCCAACAGAGCTACGATGAGAGAAGGGCAGCCTGTGACTGTCAGGTGTGGTTTGTCATGTATCTGTATGACCTGCCTCTCTCCACTCAGAGACAACCTGGGTCTTCCCTGCGGTCTCCTCCTGGTTGGACATGAAACATGGCACCTAGGAAGCACCTAGCAGCTCAGAGCAGTAGCTGCACTCTGAGCTGCAGGGTGAGGAGGTTTGTCATCCAGTGACCTCAGCCTCCTTCCCTCTATGTTATACCTGTCAGTCCCACAGTCTAACTGAGGTAAACGGGACTCCTCCTTCACTTTGATTGGTCCCTTCACTTCTGGTGTCCAACACTCAGGCTCAGAGTCTCCACCCAGCATGCCGTCAGTGCATGTTTAGCTCCTCCCCTCATCCGAGTGTGTGAGACACATCTGATGACAGGATTAAAAAAATGATCATTGACCCGAAACGACAGCACGACGCGCTGCATTCAAACGTTTCCATCAGCTGTAGGTTCTGAGTGGAGAGCGAACCACTGTGCCACAGCTTATCTCATTCTCTGTCTGCACCTCATTATAACATAACACACATTGTGTTTTCATAAATACGGGTTTGTGCTTTAATGCATATTCACTGTATGACATTATAACACAGTGCCGTTATTGTACACTGAGCTCCTGCAGGGGCTCTGCAGTATATTTGTGTGATTTTGTGTTTGATTGCATGTATTTTCTGTGTGTGAATACAGTTTGTCTTTACAGTACTGTAGGCCTCCTCCAGCAGCAGGAGAAACATCTGGAAGAGGAATCGATGTGGAACGTTGGAAAATGAACAGGAATGTCGACAGTGACGGTTAACGTCTGCCGGAAGAAATCAGCAGGTTTCAGTCTTTGGCACGAGGAGGAGGCGGCGCACTTAGAAAAAGACAGAAAGCTTTATGGTACTGGGAAACTGGGAGGAGAAGAAATAAATAAGTTTGGATTTTATGAGGGTTGAAATGACACCCTGGAGAGACGAAGAGAAAGAGGAACTGGATGCTGCGACAGCAGGTGACACGAAATGTGTTGATTTCCCAGAAACCACAAATCGCTCATTGTTGTTGTGATTTTTTATGCACAGAGCGAGAAAATGAAGCTAATGTATAAACTGTAAATGGCAGCGAGCCCTGGGGAATCCACTTGTGTGCTGAAAGGCTAACGCTCATGCAGAGTGCTGATGAGGCGTACTCAGACACAAAAGGTTAGTGTTCAGCTGAAGGATGAGTGAAGGCAGTAAGTGGATAAATATCACTCTGAGACTTCACACTGCAGAGAAAATATGCAGAAACCACTCGGCATGAGTGGCAGTTAACGGATCGTCTCCGACTGTAAACCGACTCAGTGTTTTTTAGCCCGGCGCGGCCGGTTTAATGTTTCTGTAGCTCAGTTTATGAGCTGGAAGAGAAGCGTGAACGACAGGAGAGACAAATCAGTGATTTTAAGGTTGTTTGCTGAGTTCTGCATAAACCCGTCTGACAATCCTACATTTCATCCCTGAACCTTACCCGACTTTATTTGTGTATGTTGGAATATTTAAACAAAAAGCTGCTCTGGGAAGCATTTATCACACATTAATGCACCGATGCGTGATGAGACACCAGGCCAATCATCAAACCTGCACGGTGAACATTTCCATCATGTTTTCTGTGCTCGTTTTCACCCCTCCAGCTTCAGATTTTTGTGTTTCCTGTTGTAAAAGAAACATTAAAATGATTCGTGCACTGAGACGCCGGCCGTGTGGATTAGTCGTGCATCATCAAGTCCCATAGAGTAGATAACCCGGGTCATACTTGTGCAGGTATGCAGCGGGCATGTGGACACCTGAACAGGTGTAAGCTGAAAGGTAACAGCTGGAAAAGCCAAAGTCAGTGAATAAATCATTTGATTGGATGATGAGAAAAAAGTAAATCTAAAGAAATAAATAGCAATTTAATTTAATTTGTACAGCACCAATTCACAACAGCTTTACGTTTACATCAAGTACTCGGCGGTATTGTTGATCTCTTATGTTAAAGTACAAAAGTAAAGTAGTTTGGTTTATGTGTTGTTCTTAGTTAAGGTTGCAGTTGAGATATTTTGTATTTTGGTTACTTATGAGATAATGTTAAGGACCAGTATCATTGTTGGTGTTTGTCTTTGCTGAGTTTTAGTCTGTTTCATGTTTCAGGTCTTTGTGTTTATGAGTCTTTTCCTGTCCTCTGTGTAGTCTGTCTTGTCCCTTATGTTAAACATGTAAGTTATGCCGTGCCGTCGTCTCCCTTTGCTGTTCCCAGTTCCCTCTCCTCGTCTTCCTTGCCTCTCCAGTCTGTCATGTGTTTTATGTCTACGTTGTTAAGCTTGTGTTGTCATGTCGATGTCTCTCCATGTTTCCTGTGTTATTTTGAAAGGTCTGGTGTTTCCATGTTCAGTGTGTTTAGTTTCACTTCCACTGTGGTGTCATGTTTGTTTGTGGCAGCTGTTTCCCAGGTGTTTCCACTTCCCTCATCACCCTCCTGTGTGTCCTCTGTCTCCCTCTGTTCAGTGTCGGTGGGTCTGTTTCTCTCTCCACGACACATCAAGTATTTCACGATTCTGTTCAGGTCACGCTCATGTTTCATGTTCATGTTTTTCCCACATGCTTCTGCTCTGAATTGTGTTCATGTCTTTTGTCATAATGATCACAGTCTAGTTTTCACCAGTTTTAGTTTTTGCCCCTGTTCATTTTTTCCTTGTTTTTGGATTAATAATAATCAACTTGTTTTTCTTACTCCTAAGTTTTGTCTCTTCTCAGTCTGCTCTTCGGTCTGCACCAAAAAACCCACCGGCTGCACAGCCAGACATATAATTTGGAAACCGCTCAAACTGTTTGGTTTATAAAAGCTGTTTGTAGTGCTAGCTGAAAGCACGGCTAACCATGTGAATGGAGTCCAACGTCTGAATGAAAGGCCTAATATTTGTTTAAGAGAAAGGCTATTTTCTAAATGGCTGCTAGCAAACTGCCCAGAGGAGGAAAGTTAGTTTTTCAGATGTTTATAAGTTGTTGACTAAATGTACTGACTCAGTATTTGATGAGAGTTGAGGCTTTTGCGTTGGAGTCGGAAACCCTCGGTGGTATTATTGCTCTTTAAGGAACTTCAGCTCAGACTTTAATTTCCAGCTGATGTTGTTGCCGCTTGATGGAAACCCAGCGGGTGTTTGACTCTGTTGAACATGAATGTTTAATTAAATCTAAATAAAAGAGTAAAGGAATGCAGGGTGATCCGTCTGAGTGACGAACTGAGAAATCAGCTCAAATATAGAAAGGGCAGATACAGAGAAGACTGAATGAGATCAGCTGTAATCAGTGTAAACTCATCATCCAGGTCCCTCTCCGCTCCGAGCGGCACTGCCAGTAAATTCTCCACATCCCCTCGTTTGAGGAAAAACAACTCCAGCAGGAAATGAAGGCATAGCTCAAAAAGCCGGTGGGGAAGAAAACAGCGTGGCAGCACTGCAGACATCTCATTTGGGTTAACAGAAACTGCCGTACGGTTCAGCAGCACCGCTAATGACTAGACTGATAGTGTTGAGTGTGATGGATGGGGCCGAACTCGTGCTGATTGGATTGGTATGCAACAATAGGCTGAATTCCACCGGCGGAGGCAGCGGGGCCTGTGTGCGCCGTTAACTCCTCGTTTCTGTGAGTCCGTTTGTGTCGCTGTTCACCGTTGGATGCTTCGATGTATTAAAAAGCACAAACTGCAGCTGCCGTCCTTTTTCGCCACGTCAGCAGACGAGGCCAACCTGCAGGCCCTTTTATGGAAGCTGCTAAACTTGACTTAAAGCGGGTTATCGGCCGTTCCTGTCAGCTTAGATCGAAAACCTCACTGAGACAAATGCAGATCATTTACTCTGAATCAGCTTAATAACTGAGCTAATCTGCTGCTGGAAAGATTCAGACTCAATCGTCCTGACATCGATGCGACCGCTTTCTCGAGCTTGTGTTTCCGCGCAGTCCCGGGGAAGCACTCAGCGCGGTCGTTTCCTTTGTTCGCACCGTATGAATGCAGTGAAGGAGGATTCGGTTCCATCGCTGTAAACTGATTTCTGCACTGACTTCAACCCACAGCACACCCTCGGCTGACTTGTGGTAGCATAGCAACAGATGCTGCTGGTGGTAGTGTGGAGGAGTGTGTTTGCTTGTCAGACACACACAGATGCATGCACAGCTGGTTTTTACTACACTGGCTAAAACAAACAGCATCACGTGGGCACGGAGCTGAGTGCAGGATCATAGTCCTCACTCAGTTTGCACACGTCGGTCATATAAAGCATCGTGGCTGAACTGGTCTATAATAGCAGAAGTCAAAGGTTACAGACACCGTGCGTGGATGTGTGAGGTGTCAACACCTGACATTAGCTGGTGTGTTGCTGAGAGAGGTTGAAGCTGCTGCTCGTTGTGTGAGCCTGCACACTGACCTCCACATTGCTGATGTTTGAAAGAAGGAGAGTTTAACCAAACACCATCAGGCTCCACCTACCAGGTTTCTGCACAGCTGTAGGTGACTTCAGATTAGTCATGTATATTTATTTATTGCATTTACAGGGTGAATGTTTCATTTCAATAATACAGTAATAAAGTAACATAAAAATATATATTATAATCAGAAAAGTTGCACAAATAATTCATAAATCATTGTTCCCTGATATAACATATAGACATTACACACAGTGTATACAGAAAGTGTATATATACACATATACAGTGTATACCAGGGGTCCAACTCCAGGCCTCGAGGGCCGGTGTCCTGCAGGTTTTAGATCTCACCCTGGGTCAACACACCTGAATCACATGATGAGTTCATTACCAGGCCTCTGGAGGACTTCAGGACATGTTGAGGAGGTCATTTAGCCATTTAAATCAGCTGTGATGGATCAGGGATGCATCTAAAAACTGCAGGACACCGGCCCTCGAGGCCTGGAGTTGGGGACCCCTGGTGTATACATTTACATTGTATGTACGTCATAGCTGCAAACCCTTCAGAAACCCCACGCAGCACTGTGCAGGCACTACGAGGACTTTTCCATCCCCACACCTGTGCCTGGTTCCACCTGTGGTGCTAATTTTAGATTTTCGTGTTGAATCTGTGATCATGAGGGGGCGGGGCCTTTGAACATTGACAGTATGAAAGCGTATGTTAGCGATTTGATCCCTGCCAGGCTGCTTTTTTATAGCCATAAGTTACCTTTTATAGGTGAAAGGATGGAGCGATGATTGAAGCTTTTTAGATTTTCTGTGTTTATATTTTTTTTACTCCTTTTACAGTTTTATTATTGTTATGTTATTAAAACAAAAATATATATTTTATTTATTTATTCATTCATTCAATGTAATTATATGGTGCTCTTCCACAGCCTGTCTTTGTCCCATCTCCCTCCTCTCACCCCAGCTGGTCGCAGCAGATGCCCCGCCCCCTCCCTGAGCCTGGTTCTCTCTGAGGTTTCTTCCTGCTCGACGGGAGTTTTTCCTTCTCACTGCTGTCTGATTGTTGAGGTTTTCTCTGTATCATTGTAGGGTGAGTATAAAGCACCTTACTGTTGCTGTGATTTGGTGTTATATGAATAAAAAAACATTTTTATCATTATTGTTTTTTGCTTGGGTTGAATTTTTGTCGTGGTTGTTCATGTGTTTCATGTTTTCTAAATTACTTTTTTGGTTAACTTGTATTTTTTAAATGTGCTACATAAATAGAATTGACTGAATAAAACATAAGAAACTGAACGTCAAATTTCTGGGAAGTCCCACACAGCAAGTCAATATGTCAGTCAGATTATCCATTAAAGATGCTCCAAAGGGCACCAATGGAAGGTCCGGAGTAATGACTCGAAGTCACGTACTCCACTCATCAACATCTGTCAATTAATGCGCCCAGATCTGTGACTTCATTAACCAGCAGGATGAGTTAGAGAGAAAACTGCACTCAGCGTTGTTCTGCACGACCGTTTTTGGATGAGGAGGCAAACATGCTCACTGGACTGAGTCACTGCAGAGGGATCGCAGGTATTGGCTTCAGTTTTCAGCTCCAGAGGTTGCCCGTTGCTCTTAAGCAAAGATACGGTGACTCCTGCATGCTGAAGGATGTTGAACACTGCAGCACACTAATCACACGTACAAACTGAAGCAACACGAAGAGGCCGTTTAGCAGCTGTGGTGAAGAACGGTGAATGACTATCTGGTGACATGCAGAGAGAAGCAGCAGCGTTCCCAATTTTGGTTCGTTTCTAATATTTGAACTGCTCAAAACAAGCTGCTGCCTTTTGTTGTTACCTGTTATTATGTGAACCACCAGCCTTAAAGGTGGAATGTCAAATTTTGACTCCCTCTCTCTTCATCTTCTATGAGTTACGCTTCGAGTTCTGGTTCCTCCAGAGCTCCTCCCCTGTCTCACCTGTTTGTCCTCCAGAGCTCCTCCCCTGTCTCACCTGTTTGTCCTCCAGAGCTCCTCCCCTGTCTCACCTGTTTGTCCTCCAGAGCTCCTCCCCTGTCTCACCTGTTTGTCCTCCAGAGCTCCTCCCCTGTCTCACCTGTTTGTCCTCCAGAGCTCCTCCCCTGTCTCACGTTGGAGTCTTGTCTCTGTTATGTTGGTGGATGGTTTCTGTGGTGTCATGTTCAGGGATTTCCTGCATGTCCGTCCTTATTGTCTTATTTGATTTCAGCTGTTTCCTGTTCTCAGCTGTTGGTGTATAAACAGCCCCGCCCTCCTGTCTGTGAATAGACCCGTTGGTTGTTGTGTCTGGCTGTGCAGTGTGTCCTTTAGTGGCTTCTGATCTGATCTGAGTGTAATTAGTGGTACGAGGTCCACCTGGGGCTGATGTGCTCTGCTATAAGACCTCTGATTGTTACAGCCTGTTTCTGCCCCCTGAGAGGAGACTGGCAGATAAATCTTGTGTTTGTTATGTTTCCATAAATAAAGCCCTGTTTCCCTAGTGAGATGTCAGTCTGTCTGCTATAGCTTAAGCAGATTTCTTGCATGTTCAAGGATCCCTGCGACCATCACAGGAGCCGGTTTTTAATCTTGTTTTTTTAATAAAAACATCATATTTATAAATGTTCTGTGCCTTCTTATGCTTATGTGTCTCTTCATGGTTGTGCTTTTACTGAAAATGAATCTCATGCAGCATTTGATGTAAGGCTTTCATGACCACCCCTCTTCATACTGCGTGCCATATGTTCAGTCTGCTGTGTGCGATGTCTTCCACCGCCTGAAATATTACCTGACATTTAACCTCATGTCATGTTTGTGGTCTGCTTCCCTTTTGGGGGCTTGTGCTTATGCTGAGGCACTGATTGTGTTTGCCTTTTCAGTCGTCCTCTCTCTGCGTCTTCTGCAGAGGCGTTGCTACAGTCTGGTTTCCACTTCACTCCCCTTACAGTAAACAGTTTATGCAGATCCATAATATAAGCAGAAGGTAACAGAAGCTGCTTCAAAGCATTTACACCTAACATAGAAGTGTGGGACCGCCTGTGTTAAACCTGTGCAGTGATGTGTAACACTGACAGTTTTGTGTTACCAGTAAGACATAAAATGAAGCAACTGCAGCACTTCAATACACTTTCACTTAATTTTGGAAGAACAAAAAGGAAACTTGGAGCCAGACGTGAAGCTGTGATCCAGCTGCAAACAGGAGCCCCGCCTTTTGGAAAGCGACATCTAACCACGTTAAGATGTGGCAGGAGGCGGTGACGGAGGCAGGAAATTTTAGGGTGGGGTGGCCAGGATGCATGCATGTCTCTCAGCACAATACAGGGCTGTTTATACACCTACACCTACACCTCTGCAGTATTTGGAGCGCAAGTAGTGGTGGAAAAGATCAAATAGTACTGAGTGTTCCTCGCTCACACTATGCAAATGTAGTACAGATACTGTGTATTACTGCTGTGCCAAGAGGACATGTTCAACTTCTGGTGATCAATAAGACTATGAGCTCATTCTGTTTCATCTGGAACGTGTACAAAGACACATGATTTAAATGTTTTATTGTAATCTGATCAAGCTATATATGCTTTTATATATAAACATAAAATTAACATAACATTGATAATTATTGATTTTCCACTCATATGAGTCCGTATCAAGCCCCTCTGACCTGGCTCTTTGAGCTATTTACAGTAATTTCCCAGGCAAGGATAAATCAAATATTAACAGGTTTCTTCCTGTTAAAAGGGAGTTTTTCCTTCCCACTGTCGCCAAAGTGCTTGCTCATAGGGGGTCATATGATTGTTGGGTTTTCCTCTGTATGTATTATTGTAGGGTCTACCTTACAATATAAAGCACCTTGAGGCGACTGTTGTTGTGATTTGCTGTGATTTCGCTGTATAAATAAAATTGAATTGAATCCATTTGAACTGCTGCTACACCTTCAGCTGGTAAAATGAAAAGACCTTGCTCCTCCCCTAGAGGAGATTGCATCCAGGACACACACACTAGCTAAGTGGGGCTAAGTGATACGTGTATAATGTGGTCAAAAACAGAGGCGTGTGCGACAGCCTGCTGAAACACTTGTTTTATAGTATTTCTTTATGACTCCTGAGTTAACAGTGTTGCGCGGGCTTAGAAACAGATGCACAGCCTCTTTAGTGACGCAAACACTGTTTAGCTTTAGCATTAGCATTTTTCACATGTACATTAGCACCACTTTGCATAGTAGCTTGTGTGCCTTGGCTGCAGTCCGCACTAGAGGGGGAGGAGGTCTTCATATTTTGTTATATATCAGTTGAAACGTTCAGTGTCTGCAGTTTATTCCGCTGTATCCTGCGACCGGCGCGGTCTGCATTGAGTCCACAACTTTGCTCATCTCGACTGCAGACTTAAAACACCCAGACTGCTCAGTCTGTCCTCATCATGGTAGCTCTCACGTATGACTTTACCAGCTTCAGCAGTGTTGCCAACTCCTCAGTAAGGAAAATCGCTATTGGCTGTCCTAAAAGTCGCTAGAAGTCGCTAAATGACGTCATCACCTAATTTGCATAATTGGTCACGCTAATATAATTGTAACCTATGTTGTTGGAGAGAGAAATAACATCGTGGAAGAGACCTAAAGTGAGTAAAAAACGTCCTACATGCATTTAGAATTTATTTAGAACTACAAATTAAATTTCTTTTAGCAATTATTGTTTTTTTAATGTCACAATTCCAACCCTGCTCCTTTACCCGGGCTTGGACCGGCAAAAGTGACCCGAAATAGGCACTCTGGTGGAGTTACTTTGTGTTTGTGTGTGTTTATAAGTAGTTTTAAACCTTGTGATCCACAAAACAGCATAAGAGTAAAAGATTAAAAGAAGAACTGACTGCGTTACAGCACCCGCTGCTTGTTGAGAGTAAAAGCGATACGCGCTTTCACGTCTTTTTTTAGCGACTTTTTATAGAAAAAAAGTCGCTAGGGGGTCTGAAAACTCGCTAAATATAGCGACAAAGTCGCTAAGTTGGCAACACTGAGCTTCAGTGTGGAAGAGCTGCGTTCACAGGAAGCAGTACTCACAGCTCGTGGAATATCGCTTTAGAAGATTCAATGATTTTAGTGAGCTTTACTATGTCGGAGGGCTTTTCTGCAACAGATGCTATTTTCCTTTCTAAGACTCTTTCATTTGGTGTACCTGATGTTTTTTCATGCTGAACTCATAAATAGAAGGAAATGAAAATAGGGCCTCCTCTTGGCAAAATGTAGCACTTGAAGAGTTTAAGGCTTGGATTCCCATCATCGTATCACAGTTTGGTTTAGAGAATCATCTCTTTAGCTCACTGAGCGTGCTATCAAGCACGGGACTGAACATGCTGCTACGAACAGTGTCCCTGCTCAGAGGACATGACAGTGTGTCCATCTCTGCACTGCTTTGTCTTTCTGAATGGGATCTGTCTCCACATTTCAGCAATATTTAAGACTTCAAAGTAAGATTCATTTCTCTAGTTTTGACAACACTCTCCGCTGTTTTCTCCTGCAGGTTCCTCAAGGACATGTCCATCAAATACAGGACAGCAAGCCCACCTTATCGCTGGGTGCTTGTGTTAAGCCATGGTGTGAACATAGCCAGACATTAATGCATCTAATGTCTGCAACAACATAAAAAGCATTCAGCTCGTGCGACTGATGTAACTGTGTCATGAAGACCCAGATCAAGACTCTGAGCACTGCAACGGACATTAAATGCAGGAATGTAGGAGTGCTCTCCACTCGTGACAGAAGCAGCCTGACAGATGACTTTTGCAGTCCTGGTCACATCGCTCAGATAGTTTTTTCTGTCAGTCCTGCAGCATGGAGGCGGTCTGCAGGTTCTCTTGTATAATAGAAGCTCAGCACGAAGCAGATCTGTTCTGCCATCAGGGAAAACGTCTCGCTTTCTTTGACCTCATTTATAATGAAGGAGCGTGCCATCTGAGCTAATGCATCTAGAATTTCATTGTGAATTTGGTGGCTTGTGTGTTTTGCATAGCGAGTCCCTGTCACTGGGTCATGGTTACCATCCACCATAGCCAGGAAGTTTCCCCTGTTGTCGGCGTGTCTTGTCCCCCTGGGGCCCCTCTGTGAAACATTTTAGCTTGCAGCTAACTGTAAGGATTTTTATATAGGTATGTTTTCCTGCTCACTGTGTTCTTCAGTTGGGTTCTCATTAAAGATGCATTTGCTTTTTTCCTCGCTCACATTCTATCTATGCCATCACTGCATTTATGTCAGCCTCTCGACTGCACGTGCAGTCACTCGCCCACTCTGCATGTTGCTTTTTTCCACTTCTTGTATATCAAGTCTGAAGTAAGCAGTGTTTGGGAGGCCTGCATGTACAGTAGTATGCAGGGTAGTGGCTCTGCCAGTATTCTAGCCATGGCTGTGTGAAACCACGAGACACGAAGTGTCTTCTCCTGTCGCGCTGGGCTGTGCTGGGAAAGAGCTGCAGGCTCGACTAGTCCATCGGCTCCTGATTTGGAGATCTCTGTTTAATTCTGTTGTTCAGTGAGAATCTATTTTATAGCAGGTGGGTTCAACAGTAAGCCATGCCACAGGTGTTATTTTGGTATTTAAGTCTGTTTTCAGACGCAGAAGAATTCGACTCCATATGCATTAGTTTTCTTTCCTGTGCCAATTTGCTCACAGAATAACCTTTACAATATTTCATTGTATTTCATTGTGATTGCTATTTGAGCTTCACTTGCTGGACATTTTTGCTGTATTATCGCAGCGTCTGTACAGTGTCTCCATCTGTGAAGAGAAACTTACTCACTGTGGAGCCACTTCTGGCTGTTTGCACAGTCAGCGTGTAGAGGGGGACACAGACAGTCACACTCAAGTTGTCCAGTGAAGAAGCTACATCATCATCACTATTCAGATGTGCAGTCTCAGCTGCAGCTCTTTAGATCTTCTGATGTTCACGTTCCCTCGGGGGCTCCAGTGATCACCTGATGATGATGATGAACCCATTCAAGGTGCTTCAGTCTCCAGAGATCTCCATTTGGCCATCTTTCATTGCTTTGAGGTCCTGAGTTTTCCTGACACAGCTGGGGAAAATCAGCGAGGGCCAAATAAATAATTCAGATACAATTCAAAGTTTCTCAAGTATACCTGAGTCTTTGGGCAAAGACGGCGTTGTCCAGACGTAACCGGAGCAGTGTTTCTGTTCCCCAGAGGACTCGATCAAGACTAATCGACACTAACAAGTTTGTGTTAATCATAATAATCTGTTTGCACTTCTGTACAGTGAGCAGGAAGCTGGGATAGGAGAGATGGAGCCAAACAAAGTTTATTATTTTACCACAGCTGGCAGTAATTAAGCCTCCTCAGACACAATGTTGCTGCTGCTGCTTCAGACAAGGGATTTTTCAGCAAGTCTCCCCGACCTGCATCTGTGCACGTACGTGCACGTACGTGCACCCAGGAAAGAACCCACTTTTGAGGCTTTTAAAACATAACACCCACTTTTAGATGTGGATCATCAAACCACAGTGTCCATCAAAGTAGCCAGCAAGAGTCCTTAGATTTCATTCCTGACTGTTGTCATTATCAAGAGGGCGTTTTAGTGTGTGGCTTTATTTTTTTAAATGACATGGAAAATTACACTGAAACTTATTTTACCCTGAACGCCTCGGCTCCTCCTCTGATGCGCTCCTTTCTTTAACTTTAACATCTGCAGAAGCTCACACCTGTCCACCTCCACGCTCTACTCGATGCCCATCCTCGTGTCTGCACTGCGTTACCTTTGATACATGGGCTGAACTTAGAGATCATACAACAACCAGTTCACTCTGTCTTTACTTATGAAGCATCCATATCTGACCCAAGTGTTCCTAACATGTAGGAAACCACAGGACGGACCAAGCTGAAGTTATATGATTTAGGAGGGTTTTTTGTGCACATTCTGACTCTGAATAAACCTTTTGGACCTGTTTTGTCACAGCCTGCCATGCGTGGTTAAAACCTGCAACAGTTTGCTTTCACTCGGCCCGTTTCTCCCCACCTCACACGTTTGGGTTTCTCTGAACAGACGGGACTTTGATTCACCACAGAGGGCAGAGCTGTTCAAACTTGTTTCATCTCCTCATACTGTTCCAGTAAAAGCTTTTTGTTGTTCTTGTTTCTTAATGCGATGCTCTTGTTTAGTCTGCTTATTTCTCCAGTTCAGTCTCTGCACCGTCTCCTCTTTACAGAGAAGCTGTTTCATATATCAGAGTTTCCTCCCCAGCTTTACATTCTAGTCACAGAGCTAAGCTTCGTCTTTGCTGAAAGATAAATAGCCGTCAGTCTCTGCAAAAAGCCCCAAAAACCCAGAAGGTGATTTAGAAACCTTTTCAACAGATGTGAAGGTAAAAAATATTCTGTCTGCTGCAAAAGACTTTTAATGCTTGACTGCATAACACAGTACAGCTTGTTGGCTTATATTATCCATAATGTAGAAAAATATTTAAATGTTCGTTAAATGCGAAGAAGACAACGTGGCCATCTTTGTTTTGGGGGAGGGGCAAAGCTGCGTCTGTGTGACACTCAGACGACCTGAAGAGGAAAGCCTGAATGAAACTAACGAACGTTGTCATCATGGCAACAGATCCAGTCCAGACTACACCGAAAGAATTACATGATCGTTTTAATTAGCACATCATGTAAAAGACTGAATTACTCAAACATCTGCACCGAGCTCTACGGTGGAAAACAATGCAGACGTCTGTAGACGTCTAATTGGTTTGAATTTTAATTAAACTAAACATCTAAAAGTAAGAAAACACTGAGCACAATCGAGCACACGAGGTGTTTGTGTGCATTCAGGAGCCATTTGAAACTGATCACATTCAACAATCATAATTCAGCAGCAGCGTCCACCCCCCTGTGCTGGGGGGGGGGGGGGGTCCACCTTGGTTGAGTGGTTGTCAGCGTGAGTCTGGCACAGTGACACACAACTGCTCATTTCCTTCATCCAAACACTGCAGAAGTGTGCTCGCTCTTATTACTTCCTCAGCGCTCGTCTGAACTTCCTGTCGCACAGACAGAGGGCGTTTGCTGCAGGGTTTAAAGGTCGTGTCGTGCACGTCCTCCCTGTTTAAACCTGCTCCACAAAATGTGCCCTCAGAAAAAAAGAGCTGAATAACTGGAGTTAATACAAAATTATGTGTCCAGATGGACAAACTGTGAATGAGTGTCGAGCCTCATAAAACCTGTTTGGTCTTTTTTTGGATGCCAGGTTAAAGTCTTCTGTTATTAACAACAAGTAAAAACACTATGCTGATTAAACCGGCGTTAATTATTCCACACAGACATGTCTATTAAACTAGAGAAGAGGAGTAGGCGGTGGGAATGATGGGAGTGGTCTCAGAGCGCACCAGCTTCCAGCTCCGATGGCATAACTCCTTAAAACGCTGATTAACGTGTTTGAGAAGCATCAGAAGTCGGGCCTTATCTAACCTGCTGAACTGGTGAGTTTCATCTGAGGAAAGGAACGACAGTCAGTAGTATTGATCAGCACATCCGATCATTGTTGCATGCAACTGTGTGTGTGGAGAGCTGCAAATGCAATACTGAGATGTCTTGATGCATGCTCAATCATCCAGGTAAGTAAATCTCCCTCCTTCACTGGGCTGGTTTCAGTCATTATGCAGATGTACTGTTTATAAGATTGGGGAAACCTGCAGTCAGCTGAGACTGAAGAAGTCACCTGGATGAGTGGCGAAACGTTTCTCCCACTGAAAACATCCAGATGAACAGAATCAACTTTTGGAGCAATACTGAGATCACAGTGTGTATTTAATGATGGCGTCTTAGCTTGGATAAAGCTGACGTCCTGGTGCATCAGTTTGCTCCAGCTTCCAGAATGAACGATGAACAACCGTCACGCGTGGCTTGGCCATCAGCCCATCTGCAGCAACACTTGCACGTATATGCGAACATGTGTTTGGTGTGTTGTATCAGGGCTAAATAATCCAGTTCAACGCTGAACTGTGGAGGAGGAGAAAGATTTGGCAACCTTATGCCAGGAGGAGGAGCAGGCAGATATAACAAGTCAGATGGAGTGAGTGCTTCTGGCAACCTGCTGCTTGGATGGGAACTGAAGGATGTTTAAAAGCAGGGTGGAGAAAATGAAACTGGCATGCTGGTGCCAGAATCTGGAGTAGCTGCTGTTGCTAATATAACTGAGAAAAGTCAGTGTGGACAAGATGGTGCTGACTGCCAACACAAGGGCCAGCAGGACTGCTGGAAGGTGGAAGCTCTTTGCTGCTCACTAAACCAGTTGGGCCTTGCTGGATTGACCAGCTGCTCGGATAGTGGAGACGCAGTGTTGTTAGCCTCGATTTCCTGGTTTCACCTTGTGAATTTTGAAAGAGCGAAGCTCATCAAAGGAGTTAGCCGTTCTGTCTGAGCAGTGACGGCTCATGCCACATTCTGCACGTGCTCTCTGTAGATTAATTACAATCAATTTGGAGATTTTCTGACTTTAGGTGAACGCGAGGAAACCAGAGTGTGAGAGCAACATCGTGAGGTGAACCGATGTTCCCGGGAAGTCTCTTCTGAATGAGTCGTGAAGAAGCAGGACCTCTTGACTGAAGCAGAAAGTTTGGCTAGCAGACTGACGGGATGCTGTTCTGCTGATCTTTGTGTATCAACCTGAGCGTTGATGATAATGTGGAGGAATGTGCACATAAATGCAGACGACAAACTGGTGGTTAAAGAACAGAACTTTGATAGAACGCAAAGCAAAAGTCCAAACATGAACACTGGAAAACATGAGGGAGAACAGACAGGAGGAGGAACGAGACTGAGCGTAAAGCTAAATACGATTAGCAGGAAGTCACTAAGACCAAACTTGGAGACAGAGTGGAGGCAGGAAAAACAGAGGGAATTAACTATCAGTGCAAATGACAGAACCAGGACTGAGAACAAAAAGAGAACACGAGCTAGAACATCAAACCCTGAATATACAAACAGCAAAAAGATTAGATTTCTCACACTTGTATCATTGTAAGAAGCAAACTGAAGATATTTCATAAAAACAGAACTTGAATGGCCCAAAAACACAAACACTGGGGAAGAGGACCGTGACGGGGACAGAGCGTGCTCTTTATGGACGCAGAAGAAGAGCTGCTGAAGTGCTGACAGCAGGTCCATGACCAGGATTATGAAAGCCTGAGTGCTTTGCCTGTGTTATGTAGACTCAGCTGTGGGAAGGAGAGAGAAGCAGATTCATAGACGTGGCTCCAGCTCATGAAAGTCACATGAATTAAAGAAGTTTTTAAGATTTCGGCACCAATTTTGTCACAAACACTTGGTGCTGTTGCTCAACCGGCTTCTGGAAGATTATCACTGAGAGGAAAGGTCAAGCATGAAGGTCAAGTTTATTGTTATAGCACATCACCAACAGTCCATGCTGCACAAAGTCAGCAGACGCAGCTGCATTTGGACCAACTGCAGATGATAAAGAGAGGCGAGGTCCAAACCAAAGTACAGAGAACTGCAATAGTCCAGTCTGCAGGTAATGAACACATGAATAACACCTTGGCTCGCTGTCTCAGATGGAAAGAGCTGGATTGGCCTACACAGTTCGAAGGAACCACCAAGGTGCACACAGAGGTTTTTAACCTTTGTCTTACATTAGGAAGATCAGGGGCCCAGAGCACTGTCAGTGTGTTACATGACAACTTCTGCTTTGTTTTACAAAGACTGGATCTAATTAATCGTGTTTCAAACTGAGGCTGAACTGAAACACGATTAAGTAGAAACGGGACTCGACTCTGAACTGTGAATCATGCAAAGCTACTCTGCTGTCCCCAAATACAAACACCAAGCTGGAGAAGAGCAGAACGGGTTGACAGGCAGCACAAACCGGTACTTTTCATGCTGGGCATGTTACACTCTCTGCCACACTGACAGCTTTAGTTACTTCACAGATGTAGAAATTTGCATGGATAATATTTGAGAGCGCGGTGCTTCGTTTCAGGCTCTCCTGTGAGCTCCTGTCAGCTCTGCTCTGACTTCGCTCTGATGTTTCCTGTGGCAGCGTCTCTGTTTTTAGCTTCTTCCATCTGATCGCTCTGCTGTTTTATTGATGCTCTGAACTCTGACTCTGTGAGCTTCGACCACAAAAACAGTTTTCTCGCACAAAGACACAACGAGTGGAGGGAAAATGCCCCGCACGTAGCAGGAAATGAAGTGCACCGCTGCTGTGTGCTTCATCACACTGATGAAGATGGTGTGATGGGGTTACTGTGCTGGACACTTGACATACTCATGATGATACTTTCACTTCACTTGTATGAAGGCTCAAATTTGCATAATTAGGGGTGTGGCCTCTTTCACAGGTGGTCTTTTGGTTTGGATGATTTTATTTGGATGTCACTGATTGGCAGGTGTAGGTGTGAGGCTCCATTATGCAGCTTGATAACCACGTTAGCTAGCATTAGCGCACGCCTCCAGCAGGTCGACCAAAGATGGTCACCTCTGGTTTGAAAAGGTCGATAATGCAAACAGTGAAAATGTAAAATGTGTCCAAATGAGCAGGTCTGAGAGTCGGGCGGTGACACTTTTCACATCAGCGTTGGGCAGAAACGAGTGGACTGTGTCTGGATACGACGTAAAAAGGAAGCAACTCATCGTAGCTGTGGAGAACTTCCTGTCTGAAACTTTTGTTTGTCGTGAGTTCAGGTCGAGCTGTGGACAGCGATACTTTTCAGATAAGTGTGCTGAACTGCTACATGCTCCTATGTGTTCGTGTGTGCTGGATAAACGTGCTGTGATGTGCGATGCTTCAGGTGGAAGAATTTCTTGGTATTTCTGGGTGACCTTGTCACAGTGGGATGAGAGCCAAACACGAGTCGTATCACACCCCTTTATTTTCCTTTTTCCTTTCTCCTCCCGGTGCTCAGTCACTCACGACAGACGGCTGTAATTGGACCATTGATTGGTGACAAGTGTGATGCAAAGAGGCGCCGTGCAGACACACGGTGAAGTGACAGCCGGCAGCGATGATGCATACCTGCGTCAGACTCGCAGCGTAAACACACACGCAGGCGGGCGGATACAAACCATACAGACACTGAAGAAGAAGAGGAGGAGGAGGAGAGGGGGAGGGAAACAAAGACGAGGAGATCCGGCGACAGGACTGACAGTGACGAATGAAAACAAGTTAACGTCGGGGGGAAACCTGCTCCTCTGGAACATGCCTGCTATACAAGCCTGATCAATCGAATGAAATCAAATATTTCCTGTTTACTCTGATGATTATTTATGAGGGGAAACAAACATTAATTAACACAGACGTTATGTAAATGTGTCAGATTTAGCCACAAGGCCGACTTTCATCTGCCGTCCCTGAAAAGGTTTGTGTTCAAAGAAAAGAGGAGACAACACAGCGATCCAAAACTCTCCTCCTCTTACTGCAGCCAGACCCACAGCCTGCTCGCTGGAGGAAGTTCAGTTCTCCCTCACCTCCATGTAGTTGTGGCCTGGTTCTGCTGGAGGTTTCTTCCTTTTAAAAGGGAGTTTTTCATTCCCCCGGTCGCCAGGTGCTTGGTTACAGGGGCCGTCTGACTGTTAGTAGCAGTATAAAGTGCCTTCGGTGCTATATGAATAAAGTGTTTCATGGTGAGAGAATCTCATGTGGATCTGCTCTCCAGATTTTCAATGCTGGACTCTATAGTTGAGTAGCTTTGCATGATTCACAGTTGAAAATAATCCTATTTTATATCATACTGGGCCTTTTAGTCAAGCGTCTTAGTTCATCCTATGAAACAGCCTCTCTCTTTAACCTACTTGAAGTCCTGCCATTAATTAATGCTTCAATCTTAAATATGATCAACCTATCTCTAATAATCAGCTATGTACCACAGGCCTTCAAGCTGGCTGTAGTTAAACCTTTACTTAAAAAGCCATCTCTAGACCCAGCTGTCTTAGCTAATTATAGGCCAATCTCCAACCTTCCTTTCATATCAAACATCCTTGAAAGAGTAGTTGTCAAACAGCTAACAGATCATCTGCAGAGGAATGGCTTATTTGAAGAGTTTCAGTCAGGTTTCAGAGCTCATCACAGCACAGAAACAGCTTTAGTGAAGGTTACAAATGATCTTCTTATGGCCTCTGACAGTGGACTCGTCTGTCTGTTTTTACATGAATGTATACGTACACACGTCTGTGAAGGTTCTCAGTCATCCAGGTCACGTACGTATACGTATACGTACAGACATTTCTACACAGTAAAGAGAGAACAGCAGTAGAGAACTGGTTCCCAGTAGTTTAATTACTTGGAATCAAATCGATCTCGTTTATTGGTTCTTGCACTCTCGCTGCACTCAGCTGATTTCAGCGTAGAAATGGACGTTACTTTTAATTTTATTGCATAAAACGAGAAACAACCGCATCATACTGTTAACACAACTCTTCCCAAGCACAGCATGCTAACGCTAAGCTAGCTAAGACCCCAGGGTGATGTTAGAGCTGAGTGAATGCTGACCCCAGACCAGCCCTGTGATATGTGAGCTGCTGCTGAACTGCAACAGGCTTTGTGTTCATACGTAAACACCCAGACAAAGATCATGTGTGTCCTCATTAGCACAGGGATTTGTGTTGGTGCGGTGTCGCCTCAGGTTTATGGAGAGTGTTTCAGGTCATTTTACATGACAGTAACTTAACGATTACCATAACGAATGTCGTTATTCTGGGTGTAATTAAGTAACACACTGCATTATGTTTAAAAAAGTGTTCTGTGAAATATGTGCAATAATTACTTTGAGTAATGACCCAAGAAGGAGAGGAAACCCCAGCATGCACAAACGTGACCCAGAGCATGTGACTGAAGTCGTGTCTTTGATACGCTGCTGTCAGATGGTGGAGCCAATGAGAATCAATAAGCGATATCGATCATGGAAATAAAAACGATGCTCATGCAAACTTTTATACAGTCATCAGAAAATTAAAAAACTGAAGTTTTTAAAATAATATGGATTTAATAGGCTAAAGCAGTGCGTGCCATTAAAGCACAGGGACAGTATAAATGTTTGATTATGATCACTTATGATCTTCTAATCAAGCCAGGAAACAAATGATTTATTTTGAAAGGATCATTTCAAAGGGTGCAGGTTCTGCGTTCCCTATTTCCTGTTGCGTTCCACAGACTTCCTCAGGAACTCCGATGCTTTTCCCAGAAATGCTTTTCATTTTTGTCTCATCGTCTGAGAGATTCGTGTTAGAATCACAGGAAGCATCTCCTCCACCTTTTACTCGCTCTGCACGGACGCTATGTGAGGCTGCGGCCGGGGCCTCGGCTTCACCACAGGACGCATTTTCAGGGCAGCTGTATGAAATTCAAACGCCGCGTCCATCTGGAGGCTGCTTGATGCTGAGATCACGTTGGCTGATCTGAGAAGCTGGACGAGTCAGTTTCCAAACGCTTCATCGGCACGGACGACAGCTCTGCTTTCAGATGGAGTCCAGATGCCTGCTTCCTCGCGAGCCTTTTAATCTTCCTCCTTTTTCTCCCTGACAAATTAATGAAGTGAATTTCTGGCAGCTGGAAATGTCGTCAGCTCCACTCGAGTGCACGAGGAAGTTCATGAAAGCAGCCAGAGCAGTTTCCTCTGATCTGGACTGCGTTTAGCGGCGATTTATTACTCTTAAAGGGCAGGGAGACGCACGATAAATCATTCTGAATGACATTCAACCTGAAGGGAAATATTTCAGTCCTGTAGGAGGTAGGCAAATGAAAACCCAGCAAACATGTCATCCACTTTCCTGAAGAGACGGCAACAGAGCAGCTCTGCGATCTTCCTGAAGCAGCAGGATTGATGCGTGTTAGCATCAGGGCAGAATTAGGGCAGCTTCCAACAGCACAGCCGCTCTCTGCCTCGCTGTTCCCACTTCCTGTTTCTCTGTCGTTATTAAAGTAATTCCAGGTGGTAGAGGAATAACAGAGCGACCCACCATCACTGCTTCTCTTGAACTGTCACGGTTCAAGAGAAGATCTCACACATCCAGCAGAAATACAGGTGTTTGTAAGGCTGAACGAGCTGAAGCTGACGCAGCCTTTAATATATTTCATGACATTCAGAGTCTCTGCTCGTCTCAGCTCTGACCTCCAAACTCGGAGCTCTGTGACGTGCTCACAGTGCCGTACTCGGGCAGGGTTGCCATGGTGCTGGGAAGCGCTCCGTAAGCTGCGCATATCATTAGTCATTTATGAAGTGAGTCCGAGCGCGTCCACGTCTTTGTGAGTCCCGTGGGGTCGGACGCAGAGCATCAGCAGCGCTGTGACTCAGCACAAACATCTGAACGGAGAAAATGTCACCAAGTCACGACGTCGGGGGCGGCGGGAGGGCCAGCGGAGCTGACTTCATGTTGGAGGAGCCCACGTGTGTCCATGTGTCAGCAGGGGGTAGGTAACGGGACCTGGACGGGTGTCAGAGAGCAACAGTCTCTGCTGCAGAGGACAAACTCGCCGTTTTTGCTCCAGCTGAACTGAAATGTGACCCAGTGACGTAATCAGACCCCCACGCTCTGCACACACTCCTGACACTTCCACAGGCAGCTTTTCCATTTTCATGTTCTGCACTTACTGCATGGCCACTTTAGTAAAGTTTTAACAGCAGGTCAGGTAATCTCAGCCATGTTTGACTTTCCAGCAGACGAAAGTTTTCAAGCATTTTCAAGAAAACCAACGACGGAGCGACTCACACGCCTCTGCAGGGTTATGACATCACAGGCAGAGAGGCCGTGATTGGCAGTCTGACATGTTGATGGTGCCACATATGACACAGGATGCAGGTGAGTTATTCAGACGGTGGATAAAAGCAGGCTTTGCTTTGTGACCAGTGCAGCTGTTACTGGGCTAACAGCTGTACTAACAGCGCTCACATGTGTTACTGTGACCGGCTTAATGTGAACACGTGGAACTGAACGTGCAGGGCTTTCATTCATAAAGCATCACAACAACATCGCTCATAATGTGAGCTGGACAGCCTACAATCAACAGAGTCACATGACACCATAAAGAAGCGAGTCCAGCTTCTGGTTTGTATGCACACTCACTCACGTCTAATGAAGCCACCAAACACCAAACATCAGTGTTCTGGGATCAAACGTTCCAACACTGGAAGAAATCAACGACAAACCTGCAGCGAGACACTGAAGGACATTTGAAAAGGTCTCATCTACATGTGCTGTTAGAGGACGAGCTCTTCATCGCTGTTTGTGGCTCGTTATGTTTCTCTCTCTACGACCAATCAGAGCAGCCAGGTTCCCTCTAACAAAGAGCACTTGTTGCTTTTTCTTTATCGCCACTAAATCTCTGTTTGGCTCTTTCTCGGTCACCAGCTTTAATTTTTCATTCCTTTATATTCACCACACACACACACACACACACACACACACACACACACACACACACACAGCACAGTGTCCCCTATAATTATGACTGAATTATCATCACAATCAAAGGCTCCATTATCACTGGTGTGACTTTGGCCTCCTCATTCTTCCCCTCTCTTTCTCTCCCTCGCTCTCAGCTTTTATCAGGCTGGTGGTGAAAGCCTGAGAGGGAGGTGAGGGGAGGGAAGGAGCCCCCCCACCCCCCTCTGCTGTGTCCTTGCCTGACAGATTGCAGCAGTAATGAATGTGTGTGATTCCTCGGCATTCGACACTCCTGGCATTTTAATTGAATTTTTTATTTCTGCACTTGAGGAGGACTGTGAGGGACAGGGCCCAGGATGAGTCAGTGTGAGCAGGTGTGTGTGTGTGTGTGTGTGTGTGTGTGTGTGTGTGTGTGTGTGTGTGTGTTAAATATAGTGCCTGAAATGTGTGGGGTGGGAGTGACGGCTGAGTCAGTGTGTGTTTCTACTGTACACCATGGCCCTGCTGTCCTTTGTGCTGCTAATTGAGTGTTTGCTGCATGAGCTGACTCCTCATCACTCTCTGCTCCTGCTTCATCACGATTTGTCTGCAGCTTCTTCCTCTGCTGCTGCACACACGCTTTCTTCTTCTCCTGTTTCTCTATGAAAACATGTTAGTGAGGACGGGGCATTAATTCAAACAGACAGACTGAAAAACATTTTTCCCCAGAGCTGTGCGAGCACGCTGCTCTGAACCTGCTCTGTACGTTTGGAAAATGGACAGATCATTTTTTTCTGTTGCTTTTTTCTTACATAGATTAGTTTTGTATATAACTTTATAAACATTATTTTTTAATTTGACTTTCACCACAATAACAAAGATATTGTTTTTATTATTTCTGTGAACATGTTGGTACATGTTAGTCAGAGATCTTTGCTTTGTGCCATTCAATGATTCACCAGCAACTAAAATCAAGAGCTGTTCAATATCAAGTTACTGACATGGATCATGTTTGCTAGCTTGGGGAGAGACGTCACCAGCAATTATTAATATTTTCACTCACTTATGACAGTGGCAGCATAGCTGTACTACAGTTAGCATAGTTAGCATTGCTACATTACAGTTAGCATTGTTAGCATTGCTACATTACAGTTAGCATAGTTAGTATTGCTTTATTACAGTTAGCTTAGCTGTATCATAGTAAGCATAGATGTATTACGGTTAGTATTGAATTCAACTTTATTGTCATTGCACACGTCACAAGTACAAGGCAACGAAATGCAGTTTGCATCCATCCAGAAGGTGCTTTAGCCACAATATAGATATATTACAGAATATGGATCTATTATAGGTATGTTACAATGTACACGGTATGAAGGTATGTTATGAATATACTATAAGTATGTACGGGCTGTAGCTGTAGTGAGTGTACAGGCTATGAACAGGTTATACATATGGTTAAAAATATGAAAACTATACAGCAGTGTTGCCAACTCCTCAGTAAGGAAAATCGCTATTGGCTGTCCTAAAAGTTGCTAGAAGTCGCTAAATGACGTCATTGCCTAATTTGCATAATTGATCATGCTAATGTAATTGTAACCTACATTGTTGGAGAGAGAAATAACATCGTGGAACGAGACATAATGTAAGTAAAAAACATCCTAAATGCATTTAGAGTTTATTTAGAACTACAAATTAAATTTCTTTTAGCAATTATTGTTTTTTAATGTCATAATTCCAACCCTGCTCCTTTATCCGGGAATGGACCGGCAAAAGTGACCCAGATAGGCACTCGTGGAGTTACTTTGTGTGTGTGTGTGTGTGTGTGTGTGTGTTTATAAGTAGTTTTAAACCTTGTGATCCACAAAACAGCATAACAGTAAAAGAAGAACTGACTGCATTACAGTCAGTGCGGGAGCAGCAGCTTCGCTCGTGCGCGATTCATTTGCAGTTTGGACGCATAGGTGTGAACATCTCCTGCCCTGATAGCAGCTGGTGGAGGACTATCCTCCGCCTGTGAGCGCTTTGGCACGAGCGAGGTGCCCACGGCAGCACCGCTGCTTGTTGAGAGTAACAGCGATACGCGCTTTCACGTCAAAAAGTCGTCATAAATAAGTCTCCAATAACACCAGAAAAAGTCGCCAGATTTGTTGCTAGTCGCTTTTTAGAAAAAAAGTCGCTAAGGGGGTCTGAAAACTCGCTAAATATAGCGTCAAAGTCGCTAAGTTGGCAACACTGCCATACAGATAGTAGACTATACTAACTATACATATACAGTTACAGTTAGTATAGATGGTATTAAAAGCTGAAGGTAATGCTAAAGCATTTAATCCCTGCATTCTTTTTAATGACCACCTGGGGGCGACTGCTGTGGTTACAGAAAGGCCTGTGGTGCTCGCCACCTTAAAAATCATTTGACTCTTCAATTAAAACCCCATCGTCTTGCATTTCATTACTTTTCCTAAAATTGGTTTAGTCCTTATGTGACGTTTGTGTTGGGATAATGATCATTTATACTAACCTGGTGGCCAAGCAGCACATAGAAACACACACTTTGATACTTGGCTGCTGTAACGTGAGGTAGTAGCTGGATAACAGATGAGTAATTCCTGTGGGACTGAACGGGTCAGTGATGAGGGAGTCTGAGGCAGTCAGACTGTGTTATGGAGCACTGCTGGCTGTTCGGCGCAGCAGGGAGCAGAGCTCATTTATCTGAACCGTGCTGAGGTTTTCTAACAGAAACATGTATGACCTGCACTTACTGCATTATTTGGTTTGTACCAAGTTAAGTTAATCTAACGGAGAATCACCAGAAGTGAAAGGAGATGATGTCTTTAAGAAACATAAAGAGAGCTCTGTGTGTGCATGAGATGATTGTGTGTGTCCACACAGCAGCAGAGACCCCGAGCCGTGGACGGGGAACAGAAGAAAGCACAGCAAAGGAAGTCCACATACCAGAGTCCGGTACTTTATGAAATATAGAAAAGTTTACTTAGTGCTGTGCAGTACTGCAAATGTTGGTATCAATCCAATAAGTAAAGAAAAGGTCCGTATCAGTACCAGCAGCTGATGTGGGGAGACCAGTGTGTCCTGATGACATGAACCATCATCTGTCTGCAACTTTTGATCACATTTTACTGACCATTCAATCACTGTGGTTTTTACTTTCCACAATAAAACACACCTTTCAGCTTTTATTTTGGAGAGCTGGATGTAAACGTGCCTGTCTCTAATGTGCTGCAGGCTGTAAATAAAACAGAAAGGTCCAGACATGTTTGAGGGATGTTTGTTTGTTAATATATATATATTGAACTCAGAGAATAGAAACAAAGTATTGATATGATCGTATCCATACTTGGATCAGCCTCTGGTCCTCCGTGCGGTCTCACTGTCTCACCATCTGCAGTGAACTCACAGTTTTCCTGTGTGACTTCTGTGCATTTCTCACCTCCATATTAAAAACACACACTGTCTACTCTCAGTACCATTGATGTTAAGTTAGACTCTTTTTCTCCAATTGATCTTTCTGAGTTAACTTCAATAATTACTTCCTCCAAACCATCAACGTGTCTTTTAGACCGCATTCCTACAAAACTGCTCAAAGAAGTCCTGCCATTAATTAATGCTTCAATCTTAAATATGATCAACCTATCTCTAATAATCGGCTATGTACCACAGGCCTTCAAGCTGGCTGTAGTTAAACCTTTACTTAAAAATCATCTCTAGACCCAGCAGTCTTAGCTAATTATAGGCCAATCTCCAACCTTCCTTTCATATCAAACATCCTTGAAAGAGTAGTTGTCAAACAGCTAACAGATCATCTGCAGAGGAATGGCTTATTTGAAGAGTTTCAGTCAGGTTTCAGAGCTCATCACAGCACAGAAACAGCTTTAGTGAAGGTTACAAATGATCTTCTTATGGCCTCTGACAGTGGACTCATCTCTGTGCTTGTCCTGCTAGACCTCAGTGCTGCGTTCGATACTGTCGACCATAATATCCTATTAGAGCGATTAGAACATGCTGTAGGTATTACAGGTACTGCACTGCAGTGGTTTGTATCATATCTATCTAATAGACTCCAATTTGTTCAAGTAAATGGAGAGTCCTCTTCACACACTAAGGTCAATTATGGTGTTCCACAGGGTTCAGTGCTAGGACCAATTCTATTTACATTGTACATGCTTCCCCTAGGCAGCATCATTAGAAGACATAGCATAAATTTTCACTGCTATGCAGATGACACGCAGCTCTATCTGTCCATGAAGCCAGGTAACACACACCAATTAGTTAAACTGCAGGAATGTCTTAAAGACATAAAGACCTGGATGGCCGCTAACTTTCTGCTTCTTAATTCAGATCAAACTGAGGTTATTGTACTCGGCCCTGAAAATCTTAGAAATATGGTATCTAACCAGATTCTTACTCTGGATGGCATTACCTTGGCCTCCAGTAACACTGTGAGGAACCTTGGAGTCATTTTTGACCAGGACATGTCCTTCAATGCACATATTAAACAAATATGTAAGACTGCTTTCTTCCATTTGTGCAACATCTCTAAAATTAGAAACATCCTGTCTCAGAGTGACGCTGAAAAACTAGTTCATGCATTTATTACTTCCAGGCTGGACTACTGTAATTCTTTATTATCAGGATGTCCTAAAAACTCACTGAAAAGCCTTCAGCTGATCCAAAATGCTGCAGCAAGAGTCCTGACAGGGACTAGAAAGAGAGAGCAGATTTCTCCTGTTTTGGCTTCCCTTCATTGGCTTCCTGTTAAATCCAGAATTCAAAATCCTGCTCCTCACATACAAGGTCTTAAATAATCAGGCCCCATCTGATCTTAATGACCTTGTAGTACCATATCACCCCATTAGAGCACTTCGCTCTCACACTGCAGGCCTACTTGTTGTTCCTAGAGTATTTAAAAGTAGAATGGGAGGCAGAGCCTTCAGTTTTCAGGCCCCTCTTCTGTGGAACCAGCTTCCAGTTTGGATTCAGGAGACAGACACTATCTCTACTTTCAAGATTAGGCTTAAAACTTTCCTTTTTGCTAAAGCATATAGTTAGGGCTGGACCAGGTGACCCTGAATCCTCCCTTAGTTATGCTGTAATAGACGTAGGCTGCCGGGGATTCCCATGATGCATTGAGTTTTTCCTTTCCAGTCACCTTTCTCACTCACTATGTGTTAATAGACCTCTCTGCATCGAATCATATCTGTTATTAATCTCTGTCTCTCTTCCACAGCATGTCTTTATCCTGTCTTTCTTCTCTCACCCCAACCAATCACAGCAGATGGCCCCGCCCCTCCCTGAGCCTGGTTCTGCCGGAAGTTTCTTCCTGTTAAAGGGAGTTTTTCCTTCCCGCTGTCGCCAAAGTGCTTGCTCACAGGGGGTCATATGATTGTTGGGTTTTTCTCTGTACCTATGAAGCGCCTTGAGGCGACTTTTGTTGTGATTTGGCGCTTTATAAATAAAATTGAATTGAATTGAATTGAATTTAACACATGCATGTATTTTTATCTCCCCGGGGCATCGTGCCAACATGCATGTTCATCCTCACATGTATTTGTAGCCTCTGCAGGAATGTGATGAGCACAGAGGCACCTATAGAGAGCTGTATTTACTGAGACCTCCTCCAGTCAGACAGACCTGCCCAGCAGCAAACACTGGACGGAGGAGCAGAAAACAGGAGGTCTGAAGGACCTGACACAATGAAGGTGTGAAAACGAGGCCGCGTCCTCTACCAAGCAGCCCATCTCTCAGCTTTAATAAGCACCGACACGGAAATGAAAGGTGGGATTTACCCCACCGGTCCGAGGCTAGCCTCTGAAGCAGCTGCTGTCTTATTGCTTTATTAACTTTTATGTTTTCATAAACACACAGAGGCAGTGTGAGCTGGGATCCAATGAAAGCAGCTCATTAAAATACATGAATACAAACACCCACCAGTTACAGTTTCTGCATTTCAGAGGTGGACGTAGCCTCCATGACATCACACATTAGACTGTGCATGCTTGGACTGTACGAGTGGATCTGACCCACACTGACACCTGTGAGAAGTGAAAGTAAAAACAAAATGAATCGGGAGAGGTGGAAAAATCCCAAAGGAAAAGTGGAATTGTTTGAAAACCACGGCTGGCCAACAGCCTGAAGACCACTTTGTTGAGGAGGTTCATTAACCGAGCTGTTGTGTAAAACAGGTTTAGGAAACTGAATCGATACAACCATCCATCAGAAGCAGGAGGAACTTTCTGAGCAGTCTGAACCACAGCAGCTCGTCTGTGGGCTCAGACCCTGCAGCCCAGCCTTCGCCTCCTCCGCCCAGCACCCTGCTGCTGGTTCACCGCCGTTCCTTCCTTGGACCACCTTTGCTAGATGCTGACCCCTGCAGACCGGGAACATCCCACAGAGCTGCAGGCTTGGACACGCTCTGATCCAGTCGTCACAGTTTGGTTTTTATCAAACTCGCTCTAACATCAACTCTGAGGACTAAATGTTCCCCTGCTCCCCGATATAGCCCACCTACTACCCAGTGCCATAGTGAAGAGATAATCAGTGTAATCCTCTGTCAGCGGTCAGAGCGTTAGGCCTGATCGGTGTACTTCTGAAAGTGCCAAGTGCCCAAATGCTGGACGCTGAAGCAGAAGTCCAGAGGACAGAAAAATGGCAGCTGATAAAAAATCAAAAACAGAAATACGAAGCAAGAAACTGTAGAAACCCACAGGGAAGAATGCCATCTCGTGACCTGCTCACGAATCCAGGTAAGGAAACCTCAGAAGGATCTCTCACCCACCTTCTCCTCAGAATCCAGAGTCTTCTGGATGTGATGTTTGGAGCTGCCGACCAACGAGCTGAGGACTGAACCCAGCAGCTAGTTTTAGGTCACCGATCGTGCTGACGACAGGTCACTGCAGGTCTGCATGGAAACACTCACAGGTCACTGAGTCAAACTAAAACTTTTATATGAAAGGGAAAAATGAAGCTAAGCAAAAAGTGAGAAAAAGGTCTGAACTGGATGAAAACCACGGTGACTCCCCCCTCCCCTCCCTGTGGGTGTGTCTTACCCACAGACCCCTCATCCTCAGTGTCGTGCACAGCACCATTCCTGGGAAGCGTGCTAAAACTCAGCGTGCTGTTTTAAGCTTTACGCTCCTGATTCATGGAAGCAGAGCAGCTCAGCACACAGGCCAGCAGGAGGAAGCAGCTCTTTATATCTGCACTGGGTAACATGTGCTTCTGACTGAAAGTGCAGCCGTGTTTCTGTACAGAACAATCGTACGATCCACTGGAAGCCCTAAAAATGACCCAGGGAGTGGGAGATGGACTGGAGGAAAGTGATGTGGTAGGAAAATGTTGGAAAGCTGAAGACACCCAGAGGAAAACTGAAAGGAAGAGGCAAAGAAGCGAGCGTTGAAATACTCGCGTGTGCACGAATGTGAGAGGAGGACTCCTGCCCGCCTGAGCCTCAGCGGCCCAGAATCGCACCCAGGTGAAACGTCAGCATCAGCGAATATCAACATGGTTTCGTTTGCTCCTGGAATAATAAAGTGAAGTCAGTTTGAACAAACGATGGTGTCTGACACGTGTTAGTGTTAGCATCAGAACACACTGTTCACTCACTGAGAACACAACTGCTCTACACATTCAGTTTATCACCGTTTTTTCTTCTCTTGGATCTGCATGATGTCATGATGATGGTGGGGGCGGGTCCTACACGAACCTCAAACCTCAGAGGCTCCTGCTGTGCCTGATTTATTGATTGATTGATTTCTGAAATGAAATAGATGAAATGCATTACTCCTGTCAGATCATCTCAGTGTCGGTGTAGTCTGCAGCAGTGCAGTCTGTGTGGAGGCACGGCGGTCGCCCCCACACATCAGTCGGTCTGTGGCCTCGTGTTTGTCACAGTGATGCTGTCCGCCGTGCTCTCTGTCTCTGGACACACTTTCACTTTTGTTTCTCTTATTTTGAAATCATATCATACATCAAAGAACATGTGATGCACACTTTGTATCGATACTTTGTATCACACTGCTGCTCATGCTCAGCAGCGCCATGTGAAACATGCTGCTGTGGCTTTGTGTGACAGCCCACAGCTGAATGTGTGTGTGTGCGTGTGTGTGTGTGTGTGAGTGTGATGTCTGTGTGTGTGTGTGTGTGAGTGTGATGTCTGTGTGTGTGTGTGTGTGAGTGTGATGTCTGTGTGTGTGTGTGTGTGAGTGTGATGTCTGTGTGTGTGTGTGTGTGTGTGAGTGTGATGTCTGTGTGTGTGTGTGTGTGTGTGTGTGTGTGTGTGATGTCTGTGTGTGTGTGTGTGTGGTGTGATGTCTGTGTGTGTGTGTGTGTGTGTGTGTGTGTGTGAGTGTGATGTCTGTGTGTGTGTGTGTGTGTGTGTGTGAGTGTGATGTCTGTGTGTGTGTGTGTGTGTGTGTGAGTGTGTGATGTCTGTGTGTGTGTGTGTGAGTGTGTGATGTGTGTGTGTGTGAGTGTGTGAGTGTGATGTCTGTGTGTGTGTGTGTGTGATGTCTGTGTGTGTGTGTGTGTGTGTGTGAGTGTGTGAGTGTGATGTCTGTGTGTGTGTGAGTGTGATGTCTGTGTGTGTGTGAGTGTGATGTCTGTGTGTGAGTGTGTGTGAGTGTGATGTCTGTGTGTGTGTGTGTGTGTGTGTGTGTGTGTGTGTGTGTGTGAGTGTGATGTCTGTGTGTGTGTGTGTGTGTGTGTGTGTGTGAGTGTGATGTCTGTGTGTGTGTGTGTGTGTGTGTGAGTGTGTGATGTCTGTGTGTGTGTGTGAGTGTGATGTGTGTGTGTGTGAGTGTGTGAGTGTGATGTCTGTGTGTGTGTGTGTGTGATGTCTGTGTGTGTGTGTGTGTGTGTGTGAGTGTGTGTGTGTGATGTCTGTGAGTGTGATGTCTGTGTGTGAGTGTGTGAGTGTGATGTCTGTGTGTGTGTGTGTGTGATGTCTGTGTGTGTGTGTGTGTGTGTGTGTGTGAGTGTGTGAGTGTGATGTCTGTGAGTGTGATGTCTGTGTGTGAGTGTGTGTGAGTGTGTGAGTGTGATGTCTGTACTGTACATCCCTAAAATCCGTGCGTGAGCTCACAGGGGCAGCAGGACTCTGCCGCGCTGTGCTCGACTGTAACCATAGCAACGGCAGGTTAAGGTGGATCTCTTTGTTGCAGTGGTGTGATGTGAACGGCTCGCGGGGTCGCGGCTGCACGGTATCCTTCGGGGAGTTTGGGATGTATCGATGTTTACACGCAGTAATAGATCTCAGATTGTTGTGCGCGCAGCGGGGGGGGCGGGGCTCAAGTGTTAAAGGGGGAATTTTAATGGAAAAGTTTGGCCCTGCGCTGCAAAACCAATCTGTTTTTCAGCATGTGATGGATCTGTGTTTGCAAAGCCATGTGGGAATGATGCTGATAATATCTGACCATGGCTGGAAAGAAAATGCTTTGGTAAACAGATCTGTGTTGCGGCGAGCGGCGAGATGGAGAATTCAAATGAACAAAAGTCACACGTGGGGCGGCGGCGGGGGCTCTGGAGTGTTAAAGCCGCACATACTTCACTTTATCAAGTCTCCATCTGAGAGAAATAAAGGAGACATTAAACCCACAGAGTTGTGTGCTTTCAGTCTGCAGCGGCTGTTCCAATGAAGACATCATCAGCCGGTCAGCTGACTCGCCTTCAGAGGCCGCAGGGTTAGCGTGGTTTGTTTCAAATGCTGTGATAACCTGATACCTGACTGTGAGCACCTGGTCACCTGGTCAGCTGCAGGACGTGTTCACGGTTCCAGTTTAGGAGCTGATTCTTTACCAGCAGCTCTGAACAAAGAACAGCTGGAAACTCACAGCAGCACAACCTGTGCAGGTGTTCAGTGGGAGATCCACAGGATGTATCAGTGCTGTGTCCTCACACTGCACCTACCTCACCTTTATCACCAGGACACACACACACCTGGATGACTGTCCTCACCTGATCCCTGATCAGTCCTCTGTGATGAAGTTCAGGACTTCATGAGAGACCACGCTGCTTCTCACACCGCTACAACTTCCACGTCTAGCAGGAATTCTGGAACCAAATTCGAGATGAGCTGGGCCACACAGCTGGGACACCCACGAGCCCCGTGTCCCCACCAGACGGCCATCGGCTGTAGTCAGTAATGTACACGTCTGCACTTCTTTAGTCAAATGTTGGTGGTGAAGGAAGCTCTGATGGATGTGAACTAATCTGTGAATGGTTTAAACTTGTTTTTGAGAAATAAGATGCGACTGTCGGTTGTTTCACCCTCAGCACTCAAGCCGCAGTGATCCCTGCAGACCTGCCAGACGGACCTGACCGGCTCCATCCATCAAACTCAGGAGCTTCACCTTAAACTGGACGCAGTGAAACCAGCAGCAGTGTCTGACTCACTTCAGTCAGTCTGGGCTCTTATATTCACTTTGTTCATGACTTTGGGTAAATCAGGCTGTTTGTTTTTAACTGCTCATCTTGACCTGCTCGTCTTTGTGTTTTTACTACTGGATCCGTCCTTTGCATGTTACTTGTCACAGTCCTGGCTCGGTGACCCAGTGTTTTGATTTTGTGTTGTTATATTTATTATTTTCTTGTTCCCGGTCAGTCGTGTCTGTTGTCTCTGTGCTCCGTGTTCCCTTTGTTCAGTGTCTAGTCCGTGTCCGTGTTATACTTCCTGTTTTACTTTGACGGTCCCTTGTCTTATGTCACTGTGTCCAGTTTTGCTTCACCCTGGTCTCGTCATGTTTGATTGTTCCCCTCCTGTGTCTCACTCCCTCGTTTCCCTCAGTGTATTTTAGCGCTGTGTTTCTCTCTGTCGGTGTCGTGTCGGCCCCTCTCCATGCTGTGTGTTTCTCCTTCTGTGCCCCCCGAGATCTCCGTTCCTAGTTTCCAGGTTTCCCAGTGTTCTTGTTATTAGTTCCCAGTTTCTAGTTTTGTTTTGTTTTTGGAAGTTTATTTTTGTGAAAACTATGCGTGTGGGTCCTACCTACAGAACAGGCTGAACTTGTGTGCCGTTAAAGTCGTCCTCGGCTCTCTGAGAGGAAACGAGCCGAGGATTTTTGGGGAAAAGTCTTTTTGTGCGGTGATGGGAAGCCAGGGTCACTGATCTGAAGTTTGACAAACTATGAACGTTCACACTTTGGAGGAGTTCAGTTTTACAGACGAGCTCTTCAATTTAGTTTCTCTGTAACATTTAAATAAATATGAGTGAAATGATTTATTTATTCAGCAGGTTTCATGAGACGGCAGCGAGAACGAGAAGAATGGAAGGAAAACGTGCGAACTGGACTGATCCAGAGCACTGTGGCAATCAGATATCTCCTCTGGACAGACGTCAGTGTGAAAGAAAACCAGCTCTGTTTAAATGAACATGAGAAAAATGTGTTTACAATATTTTTATGAAAGTAGGAATTTTTGTCTTATGTTAAAAAAAGGAAAATAGATAACATATAAAGAAAGTTTTAGTTATTAACAAAAAACTGCAGTGACTGAATTTTAACGAATAAAAGGGAAGAATTGTAAAAATATAGAAACACAACTATACATATTTAAATTATTGTTTAAGTAAAAAACGGTGAAATAAAGATAAAATAAAAAAGATGAGAATGATTTATTGTAATATAACTAGTAATATTAAAACAGTAATATTGATGCTTGTGTAGGTAGATAAACACGAGAATCATAAATTAGCACTTAAAGTAAAAATGTGCAGACAGCCGGCTTCTCTGCACTTTAACATTTCTATGAATATTTTGCAGAGCAGCTATCAATAAAAGATTGCAGCAGCGTCTCAGCATGCAGAGTCTGCCTCCGTCTGAGCCATGAAGGCTTCCCTTTGTTTCTCCTCGCTGCGTGCACATGCACGTGCACGTGCTCGTGCTCTTTAATGTAGCTCTGTGCCGTTCATTAGGAGCGCTGGGACGTGGCTGTCTTTGAGCATCAGGTGCTGCTTTCTGCAGACTGAAGGAGGAAGTCAGAGTGAGGAATGGGAGTCCATCAAAGGGCTGCAGTGACAGTTTTACAGCATGACTGCAACCTCTCAGCCTCACACCAGCACGCCTCCTCTCCATCCTCCTCTTCCTCTGCTCTTGTTTGGTCTTATTTTCACTCCTTTTTAACCCTTCCTCTCTCCTTTCCTTTCCCTCCTTCTCTTCTTCTGCCTCACCTTTTCTCCCCTCTCTGCTTTAAGTGGAGCTTCTCTCTCACAGTCTTCCTCTGATTACTCTTCGTCACTGTTTGTGCGCTCTCTCTCTCCACTCGAAGTAAACAAGTCACTAAAATGCTGCTGTGAGCTCGAGGGGCTCTGCAGCAGCGCCTCGTTTGTTTGTACCTGACGTATATTCGGCGAGGCGGCTGTTTACCGTGGACACATGAGTTTATTTGCACGGCTCCTTCCAACAGGCGAGCGCATAAAAGAAACATGAGTGAAAATAAGAAGACATAAATAATATTTAAAACAGAGCAAACACTGCGAGGTAAACAGCATTCAGTCCTCTGACGCTGTGACTGTGACGTCGCATGTGGCTGCACATTTTTAATCTCAGCTTTAATCAAACTCTCTGTGTTTACAGCTACGGTGTGACAATAAAAGCTCAGTCTAAAAATATTCATATGATCTAATCTGACCTAAAATAACTCTAGACTATACCGTGCCCTAAACTAAACCCAACTTTGACCTGACCATAATCTAGGATAACCTCAATTTAAACCCAAACAACATTAAACCTTCATCTTTAAAAAAAATCTAAATCAATCTAAACATCTTGACTTAATCCAAATCCTAAACCTAACATAGAAAAGCCAAACCTGACCTAGGCCTCACCAAAATGACCAAGTCTAACATAAACTAATCCAGCCTAAACTTAATCTAAAACATAAACTAAGCCTAGACTTAAAGTTAACCTGATCCAAGCTTAAATCAAACCTCTCAAATGTTCAGATAAGTTCTGAAGCTGTTAAATGAAAGGCAGTAAACAGTCCTGAAAACAATGAAAGTGTGACGTGTCCCACACCTGCCCTGAAAGATCCAATCAGCAGCCAGTGCCTGAAATGATAACAATGAGAAACCAATAATGTTATGGTGGCTATGTCCATCTTTTCTATACAGTCTATGGCTCCTCTGCTGCTCTTTACACTTGATCACCGTCACAGACGGGACATAAAGGCGCCTGCTAACATGCATAAGCAGCACGTACAGCATGTCAGTCCCTTTGTGCTGCTTCTGCACACAAGCTCCAAATTCAAAAACCAAAAGACTTGAGCTGAGAGCCGGCCTCCTTAAATAGGTCTTACACAATACCTCCATCCCATCTGCTTCAAAGAGCCAGACAGCGTAATGAGGGTGCTCAGATTCTTTCAGCAGAGCTGCAGAGGTAGCCGTCTGAGACGGCCACCGTTCCACATGATGAAACAAGTCCTACAAATAAGTTCGACACAAAGCCTTAACGGGGCCTACAGCCATGTCCTCCTTTTAAAACGACTTGATCGGTTCTTCCTTTTAGATGTAATGAAGATGAAAACAGTTAATCAGATCAGTGTTATCAGGTTTAATAGGTTGAAATGTCTCACTGGGTCGCAATGAGTTTGTCTCTTTCATGCAGAGAGGTTTAATTCTGAACAAAACTAAAGAAATGCAGGGATGAAAGGTTATGGGCAGCTCCTCCAAGCTGCACAGAAGAAATGGATCTGTGCATCACAATCCACCAAGTTAAAGACTTTTACTGCATCATAGCATTTAATTCAGTTTAAAGAATGATGAAAAACCAACAGACACAAAGTCTGCATGGACACTGTTTTGCTGCAGGATTCTTATCATGTTGGACAAAACAGTGTGACCCCAAAATCACCCAAACCAGCAGCCCAGACGAGTGCGCATCTGTGCCTCGGCCAGAGTCGGGTAAACACCTGCGTTATTGGTGGTATTGATAAGGGTGCACCACTCTGGTCTTTGTCTAATCACTGTGGGCTTCCTGCTGTAATAGAGACAGATCTGGTACTTCTGCTCTGGGAAAGCTGAGCTACAGCACGAGTTAACAGGGCGCTCTGTGCTCAACCGAAACGACAAGAACATGTCAAGCTATCCGTCATCTGCTGGGTGTTGTTTAATAATTTCACTGTGTGCGGCTGTCTCGGCGTGAGTCGGGACGTGTCTGTCAGGTTTTAAATTACACCCCGAGATGTCACGGCATGTTTAGAGCTCAGCCTTCAAACTTCGTTGTGGAGTTTGACAGACAACACAACTTAACTGTGAGGGGAAAATCCCAAAGGTAAAGTGTACAGGACAGAAAATCTAAACCCCGAGACTCAAAGACGAGTGGCACCAGACGTATTCGATTTAATGTGAGAGATAAAACATCTCTGGAAGTGGTTCTCAGTGCAGGAGCAGCTGCAGGTATTCAGTTGCCTGGATGACTGAGACACTTGAGCCCCGTTTGCAAGGTTTATTCAATTTATTACTCTGATCTCGACCCTGTGTCGATCTATCGCTTCTGCAGTCTGTAAAGTAAAAAGTTCCAAAGCATACTGGAGTCAGCACAAAGGTCCTGCACAACATTGTTTCAGTGCAAAGGAGCGCGCCCTTCTCCTGCCTGAACCACGGAGGCTGCTTTGGCCGTTTGAATGAAAGCATATCGGTGCTTGGACTGCAGCATGCATGGAGACTTATCTACAGACGGAGCATCAGAGCATCGGTCTGGTTTGGTTTCCACATGTTAGCATCAATGAGGCAAAAACTACATATATTTGCTAACATGCACAGTTAGCCTGCAAGGCTAATATGCTAAAGTTAAGCAGGTGTAAACTTTACCACATTCAGCATCTCAGTTTGTGTGCTGATGTCACACATGTTGGGTTTGGGGTTATAAATTGAAGTTATTCTTTGTTTTATTTTGAAAACCTCTAACTTATTATCCTGCTCGGCCTTGATCCATTTATTTTGAACACGCCGTGTCAGATTTTGCTGTGTTGGTCATGTGACTTTCATCCCAGGTGTGCTCTTTGATTTGGATTGTTGCTTCCTGGTTCTGTGAAATCGGCGGGAACAATAAAGCTCACTGTTAGCTCTGGTTGCAGTCTGGCTGCACGTGGACCCTCTTTGATTGCATCTTAATAATTTACAACATTTACTAATTAACACAAAACAAGAAGCATAAAAATCTTACCTAATGAACCTAATGCACCAAGTCACTGAAGTCATGGAGAAGCAGAATGATGTTTTGCTAGCTAGCGTTGTAGTTGCGCTAGTTTGACCTTTCAGGCGCTCTGATGCTAAAGCTTTCATCTAAACCTGATGTAGAAATATGAATTAAAGCTCCTCTGACCCCACAGATGGATCTGAAGAAGATCATTCGTGCCTTCATCACCTCCCGTCTGGACTGCTGCAGTGGAGTCCAGGCTGCCTAACAAAGCACAGGAGAAGCTGCTGTTTCTCACCTACACACTGCTACATGCTCCTCCTCCCTCCTGTCCTTCGGTTAAAGACTAACTGTCAATCTGGAGACACATTCAGGACTTCAGAGCAGAGAATTCGGAGCTGCCGCTCCCTTTGAGATCGGCATCGCCCCGTCTTTGGACCTTTTCAAAAAGCAGTTCAAATGTCACGTATTCACCAAGGCCTTGGTTCTGTATCATTCCCACCACGTCACTCACTGCTCATATTTGAAGCATTTTGCAGGAAACTAAACTCGTCCTTTTATTTTTTCCATGACATTTTTCTGCTTTTGACAAAACTGTAACGTATCTGCTGACACCGATGCCACCTCGTCAGTTTTAGCTGTGATGTTCTTCCTCAGTAATTACAGCAGTGCTCCTGTTTCCAGGCTGAACTGAGATCAGTTATCGAGCTCAGCCTCGGGTTTGTGGCGTCGTGCCTTTCACAGAAGTCCTGAAGGCAAACAGAAAGCTGCGAACAACATCAACATGCTTCTGCTCTCATTCTGCTCTCTCATGCAAATACAACAGGATCCCGACTTGAGGTGTTACATAAGTGGGTTACATTGACTTTTAATGACTCACACGGTAGAATGAGCTAATTAAAAGCCGTATGAGTTATTTATGTGGATGTGAGTTAAAGTGGGTGAAGGAAGCTGGATTCAAATAGCAGGCGATTTAACAAACGAGGCCCTGAAAGCATTTTATTCCCCTCATTTAAACCGATAAGCAAAGAGGTTCTTCAAACCGAAGTGAAAGGTTGAGCTCCATGAAATGGGGATGGCTGCCCAGGCGCTCGTCTACAATTAGCATTTTGCTTGCTTTTATTATTCATCACAAAGTGCAGCAGAGTGGTTTCACGTCGGGAGCTCGGGCGCACGGCGAAAACGATGAAATGTCATGTTTCTTTGTGTCCCGCTCGCCTCATTCATTCCATCTGAGCTGAACTTTTTCATCCTTTCACCTGAAGATCCAGCAATTAAACATATACTCGAGCCTGAGAACGTTTCCCTCGTAGCTCCTGTATTTCTCTTTTTAATGCATCATTTTCATTTTGGCATCTCGTTTTGACAGCAGCACAATGATGCAGACACTCTGGGCTCTACATGTAAAACTGCTGGAGCTATTTAAGCCAAACTATAATAAATATTAAAGCATCACAGCTGCTCTCAGTGTGCCGATCCAGTAAAGACTGCAGGAGATATGCAGTTTTTGACTTCCTCTGTCAGCAGCACACACCTGTGCACCTGCACAAACGTCACCTGCCTGTAATACTGTGAGTCCCTCAGCTCCAGCGATGGAGCTCGTGGCCTGTGAAGCTGTGGAACACATGATGTTCTCTCATCCCTCTGATAACACTCCTCAGTGTGTGGAAACTCATCTCCCTTTTGAGAAAGAGGAAGAAGTTGCAGGGAGAGTAATGACCCTGTGAATGATGAAAATAAGCTGCCTCTCAGTCCTCACCTGAGAGGCAGCTGTGGCCTCTTCATCTGAACACTGCTCCGTCACAGAGGCCCAGCTCTGACTTCCTGCTGATCTGGAAACAGCAGCCGAGGCTGGAAGCGGTTTGGACAAAGCCTCGGATGTGAGATCAGCCAGGTTTCGATTTTCATGAACCTGTCCTGAAGGCGTTGATCACACTTTGTAAATCAAACATTAACTAAGTGCAACAATCTGCTTAGAAGGTGTTGTCATAACATCAGTGTTTCCATATCACAGGTACCCGAAACCCCACAAGGGTGGGAGACGCCAGCAGCTCGGTAGTTCGACTGTGGTTCCGAGAGTTAGTAAAGGAGGCAGAGCCTTCAGCTTTCAGGCCCCGCCCTACTTTCCTTTTAGATGAAGCATATATAGCTGGATCAGGTGACCCTGCACCTCTCTGCATTTAATCAATAGTTATGATTAACCTCTGGCTCTCTCCCACAGCGTAGCTTTGTCCTGTTCTCATCCCCCCACCTGGCAGATGGCCCCGCCCCTCCCTGAGCCTGGTTCTGCTGGAGGTTTCTTCCTGTTAAAAGGGAGTTTTTCCTTCCTACTGTCACCAAAGTGCTTGCTCATTGGGACCATATGTAATTTGGGGTTTTGTGTTGTTGTGGGGTCTTTAAGTTACAGTATAAAGCTTATTGAGGCAACTGTTGTTGTGATTTGGCGCTGTATAAATTAAATTGCTGTCCACAGCTGTAATAATACAGGATGAAAGCACTTGCCTGCTGGTAGTAATCACAGTGTTAGTCATGAATATGAAGTGAAATTTAAGGAGCAGAAACAAATTCAGGCACTAATCAACAGGAGTGAAGGAAGACTTGTGCAGCTGGTTCATTAACAGTCACAGCTCATTAGGAGAGGCTCAATCAAAATTCAGAAACCACGCTGGACTCCAACAAACTGCCACCATAGTGACGACATGATGTAAGGAACACAACATGTTTAAAGCAATGAGCTTCGGTTGTGTTTGCACTGAGACTCCCTCCTCCTCCTCCTCCTCCTCCTCCTCCTGTCAGCAGGTCAGCACATCAGTATCATGTTGGTAATGTGTCAGATGTGTCGGTGTCGCAGCCTGAAGCTGAGGGGAATGCCGGGAATGCAGCCAGTGAGCACTCCTAAATTAGCACTGCTGCTTTTCATTTATTCATCCTGCTGTTATTCTTCTGCTCTCTGCCAGCTCACACTCACTGTCACTCTGAGTGCCATCCCTTCATCACCGCAACACACACTTTGGACAAAAACCAAAAGATTTAGGTTCATCCGTCCCTGTGGAAGGATTACGGAACAAGAGGAAGTTAATCAAAAGACAAAATGTGCAACATACCACGAAGAGAAGACAACTTCAGTGAGACAGAAAATTACAACAGAAAGAAACGAAAAGAACACAAAGACCAAACGTGCAAAAAGGACAAAAAATACATATAAAATGAACACAAAGAGTCCAAGTAAGCCTGCAGTGTGAGAGCGAAGTGTTCTAATGAGTTTGCTACACTTTAAGATAAGATGGGGCCCGATTATTTAAGACCTTGTATGTGAGGAGAAGAATATTAAATTCAATTCTGGATTTAACAGGAAGCCAATGAAGGGAAGCCAAAACAGGAGAAATCTGCTCTCTCTTTCTAGTCCCTGTCAGGACTCTTGCTGCAGCATTTTGGATCAGCTGAAGACTTTTCAGCGAGTTTTTAGGACATCCTGATATAATAAAGAATGACAGTAGTCCAGCCTGGAAGTAATAAATGCATGAACTAGGTTTTCAGCGTCACTCTGAGACAGGATATTTCTAACTTTAGAGATGTTGCACAAATGGAAGAAAGCAGTCTTACATATTTGTTTAATATGTGCGTTGAAGGACATGTCCTGGTCAAAAATGACTCCAAGGTTCCTCACAGCGTTACTGGAGGCCAAGGTAATGCCATCCAGAGTAAGAATCTGCTTAGATACCATATTTCTAAGATTTTCAGGGCCGAGTACAATAACCTCAGTTTGATCTGAATTAAGAAGCAGAAAGTTAGTGGCCATCCAGGTCTTTATGTCTTTAAGACATTCCTGCAGTTTAACTAATTGGTGTGTGTTACCTGGCTTCATGGACAGATAGAGCTGTGTGTCATCTGCATAGCAGTGAAAATGTATGCTATGTCTTCTAATGATGCTGCCTAAGGGAAGCATGTACAATGTAAACAGAATTGGTCCTAGCACTGAACCCTGTGGAACACCATAATTGACCTCAGTGTGTGAAGAGGACTCTCCATTTACATGTACAAATTGGAGTCTATTAGATAGATATGATACAAACCACTGCAGTGCAGTACCTGTAATACCTACAGCATGTTCTTATCGCTCTAATAGGATATTATGGTCAACAGTATCGAACGCTGCACTGAGGTCTAGCAGGACAAGCACAGAGATGAGTCCACTGTCAGAGGCCATAAGAAGATCATTTGTAACCTTCACTAAAGCTGTTTCTGTGCTGTGATGAGCTCTGAAACCTGACTGAAACTCTTCAAATAAGCCATTCCTCTGCAGATGATCTGTTAGCTGTTTGACAACTACTCTTTCAAGGATGTTTGATATGAAAGGAAGGTTGGAGATTGGCCTATAATTAGCTAAGACAGCTGGGTCTAGAGATGCTTTTTAAGTAAAGGTTTAACTACAGCCAGCTTGAAGGCCTGTGGTACGTAGCCGATTATTAGAGATAGGTTGATCATATTTAAGATTGAAGCATTAATTAATGGCAGGACTTCTTTGAACAGTTTTGTAGGAATTCAATTCAATTTTATTTATATAGCGCCAAATCACAACAAAAGCCGCCTCAAGGCGCTTTATATTGTACAGTAGATCGCACAATAATAAATACAGAGAAAAGCCCAACAATCATATCATATGACCCCCTATGAGCAAGCACTTTGGCGACAGTGGGAAGGAAAAACTCCCTTTTAACAGGAAGAAACCTCCAGCAGAACCAGGCTCAGGGAGGGGCGGGGCCATCTGCTGTGATTGGTTGGGGTGAGAGAAGGAAAATAGGATAAAGACATGCTGTGGAAGAGAGACAGAGATTAATAACAGATATGATTCGATGCAGAGAGGTCTATTAACACATAGTGAGTGAGAAAGGTGACTGGAAGGGAAAAACTCAATGCATCATGGGAATCCCCGGCAGCCTACGTCTATTGCAGCATAACTAAGGGAGGATTCAGGGTCACCTGGTCCAGCCCTAAGGGGTCTAAAAGACATGTTGATGGTTTGGAGGAAGTAATTATTGAAATTAACTCAGAAAGATCAATTGGAGAAAAAGAGTCTAACTTAACATCGATGGTACTAAAAGTAGCTGTAGATAATATTACATCTGTGGGATGATTATTGGTAATTTTTTTTCTCTAATGAGAATTTTATTTGTGAAGAAGTTCATGAAGTCATTACTAGTTAACGTTAAAGGGATGGTTGGCTCAGTAGAGCTCTGACTGTTTGTCAGCCTGGCTACAGTGCTGAAGAGAAACCTGGGGTTGTTCTTATTTTCTTCAATCAGTGACGAATAGTAAGATGTTCTGGCTTTGCGGAGGGCTTTCTTATAAAGCAACAAACTACCATCTGCTACACGGTGCATGTCTGACGGTTATAACATAAATGAGGCATTCAAAAGCAGCTACAGTATCCAGAGTCGTACACAGTGAGCAAGTAAAAATATTAACAACAGGATAGACCTCTGTGGGAGAAACATTCAGGTACCTTCTACTGGATGGTTATAGGGCTAACATAACCACCCTGTTGAAATCAGGATGATTGTAAGGCAGAGTATATCAATATATTGAGCAATTATTAATTTGTGTACTATTAATAATAATATCTTATCCTGATTAATGATTTGTCTTTTGTCTTTTTGGGAGCTGACACAGTCTCAATGGAGATGGGTTTTTGGGGGGTAGCAGGAGGAGAGAAGCTGCAGAGAGGCGTGTAAGACTGCAACTCTGCTTCCTGGTCCCAACTCTGGATAGTCATATTTTGGGGGGTTTAATAAATTTATCCATATTTCTAGAAATGAGAGCTGCTCCATCCAAAGTGGGATGGATGCCGTCTCTCCTAACAAGACCAGGTTTCCTCCAGAAGGTTTATTTTTGTATACCCTTAGCCAGCAGTGTTTTTAGTTTTTCATCTCCCTGAAAGACAGTTCACTGTGGTTGCTGGTGTCTCTAACTTCACGTCTCAAAACAGAATTGCCAGTAACCAGAGTGTTTTCCTCAGTGGGTGTGTCGCAGAGTGCGGAAAATGATAAGAGACTTGAGCGTGTTGGTGACGTACCATAGGCAGGTGCTGCTGAAGTGAAGCAGAGCAGAGTTAGAGGTTTATTAGAGACACAGCTAAGAGTTGCAGTTTAGTATCATTTTAAAAAGTTTAAATTTGTTCAGTAGTGAACAGCAGAAACGAGGTCATTCAGCAGCCGACGGCACTGAGGACAACAGCAGACTGGTGCGTAATAAGCAGAGAATAATGCAGAAAACAGAGATTTGATGGTAAACTGGGCTCTGAGTGCAGGAAGTGTGATTTTATCCTGGTGGAAACAAAACAGCCAAAGTCAGAGAAAACTCGTGACCATGTGTATCAAACGTGAAGCGTAGTTTGGATCTTCTGTTGCTGCTGGTTCAGTCAGTTTTGGTTGGAGTGACGAAGAGATGTCGGCTTTCAGCCCCGACGGCGTGTACGTGGAAAATCGACTTTTTAAACCCACCCTAGTCCAGACCTCTACAGCCGCTGAATGATGACCACCATGTAGCACGTCACGTTTCCATTTGGCCTCAATAGAAGCAAAAACGGCAGAAAGCGATGGGGTTAATGGGGATCTGTGGACACTGCAGGAGCACTGAGCTCAAACAAAAACCCTCCCAGCTCCCAGCTCTGTGTTAAAATGCAGCCAAAATATTCAGAGATGATTCAGGGAAGTGCAAAGCCAAATACAATACCGGCAGGCTCAGCCTAACAAGCAAACAGAAATCCCAGCAGTGGAAAAGAAAGGTCATGGCTGTTCCGAGAGAGGAGAGGCTGTTTGCTGACTTTACACTGACACACAAAGCTCCAAAGCTCCAGAGATCTCACATTCTCCTCTCTGAGACTCTCCCAGGGAGGGAGAAACATCCTCTGCTGTTTCCATTTCAGCTCTTTGTGGCTGCAGATGATTAATAGCTGTCTAATTACAGAGGTACAGCGATCCTGTTTATCTTTCGTGCAGCAGAGATGCAGAGAAAGCACAGAGACACATCGTGCTGTTTCATTCGTGTTTTCTCGCTCTCTGAAAATCCGTCTGAACTCACCAGGTTCACCTGGAACTTCATTAGCATCCACTCCACTAATCGTTTGTCTTCTCGTGAGCAGATGGCATTGATCAGGATCTGCACGAGTGTTGGAGAGCATCTGCAGGGTGTGTGTGCAGAGAGTGCAGCCACACAAACATGCTCGTCATTATTGCACTAAATGGTGAAACTCTGGATCCACCAAGGCGCAGGTTGGTCTAGAGTCAGCGAGGTGACCTGTGCGTTAGGCTCAGGGGGAAACGCCGTATTGAAACCATGTGTATGAGCCTATTTCACATTCACAAATGGAGACATTGATTAGTGTTCCTTCAGCGTAGGTGGCTAAAATCCACCCTAAACCTATCAAAAGTTTCTTATTTCCTATTTCTCCTGTTTCACTGCTGGGTGTTGATAAAATAATGAGCTCAGTGTATCACAGTACGTATCCTGCTCTCACAGCAGCCTGGTTCTAATGTAACACGTTTCTACTCTCTGCACTCAAAGTGCATTATGCAGCAGATGGCCCCGCCCCTCCCTGAGCCTGCTTCTGCTGGAGGTTTCTTCCTGTTAAAAGGGAGTTTTTCCTTCCCACTGTCGCCAAATGATGGCTAATAGGAGGTCATGTGATTGTTGGGTTTTTAGCACCTTGAAGTGAATGTTGTTGTGATTTGGTGCTATGTAAATAAAATTAATCGCTCTGAGCTCAAAGCTGCTCAAAACACTCAGTGTATCAGTTTTTTTTCAACACTTGGACCTGTATGATGTCTCACAGAGGAGACAGAAGCTCCACCCACCTGATGTTCAGAGCTTCTGTTCAGGAGGGAGAAGAACAATGTTGGCTTAAAGGGGGAGGAGCTACCTCTGAGTCAGGTAAAGCAGGATTATTGACTCTGCAGAGCTGCTCGTGGATTCTCATAGACGGAGCTGGAAACGAGCGGGTTTCATATCAGCACAGTTTTGTTTTAGACTCAGGAATGAATAAAAAAGTTCACGTCACATATCACAGTGAAATATGACAAGATGATTTCTATCTTATCTCAAAGTGAATTCAGAGTTTCCACATGCAGCAGTCGACCACAGCAGTTTCTATTTAAAGACAAAGATGGAACTGACTCATCTTTGTTTAATGTCACTTTACTGATGTTTAAGTTATTTCTCTATTTTCATGCACACCTCTCGCAGCATCAGGAGCAGGCTGCAAGGGTTGCAGTGCTGTAGGAGGCAAGAAAGAAAGAACTGATTCAATCGCTGTTGTTTTCTTTCACCTGACTCACATTCATCTGATTGCTGTATAAAATAACTGCTCCACACAGATTTGCACAAATTATTATTTTGCCCTGAAATTACATTCATCAATTCTGCAGCAGATCATCAGCGTGTTCAAGTGGGACGTTCTCAAACTACCCACTGATCCAAAATGGTGCAGAGACGCTGACTTCAGGCCTGCAGTCGATACACATGGAGGGCAGACACCTGTTAACACTGGAAGGTGAGGCATGGCTCTGCCTAATCTGTGATTTTAAAACAACACAAGTGTCTGAGTGAGACAGTAAATCCTCCTGAGCTGCACGTAAGTCAGCAGATAAGACCGCAACAACACCAGCGATCATCCGGCGGCGGCAGAGATCAATACTGAGACGTTGGTTTCACCCGGCTGCTCTCGCTGACTGTTACAGAAAGAATCTAAAGGAAGTTATTTTCACACCAACACACAGTGAGTCACAGTGAGGCGAGTACTGAGGTACATCACACTGCATTCATGCCAAAATTACAACATAAAAAAAAAAATCACGAATACAGCAGAAACATAAACAAGAGAAAGTGATTCAGAGTCAACATCACAGAAAATGGAAAGTCCAGTTTTGGAGACAAAAGCATCCAGAGTTTGGAGCTCTGAAGGTTTTTCCGCAACTACGGTGCAAACTAGTGCTGGGCGATGTGGAAAAAATATTTATCACGATATGAATTATTTTATATCACGATATACCACCTGACCTGTGGTCATCTGGAAAGTATGCAGTCTGTAAACAGCGAGTGGAGAGGGTGCAGTCTTTGTTTTGAGTTACCGTAAAGCAGGGGTGGGCAATTCCAGGCCTCGAGGGCCGGTGTCCTGCAGGTTTTAGAGCTCACCTTGGGTCAACACACCTGAATCACATGATTAGTTAATTACCAGGCCTCTGGAGAACTTCAGGTCATGTTGAGGAGCTAATTTAGCCATTTAAATCAGCTGTGTTGGTTCAAGGACACATCTAAAACCTGCAGGGACACCGGCCCTCGAGGCCTGGAGTTGCCCACCCCTGCCGTAAAGCATGCCACAAATCCGGGTGCACGTAAAGCAGCACCATGTCGCAAAACCACAAGACGGAGTTTCTTTGCAAAAAATATCATTTTTTTATACTTTATTTTCTCTTGCATAAAGTTAAGAGTATGTATAGTGAGAAGACAACACTAATATATTTGCCACAGGCTATTTAACCCTTTAAGACCTACCATAGAACCAAGTCCGCCAGAGCTTATCTTTACATTTTACATGCTGTGGAGCCATTTGTGGGAGCATTTCAAGTTGATATACATCAATACAACCGTTACAGCCCAAATTTTAATAATATGTATGCATTAAGTCCATAGAAACTACATAAATTGCAAAAAAGTGCAATAAACTACAAAAAAATTGAAAATCGTTTTTGTTTTTTACATATATTTCTAGTTAGAGAAATTTAAGAGGTTGATCCCTCAAAACTGTAAATACAAAAAAGTTGCACAAAATAGTTTCCAACCACGAGAAATTTATTTTGAGTGTCTTCATAGTTTTATTTTTGAGATACACAAATTTTTATATACTACAGGAAAAACGAAAATAAATAAATTCAAATTTGCAAGAACACAGCATGTGCATCAAAATAAACTATTTCCAACAGTGTAATTTGACTTCTAAGCATCCCAGAAACGATACAGAAAAGCATAAAGTCAAACATGACTTTTAAAAACACCAACATAGGCTTTGAAGCTAAAAAACTACAGTTTCTGCGAAAATGACGTCACTTCCGGTTTCGGACAGGTAATGGCGGACATGCGATAGTTCGTGCTGACTTATATTCCAACGTAGGAAGTGTTATGAACAGCTGATCGGATCGGCAAAGCTGTTTCTGGAATATTATGTTTTTGTTGCTGGAAGTGCTTTTTATGCAATTTTTGCAAAGCTATGTGGAAGGAAACCGTGACCTCGGGCAAGCTAATGGAATAAGATGTAAGTACAACTTCTACGGTTTCATATGCAAAAACAAAAATATTGTGCTACCTCACGTGGTTCCAGTTCTACAGGGATTTAAAAATAGTTAGGCAAAACGGAGCGTGCCTGCTCCGACCGGTTGTAAAGGGTTAATGATATATTTTATGTCATAATTTATAAAATTAGGGTTAGAAACGATAGAAGACAAATGGCACGATAGACACTTTTCTATCGTCCACACGATATATATCGTCATATCGCCCAGCACTAGTGCAAACGAACCCTTCGAAGGAGCCGGTTAGAGGAGCACTAATCACAGCAGCTGTTTCAAGGTGTGAGGAGGTTACCCAGCATGCCTCTGCACATAAAAACATACCAGTGTTGTCTCCTCAGGCTTAACGAAGGAAACCAGATTATACGCTGGTGTGTGCTGCACCACAGTGGTGCCGAGGAGGCAGCATGCATTTAAATAATGTCATCGCATTTAAGAACATTTAGGAGTGTAACCTGTACAAGTGTTCACTGACAAATCTAAACAGAGCCAGTAACCTTCAGCTTTTTCACTAAGTGCTCAATAAACACTAAAGGAAACTCGATCATCCACCCGGAGACCCAAGTCTCCTCCTCGGGTATGAAAACCAACATCATCTGAGATCTGGGGTGAATTTGGTTTGGTAGCACGTAAAAACCACGCAATGATGCCTGTTTCATGAGTAGAGCCAGCTGAGTGAAGTATGGTGTCATCTGCAGAAAGGTGGAAGAAATAGATTTATTCTTCTCCATGGGCCCTCACTCTCTGGGGGCCTCTGGATGTCTGGGGCCTCCTCCATGCCTGCTTCATGTTCTTGGGGGCGGGGCTATGACTCCCCACACCCACTATCTGATCGTTACATGGAGAAACCTTTTGGATACAGGTGTGCTCACACACACACAGGTGTGCACGCACACACACACACACACACAGACACACAGACACGCACACACACACACAGGTGTGCACGCACACACACACACAGGTGTGCACACACAGTATCTTCCTTGGCTGCTGCATCAAAGCATACTGTGCATGTCGGTCTTGCGTGCTGCTCAGTAACACTCAGTATTTATTATTTACTGTTACTTACACTCATCTAGGTTGTTGCTATAGTTTCCTTAATGTGTTGTTGTCTTTATGCTTGTTTTCTTTTTTTCTCCAGCAGATGATCGATTGTTGTCTTTTCTGTGTTTCTCTCTCCTTGATTAAACTTCTCGTCTATGTCTGTCGCTTTCCTGTCTCCCAGTCATGTCTGTTCCGTTTAAAATAACATCAAAGTAAAAATGAATAAATATCAAGTTGACCATTATGGCAAAGCCATAACGGAAAGATAAAGGCAAGAAACCTGAACCTTGGGGCGCTCCTTTCAAAAGGAAACTTGACCTAAATCCAACTACGTATTTGAAAAACCGTGTAACTGATTCACTCAGACCACAGTCACTGTTCTTATCAGCAGCTCATGGTCAGTGACATCAGATGTTTCACACAGATCAACAAACAGCACAAACCTGCCTCGTGTCCAAGACGACGATGACATCATTCTTTACCCACACAGCTGCTGTTTTGATGCTGTGACCTGATCCAAAGTCAGAGTTTTAATTAACAAACTTTACTCAGCAGGAACAGAACGTTTGGATGTTGGCTGATAATTGTTTAACTCTGAAGGTTTTCCACAAACTGCTGTCCAAATGTGGGGCTGATGCTCGTCTGGAGACTCAAAAATAAAGTCATCTGTGTGGCAGGACTTCAGATTGCTGTGACCTGATGACTGTTTTGGATCAGTGGATTTTAAAGCTTCACAGCTCGCTGTAGAGACGCCTCCACATTCTTTTCTCTTTCATCGTTTACTGTCGAAAAATGTAAGTTTTGTGATGTCGTTCAGACTATGCATCAGGTGACATGGTGGAGGTGGTTCTCAGACATTTACAGTTCTGGAGATGCTCGATGCTGCGGGATCGAGCGTGTAGGAAGCAGCAGACGAAGCTCACCTGCTATCAGTCAATGCACTAAAACTTCAGCCTCACCGTTTGCACACAAAGCCAATCAGGATAAGGACCTGCTCCTCACGTGCAGCTTTTCGGGTAAGGCCGATAAAAATTCAGGGCGCCGCTGACCTGTGATGAGTTTCCTTTTGCCTTTTAGACAAAGCAAATGTATTTATTTGTGCTCAGTCTGTCACTTCAGGTTAATTCAGTAAAATGTCAGTTCAGTTTCTGTAGCTCCGAATCACAACAACAGTGTGCTTTATTATGTAAGGTGCAGACTTCCAGCGGACTCTGGGGGGAGGCAGCCAGCTGCTGTGACCGGATGGGGGTGAGGGGGGTGAGACAGGCCACAGACAGACTGTTGGGTGGTGTGGGTTAGTCTGCACGTTCATGGAAACATAAAATAAAACTAACAGAGGTGGTTCAGCAGCTCACCAGGAGGCCTCTCAGACGTCACCCAGGTGAGATGTTTCATTATTTCTGCATTTTCATGTCTAGTGTTTCAGGGCGTAGCAGGAAGTGGACGATTCACATCGCTGTGATCTGAGCTAATCGGCTAGCTACTAGCTGAGTGAGCTGAACATCTTGTTGAGCTGTAGTCCCACGTTTAGACACGATACCTTTAAAAAAAACATCACCTTAATGTTGTTTCAGACCCAGCGTCAGAGCTGCAGTCGTGCTCGTGCAGATGGTTTTAATGGCGTTGCAATGATTTATGGTTGTAGCTGTCCCTCCTTCGTTTGTCTGAAGGTTGAGATTGATGTTTCTGCAAATCTTTGGCCATATTTCCCTTTATGATGGCATTATGCTAATGTGTTACAGCACACAGCATTAGCTCTGCAGTGAAAGACAGAATGGATAATTTTCACATGTGTCACTTACAATAGTCTGTAGCAATACGTCTAAAGTCCCTCTGAAGTGTTCTGGTAGTTCTGAGGTATTAATATTGATATAGTGACGTGCATTATGTGTTTGAGAGCAGGATTTGACTTGGGAACTAGTTTGGTAGCTTTTAAAGTCAACATCCAGGATGCAAGGCTGAAGAAACACATCAGATCAGTTTGGTTCTGCCAGGCGGCTCGTTTGTTCCCGTTTGGCTTGTTTTGGCTGCTGTGAACGTTGTAATTGAACCAAATGTGATTTTTTGTTTGTTTGTTTGTGGCTCACCAGCTGCTTGTGGCCTGCTCCTAAAAGAAAGTGTTTAAAAATATGTTTAAGAGCAATCGTAACAACAAATTAAAGAATTCATGAAGCTTTATACAGCTTCTAATTCATTTGCTGGATATTTGCATACAAAGGCTGCTGTTTAAATAAAGTTGTGAATCACTCAGGTTTGTTCTTTGCTTACACACCCTTTAATGTCAGAGAGGATCACCTCATGGGTCCAGGCATGAGGCACGTTGTGTAAAGCGCTCAGGTAGAGCAGAAAGCCTAACCTGAGAAGCCGTCCATGTACCGTCCTGCTCGACTTGTCACAGAGAGGCTTCGTTCTCCCCTTCAGACCCTAACATAAGTGATTTGGCTGGTTTTGTTTGAGCCGCTCAAACACAAACGGCAAAAAGCAACAAGCCTGCAGACTCATGTGCGTCTCAGCAGTTACAGGTTTACAGCTGTCAACTGCGAACTCGGCTCTGGCTGGCAGCCTCACCTGCCTCCACATCAGCTCCACGGTAATGACAAAGGGAAACGACTGCAGGCTCAGCAGCCATCTGCTTCCTGCTTCGCAGGGACCCGCTGCAACCTGACGGACCTCGGCAGAATGTTAATGAGGGAGGAAGCTAATTGTTGCCCGTGAAATGGTCACAGATGGGAGCTGCAGAATGAAGCAGAGGTCCAGCTGATATAACCGATTGGAATAATTACTGCTGCAGAATGAGCAACCGCCTCGCTGGAAATGAATTTTCTTGCATTAATTACCCACTTTGTTTCTTTTTGGTGACATCCTTTTATTCCACACTGAACCTCATAATAAAACTTCAGATTGTGTCTTCCAGGGAAATGAATCGGACTCGTTCAGCTGCTCGTACCAACACGGTTTCAGAGTCAGCTCGGTGGAACGCCGCCCGCTGCTGCTGGAAGCTGAACAGAACGACATGTTTGAATCTGAGGGTTAGTCTTCCTTTTTTCTTGCCTGTCAGAGAGTTTGAAGAGCTGCATTGAAACAAGATCCTTTGGTTGAAGGTTGTTCCCTCACCTTCCTGCTGCCCAGATGTTGAGTTTGACAGGATGAATGGTGAAAAATAAAAGCTCCAAAGCAAAGAAACAGCAGCTTTCAAAGAGTCTTTTCAATATTTCAACACTTTAGCGTAGAGCGTAAGAGAAAAATATTCCTGTGTAAAGGCTGATGTGAATGACAGAGTGGATTCACAGGAACACCTGTGGAATCGTAAACACTGATACAAAAACAACACACCTGAATAGGTGCCAGCCACTCGACTTCAAACTCAATTTCCTCCGCACTTCCTGTCATCATATAAAAAAGAAATCTGAATTGATTTTAGTGTGCTGCCTGATGGAAACTAATCAGGTTTGGTCACATAAATTCATCTGCAGGTTCAACGGGCTGAACAAGAAACTGTGTCTGTCCTCTGCTTCAACGTGGATTCTTTGTATTCTGGTGTGACAGGAAACATCTGATAATGAGCTCGGTGCACATCTGCAGTGATCAGCTCAAAGCTCAGTGTGAGCTCCCTGTCGGCTCTGTGAGGATCTTCAGGAACAGTTCTCCAGGTTCTCACAGTTCTGTCAGGATGATCCCACACTGCTTCAGTGATGCTGAGGTCCGGTTGCCCTGTGTGTTTGGATAGGATACGTGGTGGTGTCAGAGCGAGTCTGCCTCGTGCCTCGTTGGTTGTTTCATGTTTCAAAATATAAAACAATTCTTACACAAACCTCCTTCAGTTAAAAAAGCCCAAGAAGGGCAAACAGCCCGGTTAGTGGTCACTGAGGGATCTTTATTAGGAATAATATTCCATAACTCCACTCAGCTCTGCCAGTTTGGGAAGCTTTCCCAGCGACCTGATGGATTCCGAAACCTTAACTTGGCACGTACAGCTGCCGGCCTCTTTGGGAGAGCTGCTGGGCTGCGATCAGGCTGCTTCTGCAGACGATTCACATCGTCTCCACAGAGCTGCAGTGGATTTCACCGCTGTGACTCACACCGACGCCATCGGTGGTAAAATGGACTTTTCCTTCTGACACGGCCGCCGTGAGCTGCACATGTGTTAGATTCAGTTAAAAAGTATCTGCTGTGTGCATGAATATAATAAATCAAACTGTTGCTGAGCTCCACGTCAGCAAAGACGTGGCCCAGAGCCCTCGATTAACTATAATGATCTCATAATGTACTGTAAGAGCGGCCGCAGCTCAGCTCTTATTTACTCCACGCTCATTTTACTGTCATCATGTTGGAGCCACCATCATTCATCCCAGTGTACCCCCGAGGAAGAGGAAGATACTGTAAGAAGATGAAGAGCAGGGCCATCCGGATGAGTCACGGTGGTGATGACAGAGGACGTGTCGGCGATTCAAGCTGCGGTCAGCTCCAGGGTCTGAGCTGCTGTTTCATCAAAGCTCAGCTCTGTAACTCGCACCAGTGTCAGAGTTCAACAGCAACCTCATGCTCCACGTGACAACCTGACACCGTGACACTAAAACAAGTGCAGAAACCTGCAGTTCCCCTGATGTCCAGCAGGGGCTGCAGCAGTGAGTCAGCCCCCGCAGCCTCCTGTTAAAATAAACATGTTTACAGCCTGATACAAAAACTGTTTTGGTCTCTATAGATAATTTCTAATGTCTAAAATCTAACACTCCCCCTGCTGTAAGAACATGAAGAACCATCATTATAACTAATGATTCGATGTGGGCCTGTCCACAGTGACGTTTATGTGGCTGATATTTCCTGGGAATTCCCAAAGGTTGATTCTGTACATCCAGATGAACAGAATCTTGGGATTTAGTCACCTGGATGATTGAGCATGCGTCTACACACTTTCCAGGGAATTATTTGCACTTCCTGGACTGAGTTTGATGTTTTCTGTCTGATTCCAGCTCGCTGATGTTTGTGCTGCAGCAAAAGAGATACAAGTCCTTTGAGGTTTAAGTCCTTGTAATAAGCTCTTCATTTACCTCGCTCCTCTGAGAGCCTCTAAAAGGAAATTCATTATTAGAAACACATTTTTCTAATAATCACTGAGGTCCATGCTCGATTTCAAAAGCTGACTGAGGATCGAATGTGATGTTCAGGTCATGTTTCCCTGCAGTCCTCCAGCAGGATGAAGCTCTGTAACATGTAAAACGTGTTTCCTCACGCTGATGGAGAAACGTCTCTGCGGAGGAGCGCTCAGTGTGGAGCTGCAGCTTCAGTCAGTGCCAATAATAATGTGGAAATATCCAGTCATGCAGTCCCTGGTGGTTATTGATCACGTAGACTATCGATGAGCCTCAACTCTGATTTAGATCAATGCTGTCACTGAACAACGTCAGAGAACCGGGGTTACCTCGATGACCAACAGGAGCGCAGCGATGAATAGAAACAGACACGACGTCTCCAGATCCACAGCAGACGCAGTGAACATGTCTGATGGCTTTAGTTCCACTTTCTGCTCCTTCAGAGGGTAAATGTGATACTTTGATTTCACTGCATTTGATTTTTAATAGAAACATGAGTAGAACTGCCATCCATCTTTAATGAAGGCACCATTAATGCGATGCCATCCAGGCGATGCCAAACCACGTTTGGTTTCAGACCTGTGACCCTCTGAGAGTATTTGGAGCTTTAACCATCTGTGATCTCACAAAGTCAGGTCCAAAAATACGAGAAAGGAGCAGCTGACCGACGGGAATCTCTCTTTGAACATGTGCACGACGTTTCGGTCTCTTTCTCTAAGCTGTTTATGCATTTAGACTTTAAGGCCACATTATTTATCAGAGAGATCTTTGCAATGAGTCAGCAGAGGAATGACTCAGAGCTGCATGTTTCTACAAGCAAGACCGAAAAGGCAAACAAAGGCCCGATCTTAGAGAAACGTGCAGCAGGAGCTTCTCATTAGAAGAACATGGGAAGGTGAAATGTTCACTGGAGCCTGGAGACGACCTGGAGCTGTGACATGTTCCACCTTGTTGCTCAGTTCTGATGTTTCCAAAGCGGCACACAGAGACCTGCTGCAGCACCTGTTGGTGTTCACACGCTCACACATAAAACACACACGCAGTTGTGCTGTGAAGGGGGCGGGGTTATCCAGAAATGTAATCCCTCTGACTCAGAGTATCTGTGCGCAGAGGCGCTGCCCCCGACCTCGCTGCATCTGTCTGAAAACTGAACCTGCATTCTTTGTAATGTCCAGCAGGGGGCAACAGCTCTGATTGTGACGTGTTTACTAAGTGATCTCAGGACTTCCCCGATGAGTTTATGGTTTCAGGTCTTCGTGAATACAACATGGCATTCATGATGGTGGTTAGAAGCAGACAGCAGGGGAGGAGCTGACTGACAGGTGGATGCAGACACAGGCGGGTGGAGCTGCTAGCTGTTAGCTAGGCTTCACCTCCGCTGACTGGACTCCGTGAACTGGACCTCTGGACTGTGTCTGTGCTGCTGAAGTATTTTGGAGCCTCCTAGGATTTGAATTGGATGTTACTGAGCAGTGATTAGTAGGTACCTGTGTGTGTGATGACCTCATACAGTCAGCTCAGTGACCAATCAGCTGTAAGTCTGCCCACTCGTCCAAATATGGCTCCAAAAACCAAAATGTCGGCGGCCAAAATGCCAAATATGAGGATTTAAACATGATGTTCATGTCCATCTTTGCTATACGGTCTATGACACTAGCACTCACACTATTGTGAAACGGCACTGGTTACAGGAACTGAAGCTCCTGCGTTTGCTGCTGATTGAGCCGGGTCCTAATAAAGGTCATTCATAGGAGGAGAAACTTATTGTATAATAAATCCTGCGAGTGGAACCTTAACCGGGCTGCGGAGTCGTGACTTTCATCTAATCGATAATAACGTCCATTTTAACGGCTCTTATGTCTTCGCTCGGCTCTGCTGCCGGGCCGGTTCGAGCGAGGAACTGTTTTCCACAGACAGCTCTGTCCAACACTGTGCGCCTCTTTCTAAAGTCCTCCTTTTGTGTCATTGTGTGCTTGTCAGAGGACTCACAGAGAAGTCTCCCAGCGGTAATGATTTTTCTGCAACAGAGGAAGGATTTACAGGATCATCTGTCCGATGAAAACAGCCAGCAGAAAGCAGCAGGCTGATCTCTTCATGTTGTGGCATTTCACTTCAACCTGCGTGCCCTTCCTCGCTCATCCATCCTCCTCTTTTATTCCCTCCAAGTCCTCTTTTCTTCCTCAATTTTCTTCCCATTATTCTTCCTCTCCATGTATCCTCATGCCTGTTTTTTAGACTTACTCTTCCTCCTTCAGTCCGTCTCCGCCTGCTGCATTAACTTTGTGAATATCTGTGTGAAAAGCCGAGCCGCCTTTGTGCTCCTGATATTGTCACCTCCTCATTTTCTGTCACTTCATTTCGAGCTTCTTTCAGCACCTTCAGACTCAAAGAGAAGGACTTTAAATGGTGTCTGTTAGAATATGCCTCTGTGTTCTGTGAAAGAGAAAAACATAATGACTGAATTAAGGAAGTGATTTAATAATCTGCTTGTTGCTAATCACTGAACACGACGAGGGCAAATGAGATTACAGCGAGTGTAATTAGAGGAAGTCCTGCTGCAGTCTGAGATTCTCCACAAACACCTCTCTGCTTCATTAACGAAGAAAGAAACTTCCAGAAAAACCAGTTTGTGGTTGGGATTTGTGAACTGGGCCTATTCTCCCCATTCAGAGTCTGGTAAAGACACAGACTGTAAATAAAAGACGGGTGTTGGTTTTAAACAGCATGTTGGCCACAGGCATGACGGGTGATATTTGGATGAGAGGGCGGAGACCACTGGACTTCCTGTCCCACAGGGGGCGCTCTAGAGAAGCTCAGCAATGGATGAAGCTCAAGCTGCAGAACAAAAATGCCTGGAAGGTCATCACTGGCCTCCATCACCTCCACCTCTTATTTATTTTATATACGTGAATATCTGAGCTGCCGGACACAGCGGCACCTTTCACACACATCCTGTGAATGAGAACGCGCCGCCTTCTGATCCCAGCGAATGTTCAACGTAACACGAGGAATCAAGAAAAATTGCATCATTTTGACTCTGACGTTTTTACCTGTTCTACGTTAGCACCTTGTCTTTCTCAGGAACTGCACCATCGTTTTCTCACATAAAGCCAGATTCACGTTGCTTTTTAAGGCCACTGCATCGACTTTTCAACAAACATACTTCGTATGACTTTCTCACATCGTGTAAATGATTTCTTTGCTGTGATATGGACGAGTCACTGAGGGCAGGTAAAGACCCAGGTGTACACCTGAAACTGTCCCAGAAAAAACTCAAGTCAGTCAAAAAATGAAGAAACAGAAAAGAAATGAGACCAAAATAAAATCAGAAATGCTGCAATGAGAAATAAGAGCAGGTGCAAAGCGCCTGTTAAAGTCGAGCTCTCTTCAATGCTGCTTCATGTGGAACCATCAAAAGTCTCTGAGGAAAGACGCCATCACTTCTCTGCTCTCATTGCAAATTCACTTTTCACGTTAAAGCCCTGCATTCTGTTTCTGACTCCCCAAAGTCACCGAAACGAGATTAAAGAAATGCTGAAGTTTCAGAAGCGAGTGCAAAATCACCTCCACCCCAGGAAATTCAACAGCACGTACAACCCGAGAGACGGGGGGAGAAAACCCCACGGCACCAGAATAATACAGAACACAGCTCATGTGATGTTCGATCATAACACAACACAAAATCATCAAACAAACTGTAACCAGACCAAAAACAAACAGTTCAACAAAAAAATGTCAGATAATATCAGAAAACCAAAACTCCCCCAAAGAGCAAAAAATGGGACACCTGTTGCACCTGTTGCACCTGGTGAGTTCTCCCAGCACCTCATGAGTGACGCTCTCTATTCAAAGAACATAAAAATGTGTTTTAAATTGTGTTTTGATGCCTTGCCCAAAAGCACTCTGGCAGGACGGCAGTGGGCTCTGCTTCTGACTCCTCTCCCCTGACTGAAATAAAGCACCAGGATAAAAATGAAATCCTTTCCAGACATGATGAGGGTCAGCGGTCTGCAGCTTTACTCTGAGAAAAATCACCTGAGCCAGAGCTCGCCATCTCCGCTCGCCGCCTCGGCTTCCTGGGATTCCATCACTTCCCCTGCCCCCACTTTCACCCTCGCCTCTACTTTCCCTCTTTCTCGCTGAAGCGATTCCTATCGCTCCTGTTTTCTGCTGTCTCTACATCTTATTTCATGATAAGTCCTCTCCCGTTACAGTCCGCAGATCAGATGTTTTATCAGACAGGAAGCCCGTAGGTGTGCGGCTCACAGCTGTGTGAGGGGGGAAGTGATGCGACTGAACCATTGTTTTCCACATGACTCCCCTCGCTCTCCTTTCATTTCTGTCTGCCACCCACTCATCTCATTGCTCCTGACCTGTCCTGCTCGAGGTCCCTGAGTACAAAGCCGTGTAGTCTCTCCCATTACAAGTCCAGCACCTGACAGATGTCACTTTTCTGCAGCCTCAGTATTTCCCTCAGCACGCCGTGCCTCAGACTCAGCGCTGGAAAACATCTTTTCTTCCTTTTCTCTTGTGGAGCCAGATTCACTTTTTACGCTTCCAGAAAGAAGTGCTTCTAAACTGTGGCATGAGTGAATCACCAAAGGACCCACCGGGCACATACACAGGGGCCCCACGGGGTCCACCACACATCCAAAATATCCCAGGTAAAGACACCAGTTCAACAAAGAGACACACAACAGAACCCAGACTCGTCAAAGGGAGTGAAAGATCACCGTAAAGAAGGGAACGTGATAAAAATCACACAATACAGCCCCAAAAAGTCACCAAAATCACAGTTAAATTAGCAAAAAAGAACAAGATCATCAAATGAAGTGCAAAACCACTAAAAAGAGGAAAGAACGACCCACAACAAGGCTCGACAACGGGCACCAAACAACCAAGTGACATTCAAACAGGCCAAATGAGGAACAAAATGAGGCTGAGAGAGACCGACGTGTGCCAGGAAATCACCAACGACACGGGACAGTGACCAGGAGGAGGCCTCACCGCTGCCATACACAGAAACTTCAAAACCTCAAATACAGACGGAAGAAAATATCCAACATGAGACGAGAGCTCTCGAAATCAACAAGACCTGTGGATGGACCTGATGGAGATGATGGTGATGATAGTGGTGATGATGAAGGAGCTGGTGGAGATGGACTGAGAACTTTTCAGGCCGCAGACAAATAAAGGTTCAAACAAATGAAAGCTCTGTACTGTGAGTGTGGACCCATCAGACTGAACTTAGTCTGTCGTGTGTTGAAATAAAAATTCTGCCGTGGCTGAAAATAACACTGACTCTCTCTCTTTAAATTCCTCTAAAGCGAGCGGCGAGCGGCGGTCTTCCTCCATGCAGTCAACTCGCAGTGAAGCAGACACAGATGATGGTTACAGATGATGTGGAATCATTTGCATCCTCTGTTCCAGAGTCTCCTGAGCTCCTCGCGCTCATGGCCGGAGGGCTGAAGGCAGCTTGTTAGAAACATATCCCTCACCCCGCTTCCAAATCTCCAATCCGCTGACCCGGATCCCCAGCCGGAGAATTCGGTTCACTGAGGCCTGAAATTAATTGTAGATGTCTTTACAAGAGAATCCCGAAGCCGGAGGCATGCATGAAGAAGCAAACATTCCTAATCAGGACGGTGATGCAGCCGCACACTGCAGGGTTCAAACGTGATGATGTAAGAAAACAGGAACATCTGTCCACGATGCTCCAACAGCAGCGTCCTGCTTACAGCCTCAGCCCTCCACAGAAGTCAGTGACTAACCAGAAACACAGCGGCGAGCTTCAGGACACCCTCGCCGCTCTGCAGGAGCGACCTGCGGCCGTTTTTCCAGCTGTCCAATACCAAACACTCACTTCAGATTCATTCCTCTTTATTTCTCACATCTGGAACAAAATCATTAGAAAATAATAAAGAAGCACATTAAAAACATCCTCTGTAACGAACACACGGCAGACCTGTCCACACAGGTCACAGCATCGCGGTTACTGTCACACACCGGCTGCAGCTCCAACACCAACAATAACCAGGACCCAGTGCAGACTTTTTATTCCAGCGAGGCGTGATTGCAGGTGCCGTGCAGGTGTGCCCATCTCCCCTGCAGCCGCACTGCAGACCACACCCCGCCACAATCTCACATTCAGAGACATCAGCACAGTAAAATTATTATTACAGCGAACAACAGTCGGAGTGACTCACTCATCACTGTGTTACTAATGTACCTCACACAGAAATCATAGAAGTCTCCCACTGCTCAAAATATCTGCACAGATCCTGAAAACATGAAACAACACAGTCGCTGCGCTCTGCGTTCGTTCAGCAATCAGCGGCTTGGTCATGGTCAGGCTGAGCGTGTGCTCCACCTTAGCTCCACCCCTCTGTGTTTCCATGACAAGCTCGGCGTGCTGCTTTTTGCTGCATTGATTCGTGTTACGTTTGTGTCCCTTAAAGTCTTTATTCCACGTGTGTTTGCCACAAGAAAACACCTCTGGGCTTGAATCTGTTTGGGACGGATTCATCTCTAGTAAAACATCACAGCAGGTTATTAATCCAATCATTTATTGATCTATTCTAATTACACGTTCAGAACTACAGACTCTATTTGTTGTTTTCTGTCATCTTCTCATGAAAAGTGTCTCATTTGAAGGAGAGTCCTACCTGAGGTCTGTGCAGTGTGTCCGACACACCTGTGGTGATGCACCTTCCAGGATTTATAACCAGCATCGGTTCAGACTTTCAGTGCCTTTCTGACTCTCTGAGCACCAATCGATGGTGTGATCATGAAAGCAGACGCTGCTTTCTGAGGACGCTGACCTGCAGCAGCTGCTTCACCTTTTCTGTGATTTAAAGCTGAAAAACATCTGCAGTAAGTGCACTAACAGCTCAGTGAGGACACGAATGAATTATTGACACTAAAAACTTTTCCTGTTGCAGACTTGGGGAAGTTTTGAACTTTAGTTTTAATTTTCAAAGCTTTTAAATGCAAAGAAGAGAAAAATGAAGCAGCGTGCGATAAAACTCTTTGAATAAAGAGTAAAACTGGGTGATAACATGGCGGAGACTGATTGTTGATTCCAAAACCCAAACATTACATTTCTAACATGGATAAATAAGTTTACAGGGAGAATGATGTTCCCATTACAGTCTGACAGCCGGGCAGAATGGTAATGCTGGTGGGGGCTGCGGGCCATTGTAGATAAAAAAAATGAAATAAATGATTGATCACGGAGCTGCAAGAGACGGGTTACACACCGAGACAATGTTCAGAGTTCAAACTGATGAGGAAAATGGTTGCCACGGTTACACAGCTTACTCAAGATGCCGGACGCCTGGAAAGGTTCAAAGATTTCAATGAATCCAAGTCAGGCTTGGAATAGCAGAGCAACAGAAGTGAATCACACACTAAGTTCCCAGACTTGGTCTTTCCTCATCTTCCTCAGATCTCGCTGAGCTCAGACTGATGACAGATTATTATCTGCTCAGGTTCAGATAACGGGCCCCGATTGGTTCTTACAGTCTCTGGTGTGGTTCACCTGTGAGGAGGGAAGAATAATTAACACGCTCACCAAAGAGAGACAGAGAGGGTGGACCGGGACCTGAGAGAGACCCGGACAATTCGGGAATACTTCACTGAGAAGATCATAAATTTATCACAACCAACAGTTTCTGCAGAGTTTTTGGAGACGCTCGCTAAAATAAAGGAGGAAGCCTCACATGGCAGCAGAGCTCAGGTTTGCAAAGCTGCATCTGCACAAACTACCAGACTTCTGGAACCAAGTGGAGATGTTTGTCCAGGAAGCACAGCAGCAGATCTCCAACGGTCCAATCAGAGTCCAGACCTGGACCATTCAGAGAGCTGTGCATGAACGAAGCTGCTGGTGGACGTGGAGAGTCCTGTGACTGGGACGTTTCCAGCCTAAAATTCCAGAGATGTCTGCAGGTTTCTGCTTTAATTCAAGTTTGAAGAAAGGACGCCACATTCTCATACATGTAATTATTGACATCCTTTTAAGGCAAGTTTGAAGATTCCCGTTCATGTTCACCAAAGAACAGCCGCACACTCAGTGAAACATCCTGATGAAGACAAATGCATCAGATCGTGAGTTTATTTTTTTTATTTTTTTTTACTTTCTTTTTATTGTTTTTCTTTAAACACTACACAAGGGGGTAGGGGGGTAACAACAACAACAACAACAACAACAACAACAACAACAACAAACATGTTGGATCTCCTTGTTTCTACAGTTTGATCATTTCTCATTATCAATGTGTTGGTCTTTATCCTGTTAGGTTTATGTCCTCAGTCCATTTCTCCCACTTTTTATGGTATTGATCTTCCTGAGTCCTTATTCTGTAGGTCAATTGTTCCATGATTTGTATTTCATCTATAATTTTTATCCATTCGTCCTGTGATGGTGGGTCTATCTTGTTCCATTTTCTTGTAATTGCCTTTTTACAGGCAGCAAGCATAATTTCGTTTCCAAGACATAATTTCAGATCGTGACTTTAAACCGTGCTGCGATAATAAAAGCATTCAAACTGGATTCCTCAAAGTTGCTCTGTTGTGCTTCAGTAACGTCAGCGTGTAGAGTACCTGCTGTAACCTTCATGTCCTCAGTGCACCATGAGCATTTTGTTTAGGAGAAAGACCAGAGTACTTTTGTGGTCAGAGCAGAGCGTCAGGGTGGAGAAAGTCCTGACTCTGTGGCTCACCTCGACAGCATAATCCAGGTAAACTCCAACAGCCCAGTCTGCGCTGCATCCTGCAAACGTCCAGCTGTGCTTGGAAACTTCAGCAGAGTCAAACTGTCTTTTCTGATGAGTTTCATTCCCTCTCCAAAGGATTTGGTTTGTTTGTGTTCGCTCTTCCTGTCGGGGTGTTTAAATCTTCCTCTGCAGCGTCAGCGCTTGTTTTGTGTTGTGACGCACAGAAAGTCTGAAGTCTAATCCTGGATGTAGTGTTGGATCTTCAGCTGACCGGCCTCGGCGCCACATTTCCCCGAGCTGTTCTTGTTTCCTTTCAGACTTCTTCTTTGTCAAACGTTCATTCTTGGCAGTCGCTGAATCGAATCAGCCACGAGGACAGGAGCCTTCTCACAAACACGAGAGGAGATCGAACTGAGGAGCATCAGTACAAAAGCACAAAGTCAGATACAAGAATGTGAGTGAATAAGGTTTGCTTTCATACGGTGAATGAAATAAGTGAGACTTTGATACCCGTGAGTGGGAATCAGCTGCAGATGCATGTTTTAAAATTACAGTTTACCCACTGACAGCTGGTCTCACAAAATATATATAATAATGATGATGTAATAATAATAATTATAATGCAGTGTGTGCTCACGGCAAGTCTGCACGGCCTGTAGTTAAATGTGTGCTCGGGGTCACGCGAAACACGAATATTATCGTTAACCTGATGATAACATGAAAAAACATGCTGCTCTGTGTGTGTGTGTGTGTGTGTGTATACCTCTACCTTCACCTATATATTAGTGTGTTTGTCTGTCTCTTCTCTTGCTGAATGTTTGTTTTTGTTTTAGTGGCGATGTGGGGACACGTGTTCAGCCTCTCACCAATTCTGTGGGGACTTCATTGTTTTTGGGGACAATATGCGTCTATGTGAGGGAAACCACTGTAGGGACAATATATCAATATGTCCTGCAGCAACCCGTGTCTTTAAAAAACAGTCACAAGTCACATATATTATTTGAAGAATAAAATGATAAAGTATGAAAATGGCACACACAAAGACACACGAGTCAGTCACCAGCCTGTCAGCCCTCCACAGTGGGAATCAGTCCACTGTCGTTTGCAGCTCAGATCTCAGTAACCCTCAAATTCAGCCACAGACACCGAAGCGTTCGTCCACCAGCTCGTCCCTGGGAGGCATCCATCACTACAAAGATGTCTCTGAGTGCAGCCAATCAACACCAAGCAAATCTGAACGACCACATTTGGCTGAGCGCCACCCACCGGGCTCGTTGCTTTTAGGAGCGCTCTGAGGGGAGAGGGGGCGGTGTCTTTGTACGGTGGCTGCTGTAAGGTGAGGAGGCAACACAACAAGTTCATGTGATTTTTGGCCTCACCTGCAGCCGAGCCTGAATGAAATACTTCATTAGAGCAACTTAAAGTCCCATGTGAGTAAAAGTACTTGATGTAGCACTGGTACTGTGTGACTGCTCTAGTCTCCATCCGCTGCGACACCCACTGCATGATGTGATAATGAGCCGAGCATGAATGTCATGAATAAAACAATGGTTTAAATGTTGCATTAAAAGATAATCATCCAGGGGGCCGAACCATTAGGTCACGGTGAAGAGACTGCAAGAGCAGGGAATTATGGGTATAAGTGTAAAGGCACAGGTGTCGATTAAACGCGTGCGTGAGGTCGGCTTTTAAATCCTTCCTCCGCCATCAGGATAAAAGCTGGAGAGCTGTCGTCCGCTCGTCTTTGTAAAGTCGCACATACACTGCTGTGTTTTCAAGATCCTGTTGATCTTTTTGTGCTTATTTTACATTTACAGTGATTTTTGTTTTTTTACTGTAGTCCAGCACATGTATGTGTTGTGTCACCAGTGTGTGATTTAGAGACAGGAAACGTGGGACATGGGGACAGAGACTAAACACTGAGGGAGGGAGAACTAAGGTCACTGAGAACTTCAGGAAAACCAAGAATAAGAATAATGAAAGAACATGAATCAAACAGAAACCACTGAGCGGCAGAGACGGCCTGTTGTGGAGCTGAAGGTTTGTGAGTGTTGGCTTTGTGCTTCAGGTTGCTGCTTGGCTTCGCGCCCTCTCTTGGTTGCGTTGGAGGAGCTCTCTAATTAAACTGCAAACCTCTTGATGGTTCAGAGGCTTTTAACCAGCGGTCACATGATCCCTCAGCCCAGTCACTGTTAATTTACTGGCATAAAGAAGAAGTGCGGTTTGACTTCCTGCTGTATGAATCTGTTTATTCAGACAAACACTTTTTATTAGCAAACTTACACAGACTGACTGTTTTAAATGAATCCCTCTGGACTTTTCACCGAGTCGCCATTTCTCAGAGTGAATCATTTCCTGTTTCGTTGGCCATGAACTTGGACGTGAAAGTGCCACGTGCTCTGATTGGTGTATTGTGTGAAACCATTAGAGGCTTAACAATCAGAAAGGTTCATGTATGTGGCGCACTTGACCCTCCACATGGATTAAATAAAGAGGCTTCCTGGTGTTACTCTGATTACAGTGAGTGGAGCTGGACGCAGGATGGTCACTGAGGGCTGTTAGAAGCTTATTTACTCTAATTTCCAGTTTTGATTATGTGGAAGTAAAAGTGTTTCAGTGTAAGTGGATCAAAGTGTGCAAACCTGGAGTCGACCTTTAGAGGTTATCTGACAAAGTTAATTTACAGGAATCATGTATATGCCCCCTACAGGTAACAGATGGAAGACCAAATTATAAGCATTTAATAAGACTTGTCATGTGACTCGTCCTGAAGCTAAGATGTTGATTTGATGATCTCCGAGCCGCTCAGTTTTCCCTTTGGTGTCTCAGTGTTTATCCTCAGGGGAACGTGAATGTGTGAAGCAGATTTACATGATTTACAAAAATAAATCTCATGAGTTCAAATGCATGTAATGACAGTCCATCAAATATCTGTGAACATATTCCAGTAAAAGACTGTCAGTGTATCTGCTGTGACGCTGGAGGAAAAGAGACGAGCTCCTTTGATTCATCCTCTGGGGACCATGAAAGCTTGGATGGAAGGAAATTCTTACTCAGGTAAGTGGGATGCATCTTCAGGTGCTTCCCCTCCTTAGCCCCTCCCCCCTCCCCCGACACACAGTGTAAAGTCATAATTCGCTGTCTTTGTGTCAACGTCTTCAGTAAACTGCTTAGCGGTGTCTAATTACCGCTGCGTGTTTGCCAACTGTGTCAGGGATTTTACTTTTTATTTTGTCATTTAAATAAGCCTTTACAAGTGAACCGCTGAGACGAGACGTGTAGTCTGGCCCATAATCCTCAAAGAATTGTTTACCTCTGACAATAAGGGGAGCGATTGTCTCGCTAGAGCAGCAGAGCTCATTATTGGTGTGGTATTAAGGGGGAGCAGAAACCAACGTGAACGTCTGCCTGGTAATGAAAGCATCGAGCATCTACAGCCAGCGCAAGGGAAGCCAGGAAACGATGTATTTAACCAAAATCACCACCAAAGGTCCTGCAATTAGCCAGGAGAGCCAGAAACAGAGGAAAAACGAGCAGACGGCAAAGCTTACTGTCTTTAAAGTTAACCCGTCTCTGCAGCTGATTCAGAAAATTAGATTTCAGTCGTTTCCAAACAGCAACAAAGCAGCATCAGAAAATGATTTATCCACGCAGGAAGACACAACTACTCAGCAGGAAGTCTGACGGACAGTAAATAAGGAGAGCCAAAAATATGGCTGCATGTTATTAGTAACAGCACATCCCAAAAATTATCAATGGGGCTAAAGTCTGGATGTCTGTCGTGCTCCCTGAACCGCTCCTTCAGTCCTGGCTCATCTGGGGTGATGGCCATACCGTGATGGAAGAGCCAAATCTACTGATGGGAAAATGCTGAGCATCACTTCTGCAGCAACAGGGTAAAGTCTTTATGTTCTGTATGAAGCCTTGCCTTCAAACGGCGCCACCGCTCAGCTGTCAGTGCTCGTGTAGAGTTTTTTACACTTTGATTTCATGACGTTGACGTGATGTCCGATCTCGATCATTCAACGTCCTGGGGTCTTTGTTCCCACCAGATTACTTTCTCCAAGACAATATTTCACCTGTAACCTTCCAGGTTTTGCTTAAACGTTGGACAGTCCTTCACTCACCTCCTCAGCTGTTTCAGAAGAATCATTTGACCCTTTAAAAAATCTTCCGACAGGATTGTTCAGAAACTAAGAAGCTGCTCTGTTAGGGTTAAAAACCAGCTGCCAGCTGGAACGTCTTCATCACTGCAGGAGTTATCCAGTGAAGGGCTCTCAGCTATAATTGCTTAGCTAAATCCAGGTGGGTCCAGGTAAATCGTTCAGCATTGTCCTTTGTTTTAAGCTCAATAGTTTTCTTCCTGTTCTCCAAAACGAATTTTCCAACATTATTTTTGTCCATGAACATGACAATCGTTCTGCGCTCGCTGTATCGATTAAGAAGCAAGAACAGGGGAAGTAAGCTGAGTTTGAGTCGTGTACGTGGCAGTCTCCCTTCATGTGTTTTCAAAAACCTATTTTTGAATATAAGAGAAATTCAGTGAGTTCCAGTCTGTGACAACGCTCCGAGCTGCTGAAGCCACTTTTCTCTCACATGATCAAACTCGTGTTTTGCTCTTGGATGAGATTTTTACAGGGTGTAAAATAAAAGTGTCTTCTGGCCTCAGCATCGTGTGTTTCTGCCTCAGAAAGCTCAAACGTCTCATTGCTGTGCGAGGACGTGGCTGGATGTTGTGGTGGAGGCGATGTAGGTCCACTCTCTGCGAGGCTCTGCCACGCCGTCGTGCTGCAGGATGGAGGAATCCACCCTCGGTTGGTGGAAGTCTGCCTGGAGGCTCCTCAGGATTCTCTCATGCGTCATTCCCACAGAGCTGTGGCTTCCTCCTCCCCCTCCTCATCCTCCTCCTCTGACTTTTTCACACCTAGACAGCTCAGGCTTTGCTTGTTAGCACAAAATCCTCCATTCCCTCGCGGCGTTTGTACCTCCGTTGCTCTTTCTGGCACTTTCACTTGTTCTCTTCCTCTCGCTTCTCCATCCTTCCCTTTGTTTCCTTCCAACCCCCCGCGCACTTTCCCCCCCCTCCTTCTCTGACCTCCTTCCTCCTCCCCTGCCTTCTTCCATGCCTCCACTCTGCATCTCGCCCTCGCTCGCTGTCTCAGCCGCCGCCTACGGCCTCATCTCATCACAGCCAACACCATGCTGAGGGGAGGAAGGGACTGTCACCCAGCCAATAGCAAAGTAACAAGCTCCACAAACAGAGAAACACCAGGGGCATCATGGGAAAAGGCATGCTGGGTGAAGCACAGTGTTCTGCATCTCTGGCCTCCTCTGTGACTCCCACTGGGCTTCTTTGTTTTGTCCTTCATCCACCCTCGGCTTCCTCTTTAATCTGGGCTCCATATTCTTTAGAAGGTGCTTCACACACACACACACACACACACGTTTTATTTTTCATCAGACACATGGGGTCTATTGGTCTTAATTGACATTATTACTCTGACTGACTGCGAGCTTCAACATCCGTATATTCACTCCCACGTACGAGAGGCAGGTGCGTCCTGGTCAGCCGTCTGTGACGGGGCAGAGGAAACTCCAAGAGCCAAAGTCACGTCTGCCGTGTTTATTCTATTTGTTTCCAGAGGAACAGAATCACAATAAACAAACATTCATGAATTTTCAGACGAGTGAAAGATAACAGCACCGATAGAGCTTTAATGAGGAAGAAACAGATCGGGCTGACGGCAGACCAACACGGGTGTTTGAAAGGCCTTTGTTTGAATATGTGTGTCTAACATGAGTCTTTCTGAACTGATGAAAAAGAGTTTGGAGTTTTTGTGCATTTGGTTTGCTGAGATGAGGACGGCCATGCGTGGAGCTGACGGTGCCTGAAGTGCAGTCATTTCATTTGCAGCTTGTTTGTTTCAGGCGGCTGCATCAGTGCATGTTTTCTCTGCATGGGTCTCAGACTGTAAATAAAAGGTGGAAGTTTTACCCGTCGGCTGGGTCAGTAAACCTCGAGTCGTTCTCACTTTGATTTTCTTTTAACACCAGACGTGACGGACGAGGGGAAATTGAGCAGATCTGCGTGCTCTTACTCAGACGCTTGTCAATCAAAAGTAGCCCCGCCCTGAATCCTCCTCTGCTTCCTGTTCCTTTCTGACTCTGACAGGAAGTGGACTTCATGTTTAATTCAGTGAGACCAGAAACCGCAAATTATAGAGCTCACTGAGCTCTGAGACCACCTGAGCTGCAGGTTCATTTCTCATAGATGTACAATCACAACCAGAGGAGTCGCCCCCTGCTGGAAATCCAAAGGACTGCAGGCTTGAAACCTGTCAACACTGGCTTCACTGGTCGACTGTTCATGGATAATGGGAACTTTCCACTCCCTTCTTTCATTGTGGCGATCCAGGAAAAACAAACTGTGCAGCTTTCCAAGAACAAAACAAGGTTTTTGGATGAGTGATTTAAGATGAGTGACAGGAAATGGAAATCAGCCACCTGGAAGGAACAATTCACCAGCTAAATGAGCAATCTGCATCTGCTGCTACCAGCTTCTAAATGTAAAGAGTTGTTTTGAAGCTTTTCTTTGAACCCCGATGCATTTTAAATATTAAATATTGTTTTTTCATTTGTCATGGCGGTCTCCTGCTGAAAGCACTCACTAACCTCTGGGATTTACAGTTTTTTTCAGTTGCTAACAAGCGTTTGTCCAAACAGTTGTCACATTTGCAAAACTCTAAACACAATTAGCACAGCATCGGTCTGTTGTGGCCATACCATTCACACATTTCATGTCGTGTTCACCCAATATGCAGTCAGTGAACACATTTCCACAATGCTTACATTTCCTTAACAGACAAGCTATACCTCCCAACAAAATTATGGACTGTTTTTGTAGTATTTACGAATGTTAACACACAACATCCCACAATAGCAAAAACAATATTCCAAACCTTAGATACAGTATAAAAACCTCTGCTTCTGCAATGATATCAGTACAAAAACAATATCAATATCAAAAATATATCTCAGCTGATAATAAACAAACAATTGAATAATTGACACACAGCTGATTTATGTTGGGTAAATTGGGCCAACCACAGCTTATTCCATTCTGGCTTAGACTCAGTGGGGTTTATAAGGCAAGACCTTGAGGAGTGATGTTTTTGGAAACAAAAAAAAGACAAACACTGTAATGTCTGGTCGAGGAAGAGTAAGAGCAAGGGGCCCAGGGAGAAGAGCAGGCCCAAGGAGAGGGCAAGGTAGAGGTGTAAGAATGCGTGGCGGTGGCATTCCAAGGGCTGCAAGAACAGTAGTCAGTGATGAAATTCGTGCCACTATCATTGACCATGTAATCAACCATGGTCTTTCACTAAGAGAGGCTGGTGAAAGAGTGCAGCCCAATTTGAGGCGGTCAACGGTTGCCTCCATTATACGCATCTTTCAACAAACCAACAGGTAAGTATTGCATTTTACATGGATTGTTTCTATTCTCACTTGACATGTCAATATGGTCATACAGTAATGCATATGTTGAATTTTTTGTCTTTCTAAAGAATGCAACGTCTTCCACCCTCTGGGGGAAGAGGAAAGCTCCTCAGTAATGATCAAGAGCTTGCCATTGTAGAAATGGTTGCTGCAAATAATGCAATAAAACTGCGTGAAATTCAAACTAGAATTGTGGCGGACCATGAGATATTTGACAATATCGATAGAATCAGCCTCACAACCATTACGCGGACATTGTCCAAACACAGAGTGCGGATGAAGCAGCTCTGTTCCCTTTGAGAGGAACAGTGAGAGGGTCAAGGAGCTACGACGACAATATGTCCAGGTATAGTGTATATTCAATCCAATGTCCAGTTTTATAAGCTTTGCACTTTGCAAGTAGGTAAGCTACACAATACTAGGTTACAGTACAGTATGGTATACAGTAATAACATGACTTACATAAACTTTGTTTCAGAGAGTTATGGAATTGGAGGCCAACCAGGCCCCTCATGAATTCATATACATCGATGAGGCAGGATTCAATCTGGCCAAAAGGCGTCGACGTGGACGAAATGTAATTGGAAAAAGGGCCACAGTTGATGTGCCAGGACAGAGAGGGGCAAACATTACCATGTGTGCAGCAATTGCAAATGCAGGATTACTCCTTCACAGATGTCAGGTTGGACCCTATAATACAGAGCGCTTGCTTGCCTTTCTCAATGATCTCCACCAGCGCCTGGTTCCAGAGCAGGGTCAGGAGGGTGAAAACATGAGGACCTTTGTAATTACCTGGGACAATGTGGCTTTCCATCACTCGCAAGCAATAACAACATGGTTTGAAGTCCACCCAAGACTGGTAAGTCTCTTCCTTCCACCCTATTCACCTTTCCTCAACCCCATAGAGGAGTTCTTTTCTGCATGGAGGTGGAAGGTTTATGACCATCAGCCACATGACCAGATGTCCCTCCTTGAAGCCATGGATGCTGGCTCCAGGGACATCACAGTTGACGATTGCCAAGGGTGGATCCGACATACCAGGCGGTTTTATCCCAGGTGCATCGACTTGGATAACATCAGATGTGATGTTGATGAAAACATGTGGCCTAACCCTGAAGATCGCAGAGATTAGATGCAAATTTTTTGCCTTTTTTTAGCCCCCTCCCCTCCCCCCTTTTATCTTGGCTTTTTGCTGTTGTTTTTTGTTCAGAATGCTCTTGTGTGTTTCATGGATATTTTGTTCACTGTAAGCAATACTGTAAAACTTTCTCTGTCCTATCATACCGTGTTTCTACTGTACCTCCTGTAGTAAACAGTAAAGAAACAAAAACTTGTTTGCTTTTTACTGGAATGCTTTTGAATGTGAACATTACTGTACATGTGGACATACAGTTACCAACCAAGACATTTCTGGTGTCAAAATGGTGGATTGCATGTTTCACATGCAAATACCTGTAAAACTGAAACATAAAAGTCTATGCAGTTTTTGTAATGTCAATAATAGCCAGTATTTTGAAACCTGGTGTACTTTGATTGACTGCATGTACCTTGTGAAGTGAAAACAAGTGTTATTCTTTGACAGACTAATTTCATTTTGAGTCAGATTTATAGTGTTTTTGTACAGTTAGTGTGTGCAGGGAAAGATGTGTTCTATTTTGAAATGAAGAGTTAGTATATATTTAACAAAATGTATTTTTGAGAAGAAAATTATCCATTTGGCCAATTGTGTTTTGTAGGTGTGAGTCTGTGTTAAGAGTTTAGAAAAAGTATCTGAAGTATGGGTAGGCGCTTGTTAGCGATTGGAAAAAACTGTAATAACTAAAGGTTAGATCAAATTAAAAGCTTGTGCTAAGATACGTGATTAGACTGTTTATTGTGCAGAATTTAAAAGAAATTAATGAGATTTTTTTAATTCAGGAAGCTTTAATCTGAACGTCCAAACGCTGTCCTTTCTTTGCTCTTCAGCTGCTCACGGACACGGACTGTTTCCTGCTGGTTGGACAAGATTGGACGGTTAGCTGAAAGGTTAAAGTTTCAATCCCCACCCCAGCGCTGTGATGAATTACTGTGTCCTTGACTCGGAGACTAAACCCCGACCTGCTCTCTTATTGTTCTGCCCCTCCCTCCCCGCTGAAGAATGTCGGCTAAATGTCATGAATGAAATGCTTGTGCCCAGCGCCACAAAGCCAGGAGGTGTCTGAATACCTGGCGGAGCGTCATTAGTGATGCAAAGGTCATCACAGGAAACGCTTGAGCACATTTAGGCAGTGGGGAAATATCTGCTGCAAATGTAAACCGCTGAAGCGTCCCGTGAGGCATTCCAGAGCTGTAAGGCGTGAAAATCTGAACACGACGTGAGCAAAAGCATCAGGTTCATGTCGGGTGTCGCACTCACCCACACTCTCTGTCCTGTCTGCAGTGAGTGCGACTGATGGGTCCAACAGCAACACGGTGCTTTTGTGGATTTTTGTTGTGGTTGTGAGACTGAGGAGCAGAAACTTTCCTCTGTGACGAGTTTGGATCTGTGAGCTGGGCAGAGACGCTGAGATGGGACTCTCCCAGACCGACCTAACAAAGTTGTTAGCGATGCGCAGCGATCGGGTACAGAGTTCAGTTTATCTCAACTTTGATGTGAGCGACTGAACCAACACACATTACAAAAAATACTTTGACAGACATGACGGTGTGGGAAATACACTAAAGATTACCTAGGCAACTGGATTTCCAGGAGCCACCAGCTGTGGGCAACAAAGCAATCTGAGTGACTCTCTCATGTAGAGGCGACCGGAGGCTAATTTACTGCTCTCAGAAACTGACCTACATGTAACTCTGGAGCTGAATTTAAGAAATAAGTGCTTAATATAAACATGGTTAGCGCCATCTTCTGTCAGTACTGGACGTTATGTCACAAGGTTGGAGTTACATTAGTTTATTTTGGCTAACTAGTAACAGAACAGCACAGAAAATCCACTTGTTAGCTGTCAGTGCAGCTAGCTAACATGAGAACCACTGAGTGCTAAAGGGACGGTGGTGATGTCAGCAATAGATCCTTTAAGTCCTGCAAAGTGAAGCGAGGCCTTCGTGGATCAGACTTGTTTGTCCAGCACATCCCACAGATGCTTGATTTGATTGAGATCCAGGAAATTTAGAGGCCAAGTCAAACCCTTAAGTTTGTTGTACTCCTCAAAGCTGTCCTGAAACATTGTCCCTTTGTGGCAGGGCCCATTATCCTGCTGAAAGAGGCCACAGCCATCAGGGAGCGCTGTTTGTTTGTTTTGTGTTTTTTTATCTGTATAAAAAGTGATCAAACTTCATTAAATCAGACTTATCTCATATCTGGTGTTCTCACAGTGGACTCTTCTGTGTATCTAATATTCATAAAGCTGAACTAAGTTTAATATCTAGTCATTTCCACTTTCTCTAAATGTTGAAATGTAGCAGCAGGTTGGCACCTGTTTGACTCACACTTTGTGTTATTGCATGTTACTGAACATGTCGTTTAAACAGCGTGTGTCTCGTTGTGATGGTTTCTGTCTCTTTCTGGCTGATTTATCAGGTGAAACGAGGTGGACGAAGTATCAGAATGATCTCAGCTAACAGAGATTCTTCTGAGCAGCGGTGAGTAATGGCTCTGCCCTACTTTTCCTCTAACACCAGGAAAAAGTGCAAGCTGAACAAACAGTTCATTAGGGCTGCAGACGTCGTACCTGAGGTCCTGGCTAATTACACGCCGTGCAATAAATCCTTAATCACTGGCGGTGGTTTGTGGAGTGCGATCTCCATTTAGAGGTGGTCCCAGTCTGCCTCTCCTGATGTGGCCGGTTACACAGACTAATTTACAGCCTACCTGGTCTCTGGTGCACCTCCCAGCTGGCTAACATAAGGACCGAGGATGTGATGCACTTTCCTGGCCTGGTTTTTAGGCCGCGTGTGCGTTTGTAGCTTTAAACGCTCGCATGTAAACGCTGCTGTCACAATAACTGCGTTCCCGGGTCGCCCCGGGCCGTCAGCAGAGCGTATCAGAGTGTCGAGGCTGATATCACTGTTTCACTCTCTTTGTGACATTTCCACAGAGCCATTGTGGACAGTTGTCTGTAACATTGATTTTATTACCCACACCGCGGAGCCCGGCTGCTGCACCGCAGCCTTTAAATGGGACATCAGGCTATTGTTCCTCTTCTTCTCTATTGGATTTCATGGCACTTTATTTCCACCACACTTGATGGATCCACACAGAGAAACAGAAGAAATCAATAAGAGGAAGAATCACACACAGCTGCACACACATTCTCACACATCAGAGTTTATTCTGGCAGGAAGCAGCAGCAGAGACGCCGACGCACTCAGAGGATTTCCGTTTTCACGCTGCGAGCACGCCAGCGTCCGGAGTGAGAGGATCAGCTGATCAGATCGTTAAGTTCGCAGCTCATTATTTTCATTCTTGGACTCTGTCAGAGCAGCTTTGCATGAATCACAAATCATCATTATCTTAAATCAGCTGTTTTAGCTCCTCCCCTTTATGGCTGCCCACCTGGTAAGCCAACTGTCTGGGTTAAAAGGAGATTATGAATCCTGATGATCCCGCCTCTGTTCATGGCTGCACAGCCGATGTCATAAATACCAGAAACACTAACATGGATGCTACGAAGCTGCTGGTATCACAGTGTCTGTGGAGCCTGAAAACAAACGTTGTTTCTTTGATGTGTCTTTCCGTTACTTCCTGTCAGAGTGTTTACTCTGTTAACCTTTATTCAACCACAAAGTCCTCTCAGATTAAAACCTCTGTCATGGGAGACATGAAGCTTTTATTGCTTGACCAACACATTCATCAGGGTCGTCCTGGGGTCAGCGAGAAAGTCTGGGCAGGGTGAGAGTCCAAGACTGAAGTGTCAAATCTGATCTTTCTGCTTTTGTGAGTTTTGTTGTCTCTCACGCTGGAAATCGAGCGTACGAGTGCCGTCCCTGTGCCCAATAAAATGTCGCTGATTAAAGTGTGAGAACTTGATCAGTGTGTGATGAGTTTGGAGTGATAAGGTGTTGGAACGGCCCTGCGACAGACTGGCGACCTGTCCAGGGTGTACCCCGCCTCTCGCTCTATGACAGCTGGGATAGGCTCCAGCGCCCCCCGCGACCCTGGAAAGGATAAGCGGAAGTGAATGGATGGATGGAAGGTGTTGGAACGAGCACAAACGAGCACGCTGGTGCTCTGAACATGTCGTGGACCGCTCGGCTCCTCCACAAATAACTGGCAGCAGTTCTCATAATGCATCCGTGGCTTTTTTGCTAAACACCAAAATGTTCAGCAGCTTCTCTCAGGTCAGCTGATCAGCGCTGCATGATGACTGACTGATCAAACCGAGGCCCACTTTGACAGTGGCGGGAAAATCTGTTTGTAAGAACCTGAAATCAGAAAAGAGTTCTGACGGGTTTCATTATAAAACGCCGTCATTTATTGTGCCGCTGCTTCTGCTGCTTGTCCGTAATTTGAGGTGAAACCCATTAACGTGGTTCAGTCCAGCTGATTCTAGAAATGTTGGGTTTGTCAGCTCTGCTCTTTAAAGCCACACAGCACAAGACGCCGGCACTTCACCTGCAGAGCTGCAGCTCAGATTGAACCGTCAGTCCTACGAAAGGAATCACAAATCACCGAGTTAATTACAGCATCTCCACGAGAGCTTTTCAAGTCGGCGTCGTTCAGAGCGATCATTACGAGCCTGAAAACTCATTACAAAGACTCATTTGAACAAAACAGCAAAATCTATACACAAGTTTCTGCAGGTTCTCCATTTAAACTATTCAAGCTCTGCAAGGCTTCAATTCTCAGGCTCAGCTCTGGGCCACGCTTTATTTGTTCCAGCTGATTATCACTAAGAGCATTTCATTTGTCTAAAACTAGCTGAAAAACTACAAAAGGATTTCAAAATAAAACTTTTTTCTGCTTTTATTGTAGAGGAGCAGATCATGTGACCCAGGCTGCACTTACTCACGTTCCTCCACATGGATCATTAACTGGTTTGGTTAATAACAGTAAAGCTCAACATGAACCCAGAGACATGGGCGGAGTCTGAACATTTTACTGTGACGAGTGAGGGGCGGAGTTAAGTCACAAACCAACGACAAGTAACCCCGCCCTCAATCTGCCCTGCTTCCTGCTCCTTCATGACTCTGGTGGGACCAAAATGAACTTCATGTCTAATTCAGTCAGACTGAGACGTCATTAGGCCAGAGGAGTCGCCCCCTGCTGGGCATTAGAGAGAGTGTAGGTTTAGCTTCACAGCCATGGTCAGGCAGGACGTGCTGCTCAAGCATCGTCACATTTTGTGACTCGTTACTAAATTTGTGCAGATGGAAGTGAAAATGTGAACAAAGAAACGCAAACCGGGATCAGCATCCATTCAGTCGTGTGGGCAGCAGGTCCTGTACCTGGTCGGGAACCCTTGGACCAACATGCCTGTAACCCCTAAGGAGATATCCAGGAAGTCATCACAGGAAGGACTTCCTGTCATTTTTGAGAGTCGCACTGTGATGAAGCTGATTTGAAGTTTTGGGTGAATCTGAGTAAAGACCCAAATTATCCAAACAGGACGTGAGCTGCAGTCTCCTGGCTGACAGCGTCTAGCCTCGTACGCCCAAACACAGCAGGGCTCCTTGAGGGCGCCGTCGTGTTTGAGTGACCGATGCTGCGTGCAGACCAAACATGAATCAGACTCTTTGGGACATTTCACACCTCACATATATTCACCTTAGAGATCAATCAGAGACCTTGTTTCTGATGACTGAAACGTTGCTGTCACAGGCAGCTCTGCAGTTCTGTCGACGCTCTCACCGTAACGAGCTCACAAACTGTAAACGTCCACATTTCTGTCAGTTACATCAGAAGAATCCAGCGAGTGGCTTTGCAGACTCACGAACTCTGATCTCAAAACCTTCTCTTGGCCTTTGGCCTGAACAGGAACACCTTGTGGGCATCGCCAGGATAAAACAGAACAGCAGCCCTGGGATGATGACTCAGGGAAATGACTGTAAAAAGATGTAAACCAGGATGTTTTCAGGAAAAACTACAGAAGAGAAAGTCAAAGAGCAGATTAAAGAGAATCAAACACAATTACCAAAGCAAATAATGAGACAGACGATGAACAAAGGAAAATGAGCCTCTAACTGTAAATCATTCACAGTGTGCAGAACATGGTGTGAACAAAAGAGAGCGTCAGAGTAAATACAGAGAGCTGGTGAGAGACGCCAAACAGCCCTGAACCTGCCACGCCGTGAAGCTCAGGACGGACTTCCTGCTGACGGGGCAGGTCGCCTCCACCAGGTACACCACCACACAGTGGCACTTATTAGCTTGGGCAGAAATTATCACGTGATTACATTTTTTTTTCACTTGCTGTACGTCAGATGAACAGACGAGCGCTGCGTCCGTGGTCAGATCAAATGTTAAAGAAAGTCGGTGGCGGTTCGAGCCAAACTTAGGTGATGAACTCCTTTGGGTGCAATACCAGCGAAACGATGACATCATCACAGCTTGATGAAACACCACAAGTCAGCTGACTGAATGAAGCTGTGTGACATCACCCCGTACAGGTGTTATAAAGGCAGAGACCATAACAGCTGTAAACATGATTATTTCTGCTGGAAAGTTTTAACGTGGGAGTCGATGGGGACTGGCTCAGTGCTGGCGCCTCTGCTGGACATCAGAGGAACTGCAGGATTCAGGAGGCTGAAGTTTGAGCGATGGATCCACGTACCTGAGGACACACCTGCGCCGTGAAAACTGATGGAAACACTGTTGTGCTGCACAGCTGACGTGTACAACAAGGCGAGAGCATCACTTCCTGTTTTTGTTCCTGTTACAATTTCACGTCTGATTCAGAATCTGCCCGGTAACCGAGGCTGAAACAAAAAGAATCAAACGTTTGGCGAAGGAGGAAGAGGAGGAGGAGGAGGAAGCTGCCTGACATTACAGCCGCACTGCTACAGCAGCTCCCATCGCACCTTGTGGGCTCCGACTCTGTCGTCATGGCAACCCCAGTGCTACACGCGTTGTTATTTGCAGACTTTGACTTCACAGTTCCACCACTGCCATTATGTATCAGTTCTCACCACAACAGAGGAGGAGGAGAGGAAGTGTGACACAAGGAAACGGGGGTTGTTTTTCTTCCTTTATTGATTCTCCACTGAGACGGCCCCTGAATCATGAAGAGCAGCGAGCTGTTGTACATGTCTGTAACAGCCACCATGATGATGATGATGAGCAGCAGCAGCTGGAGGACTGCTGGAGGTGCTAAAAGGGAGCGAGTTTGAAACCTGTTACAGTCACAGAGCAGGTCTGCTCCTCAGGTGCGAGACGTGGCGATACGTTTAACTCAGAGAGAGCGTTCGCTCACGCAGACGAACTCATCAAGGTCAGAAAGCGACTGAATCATCTTTGAAAAGTCCAACATTTAAAGTCAAAACTGCAGGAGGCAAAAACTTAAAGTACACATGTTTGCATGAAGTAAAATAAAATACGATAAACATTTTTGTACTTGCATCATTTCATAGCCGTACACTCTCCCGCTCTGATTTTTCATTCATGTGTCGTAACACCCGAGCCACTTCCTGTTGTAGAGAAGCTGGCTGCACCAGCTCAGACGGTCCTCGCTGAGCAGGAGTGAACAGAGCTGAGCTGTTAAAATGAGGATTTCCACCTGTTTCCACACTTAAACATTTCAGTTTCCACAAATCGAGCTGAAATAAAACCGCGCTCCGGTCCTTCAGTTTTTATCACAGTGAAGCAGATTTTGACCTTAAAAAAACATTCTGCTAATGCGTGCCGATTGGTCGGTTAACGGTTTGGACGGACTTCCTCGATGGCGCCTGTTTCCCAAACACAACACTAGATCCGTACTTAAAGCTTAGCAGGAACGTCCATGTGTGCAGAAGAAGCAGCCGGCTGTGGTGGTTGAAGCGAACTGTTGCTCGCTTCACAACCCAAATAAAAATGGAGGATGCTGGTAAGTCGCTTGTAGTGTCGTTACATACTCACAGAAACCTGGTGCCAAGAAGAAAAACTACAGATGGAAGTGTTTCGAGCCTCTCTATCGCCAACATGATGAAGATTTTGCCACATGAAATTCACCTTTCTGTCCACAGAGCCTTCACTCAGAATGAACTCAGGAGCGCCCCCTGTAGAACAGGAAGTCTAGAGTGGGTTAATGTTTCAAACGTGTTCAGTGTTTAGAAGTTTTTTGTCTTTACAGTCAAATGTCCCACTTTGTTAGAAATGTTGTCCTTAAAATTTACAATTTTTGGTTAAAAATGAAACATGTTTCAGTTTTTGTGCATCTTTTTTTCACAATCTGTTCAGGAGACACAAACGTCACCTCTGAAGGGTGTCTCAGCTCAGCCCTCCAGATAGGGTGAGGAGCTCGGTCGTTCAGGAGGAGCACAGCTGCTACTCTCCACACTGAAAGAAGTCTGCGTTGGATGCCTCCTTGGTGAGGTGAGGTATATCTTGGACCTGTCCAACCAGGACACCTCAGATAGCTCTGGACGTCCTCAATGACCCACCACTGGAGCTGGAGGGGCTGGCTTGGATGAAGGAGTTCTGAACTCCTCTGTGACCACGAGACCTGGAAACGCTGAACTGTTTCCCTGATGAGACTCTGACTGTAGACAACCAGCTCCACAAAGTCAATATTTTAACAGCAAAGCCTTCTACAACGCTGCACAGGTACATATTATGGTGAGAGCCGCACAGAAACAACAGTCCGTCAGTGTTTTAAGACCTGGAGCTCAGTGAGTCCAGACACTTCCAGAAAGTGTCCTTAAAACCATCAAATGAAAGTAAAGAAAATCCCTGCGTCCAAACTTTTGACTGATTCTCTAAAATGAAGCTAAACAGCCACGCGCTCTGTCGCAGTAATTGTCAAAAGCAGGCCTGTAATTGGTTTTCTATCCTGCTCGTGATTTTGACAAATTCCACTGGCCCATTCACGTTTCCCTCGTTCCAGCCCCAATAAATCTGATAATAGAGAAATAATGGCAGAAAACGTGCAGCGCCGTGATGGATGGCGTTAGAAATGAGTAGAAGAGTTGATGCGGTCGCGCGGAGGCTCTCCCCGCTTCACCTTTGAACGACGGCGGGTAGAGCGGAGCGCGCAGGCGTCGTTACTGAGCTGAAAATAACCGCGGTGATTTCTCAATGGCTGAGCGATGCTGGCAGGAGGACGGACACTAGTGGGTTTTTTTCCTCTCTTCTCATCACTGCGCTGAGTTATAGCTTTGTCATGAATTGATTAACGTTTCAAAACAGGCTGTTAAGGAGTGCAATTCAGCGGGGTCCGGCTGGGCTCGCTGTGTGATGTGATCATTAATTTGTATTACAGAGATTCTCAAATGCCGATAATTCCCCCGGTATTGTTTTCTGACAGTGAACTCTGAGGCAATCATAAATCATACTTTTCTTGTACGAGGCAGGACAAGATGTCTCGCCCAAGAGCAATTCATCATGTTAATAAATGTGTCACCGCTCAGCTTCTTTATGTTCTCACTTTTTCCTCCTGCTCGCTGGAAGAGTTCCTGTCCAGAAGTGCGCAGCTCCCAACACGTTCCTCTGCACCCGAGACACAAAATATCAGCAGACTGGAGGAGCTCCGGTTACCTGCAGGTCCTACAAACGGTTTCAGTTCTGGGAGGCCCATGTGGGGATTTTCCATTGAAGCTTTTAAGCTTAACATCCACCAGGTCACAGGGTCATGGGTCAGTAGTGTGACATCACACAGAGAGCAGAGAGAAAGCTGTGTGAAGCAGCATGAAATGTGTTCATGTTTGATACACAACTCAATACAAACCGATGTGGGGAAAACATGATATCTGTACAGGTGTATATACAAATGTTTTAGCACAGGATGCCTCACAGTTTGATGAAAATGATCAACATCAGCTGCAGTCAAAGATGCCCCAAAAATCCAGATGGAAAAATGATGCTGTAGGCTAGCCCATTTAGCCAAAATTAGATTGCAGAAGCTGAAAACGGTGCTGTGTTTTTTGATTAGCCCCCACATGCTTGTTTGTCTGCCTGACAACGTCAGGGGTGCAGGCATCCCGGGGCGGGGGGGGGTCTCCTTCTAGATCTGGACCAGCTCATCACTGAGCTCCTGTCAGTCAATGGTGTCAATTCCTGCATCCTCCAGAAACTGCCTGCAGACTCTCATCACGTGAGGCCGGTTATTGTCGTGCACCAGGAGGAACCGTTTACCCTGATACCTAATTGCAGTCAGGGTGTCGTTGTCCTTGAATATGCCTCTACAGACCGTCACTGACCATACTGGTCATGCTGAACGATGTTACAGGCGTTCTCCAAATCCTTCCTCAGCTGTCACATGTGCTTAGGTTGAACCTGCTCTCATCTGTGGAAAGACAGTTGTGGTATCTGTGCCAGTCAGGCTCCACGGTGCCGGGCAGTGAGCACAGGGCCCACTACAGGACATCGGGCCCTCAGGTCACCCTTATGAAGGCTGTTTCTGATAGTTTGGTCCGACACATCCACACCAGCGGCCTGCTGGAGGTCATCTTGTAGCTCTGCAGTGCTCGTCCTCTTTGCACAAAACAGCAGATACCGGTTGATGGGTGAAGGCCTTCTACGGCCTGGTCCAGCTCTCCTACAGTAACTGCCTGTGTCCTGGAGTCTCCTCCATGCTCTTCACACTGTGCTGGGAGACACAGCAAACCTTCTGACTTGGACTACCTGTGCAGCCTCTGCAGGGTTGCACTCCAGCAGCCACATGACAGAATATAAGAAAAAGCTGCATTTAACCTTTGAAAGTTTGAAGAAATGAGCGGTGCTGCTGTAATCCCACAGCAACACGCTAAGCTGTTTATTTTATCACAGGAAAAAGCATTTTTCTCCTCTTTGTTTGCCAGAGATCAGGAGCGCCTGCAGGGGAGCGGGGGGAGCTCGGCTCCTCCTAATAACGCACCATCTCCCCTGAAAACATGATTTGTGACACGCTTGGGGGTCTCCAAATATCGACAGTACGCTGTTTGCTGCTGCGGGTTTTATTTTCCTACATCTTCATCATACTGAATCAGGCATGAAGTTAGCTGTTCTAGATGTTATTGATACATCAGAATGATTTACTTTAATAAACACAGACTTGGTTTTCTTGCTTGTAAAAAAATATTTTCCATGAACAATAAAGTGTAGTCCCGTTATGTCTCTGCACGCCTCCGTGCTGCTGAAGCGCAGCAGGCAGCGCCTTTCATCACGTCTCTTATTATTCCTTTTTTGTATTTGTAGGAATCATGACAAATAAAATTAAGTGTTTTGTAAATGTTTTACGTTATCTCTGACTCTGGTGTAGTTCACAGATGGCATCTATCCAACAACGACCGATTTAAGCTGAACATCGGCGTGTTCTTCACTCGAGGACCAGCACGGCATCTGTCTGAGATGCATCCACATCAGACTAGCTGGGCTGTACCTGTGCAGGTGAGTGCACTTCACTGAGCTCGCTCAGATTGTTGACATCTTGACAGCTGAAATCAGGTGTGAGGAAATGAAGCAGGCACGCAGTTTTGATTTCTCCATAATTATCCTGCGATAAGAGCAAAGCAAAAATGTGTTCCGAGCTCCAAAGGAAAATGGGTTCCAAGTCCTCCAGACAAACTGGAGGGATTAAGAAAACAAACGCCAAAACATGATTCCAAGACTGCAGACACAGTCCCTGTGGTGGGTTTCTGGAGTTCGCATTTTTGATGGCAATACGATGATTTCTTGGAAACCGACGAAACAAAACTTCTCCTTCAGCCAGATTTTCATGTAGAAAGTCAACAACTCGTGTACCAAAATGTCTTGCCAGTTTCCTCCTACGTGAACGGGCATTCCTCTGGATTTTATCAGTCAGAAATTCGTTTTCCCAACAACATATGAAGGCACGCCATGCCTTTCATGTCTGCAGTGAGAGCTAATGGGATATGTAGTGTTTATATGAGAAACAGCTGGCTGCAGCTCAAACCTGCAGGGATATCCGATCATCTCTGCACATCTTCACTGTTTCTCTGCTTGTTGCTGTCACCCGCTGCTAGCATTAGCATTAACTCCTTCAGCTCTGTGTCGTGTTAGGCCGTAAAGGAGTGTTTACAGAAGATGGATCTTGGCCACATCTCACCCACTGCTTCTGTATAATTTGGAGCTTCAGTGTTTCATTGTTTGAAGCCACCGTGTTGTTTTGTTTTTAGCCAGAAGTGGCCATATTTGGATAAGAGGGTAATACGAGTTATCAGCTAATGCTATCAATCTGTCTGAATCCACAGACTGTATGGGCAGACCTCGACTGCCGATTAGAGCCGACATCTGACGCTCTGTTAGCACAGTGACCTCACAGCAGCCATGTTATTGGTCACATGATGTCATTAAATCGCTCCAAAAGGCTCCGACAGCACAAACACGGTCCGGAGGTCCAGCTCAGGTGAAGCTAGCAGACAGCTAGCTGTGTCACCATCCACCTGTCAGTGAAAGAGGCCACGCCCCTAATAATCCAAACATTGAGCCTTAATATAATTTAAAGAGGTGAATGATGCTGTTATGAAGGAGGAGATTATCTGTAGCTACAGTTTGTGTATCAAGATGTAAACACGTGGGAGTCTCTGTGACTCACTGCTGAAGCCTCTGCTGGACACTAAAGGAACTGCAGCTTCTGACATGTTTCTGTTACATGAGGAGGTGATTGGTAGTCATGATTATTTCAAAATTATCTCCGTTTTATTTTTGTGGAAACTCCTTTTCTCGATTAAGCTGTTTTCGGGTTTCTTTTACTCCCCATTGGAGATATTTGCTTATAATTGTTAGAAGAGACCAAGTGTCACTAATAAAAGAAAATGAAACATTTCTCAGATAAATGAAACACTAAATTGGCTTGATAGGAAAGCTTTGAACATGAGATTAAAATTAGATTAAACCCTCCCCCCGAGCATTATGTGAGCAGCCTGTAATGTTAACCTGCGGTTCTTTAGGTCGCCTCATGTTTTAGATATCGATCTGCTGCCAAACAAATGTCAGCCATTGATTTCTTCTCAGAAATAATAATTTTACAACCATAAAAGGTCAGTTTCACAGTAACAGCTTCTGAGCATCACAGCATCCTGATGCAGAGATTCTGTGCAGGAGTGTAAGTGACCGCTTGAGACCTGTGTGAGGAGGCAATTATCAAAGCTCAGCACCACACCTGTCACTTTCTTCCACACGGGCGCTAAAGAGTCGGGTTAGAGCCAGTGCAAATGGAAACTGTCTAAATAATAATGTTTGTGAACGCCATTACAGCCGCCTCATGAGTAGGGATGGATACCGGTATCCGGTGCCATGATGGCACCGGTTCTGACATAAACGGTAGTAACCAGACCGAAAAGCAGCGCACATTTCGGTGCTTTTTTTTTCCTGAGATGTCATACACTTTGGATTCTAGCCAATCATTTTACCTTTCCAAAGATAGTAGGCGGGGCCAGGTACGTACGTTCTTTTAGAGCAGAGCTACAGATTAAAAATGCCCAAGGCGAAGCGGTCAAAAGTCTGGCTGTACTTCACAGCAAAAGATGCAAACTCAGCAGCCTGCAACAAGTGCTTTAAGCTGATACTGTGATACTGTCAAAGGAGGTAACACCTCGAATCTGATGAAACACCTGGCGACGCATAGCGTTTTTTTAAAAGCCGAGAAATGCGCCGTATTTGATAGCTTGCTGCAAGACCTCACACCGAGCACATCTACTGCGGGTGTGGTGCCTGTTATCGGACCCGGAGTTAGCAACATCCCCCAAGAACCCGAAAAGTCTGTCAGAGGTTACTTCCTGTTAAAAGGAGTTTTTCCTTCCCACTGTCACTAAGTGCTTGCTGATAAGTTGTCTTCTGATTGTTGGCATTTTCTCTTTATTATTGTCGCGTCTTTACTTTACTTGTTGTCATTTGGCGCTTTATAAATACAATTTAGTGAAGGGAACACGAAAGCCTGGTTAGCAGAGGGTTTATGTTAGCAACTCCAGCTAATGGTATCAGAGTAACTTAGCAGAGCGCTAACTGTGCTCGCAGAGAAGACAAAGGTTTGCTAGCTCAGACCCGACCAGCAGAGCACAGAGGAGCCAAACCTGTGTGTGCACGAATCTCAGTGTCACTGTGTTCATTATGATGGTTACTGGGTTTCACTCCTCTTGACTCATGTTAATTATGCTGCACACACACACTTTCTCTGTAATTGATTATTCATTGATCGATTAGTTCAGAGTTGCAGATCAGTAGCTTTGTGTGTTCTATAAAAGCTAACCTTGTTTAGATTTGTGTTGTTTGCTTCAGTTGTGGAGAAAGTTGATGTTAAATCGTTTTAGACGCTGTCCTGAATAATCACTGTTGATGTGCTGCTGATATGAGGCACAGTGTGTAACTCGCACAGTTTCTCCTCACATGCGCCTTCACCTCACTTCTTTTTTTAGACTGACAGGGATGTATGAGTGAGGAGAGGTGTGTTTTCAGGTGTGCAGCGACGTCCCATTAATCTGTGAGCAGCAGCTCAGCGCAGAGCTTCAGAGACCGCCACCATCTGCCTCTGAGTCGCTTCCTCGCTGTGGCAGACGCCATGCTGCTGCTGACATCACACAAAGACGCAAAATGAAACCGCATTTTTCCACCTTTGCGTTCACGACCACTTCCGTCCACAAACACTCGACTCCACGAACGTTGGGCCAGATGTGGCTCACAGCTGCACGCCTGATGTTTGCTCACCAGTTTGGTGTGTAATGCAGAATCAGAGGCTTCAAAGTCAAGACACACTGAAAGTGTTGATCACGTGAGCACTGACATCTTTCAGCACTTCCTTGAGCCATTCCATGAGAAACAAATTAATCATCATAATTTATTCAGTGCAGAAGAAAATGAGTCTCACACTCACATTATTATATCTGCAGGTTCCCTTCAGCAATGACAGTTCAAATGGTTTCAGTTTAACTACCAGGCTCTTTTAGCAAAACTCCTAAAAGCACAGATCAAACAACGTTTTTCTTGCCCCTGAGCAAGGCAGCATGCATGCAGAGGTGCAGCGTGTGATGCACGCTGATCGGGCTCTTGTTAAAACCTTCCCAGATGAGCGTTTAAAGCGTGAATGGAGCTCAGCAGCAGCGCTTTGCTAAGGTGTGCCGTGTCATTGTGAGGAAATGGAAGACAGCAGTGAAACCTTTCAGAGTTTTAATTATGCATTTGAAGCCTCGGTGCTCTACGCTCGTACCCACGAGGGCTCCCGCCTCCATCCTCTCAATACGCTGCAGAGCATGATGTCATGTTTTCATTCTGCTCACAGACCTGCGAACCAGAGGAATGCAGACAGGAGACCTGCTGTTTTTCTCACTCACACCTTTATTTTTCTTTATTTTATTTTATTTTATTTTACACAAGCATAAAGCTCATCGGGAACAACACACAATTTACATACAGAAAAATCAGCAACATCAAAGCAAATCATCAATAATACAGAAAAACCCGAACAATGAGGCGCAAGAAACCCCGGCTCAGGGAGGGCTGAACAAAATAAACCCCAGAATGTTTGTTTTCAGTTACCACCAATAACTCTAAACACCACCCATACAAATCTGACATTAAGTATGATTTTCACTCCCTTTTTGGCTCAAATATAGTGTTTGTAAAGAAGTTGTGTACATGTTTCCCATCATCCCCACAAAGGAACATAAACACCAAAGAACAGTAAAGAATAAAAACTGATTATTGATTCATCGCACGCTTCGCTTTGGACCAAAGCCGACGACTGATGGGTGATTTTCAATTTTGTCTAGTTAACAATAATTGAAATCAGACCATATTTTAATTTTATCCATTTCTGATGTGCTCCGGTTCAAATTCATACCAAAGCACAAATTAATTTAAGTAATAGCAAAAATGTAAACAACAACAAAAACAGCTGAAAAACAAACCAAAACCCAAATTCAACCAAATCAGACATTTTCCAAAAATCCTCGACGTACATAAAAATTCAGCCTTGACAGTGACCCTGTGGGACGCCACGCCAAACGTCCAAACATTTATACTCTCTCATCTTCACAAATTGTTGCCTGTTATTTAAATGGATTATAACCCAATTCAGTACGACCTCCTCATCCCAAATCTTTCCACTGTATTTAATTTAATTCTTACGTTGTGCACTGGCTTGGTCTCATTCCACATAGTTTATACTTGTCAATCAATGTTTTCACTCTGACAGGGAAACATTTATCTACAGACATTTTATTTGTGAACCAGTTTCATATGAGGTTTTTTTCTATTCCAGCTGGAAGCCACGGCTTTAAAATGCCACATTTACGTCTTCATAATGTTTTGCTTTCACATTTGTCTTGAGGCACGCTCAGTCATCCAGGTCTCATGCTTTTACATTTATTAAAATTATCCATCATTTCTTTTTCTTCAGTGGTTTTTTTTTTTTTTCCATTTTCTCCAGGTAAGACAGGTAAAACATTTACAAAGAATTCACTGAACTTATCAATAATATGCTTAATAATTACTGTCTGTGGCTTTTTCTACATATACAGTTGGCTATGTACCACGAATGAAGTTTGTGGTAAAAAGTCGAGTACTTCTGATTCGAGGTTCTCTGTTTCAGAGGAGCCACAGTATCCAGTCAAACGCAGTCAAGATGTAATGCTGTTAACAAGATAATGAACACCTGTGGGAGCAGTGTTCAGGTAGCTGCTCTGCACTGTGAAGATAACAGTGGGTGAATTATTGTACTTAAACCAGGTTAAAGCACTTTCAAAAAGACATCTACTGTAATGAAATGTATCCCCCACTGCTGTGTAATCCATTATTGTAAATATATTTATTAATTTATTCATGTTATTAAGAAATTATCATAAAATGAGTGCATTACTCTTTGGTGTAGCTGCAGAAGGTGAAGCCTGACCTCCAAAGCTACACACAGGCTACATTTCCAAGATAGCAAGACAACATTAAAGTAATGCTGACTTTACATCTGTATTATAATTGTGATCAAGACTGTAAAGTCTAAATAGATGTTAAATTAACAGACTGATGAAGCCTGATGGTTTAACAGTAATAACACTTTCCTCTCATAACTGATTGATCTATTTATAGTTGACCAGGTGACACCAACAAGGTTGAAAAGACACAGATTCATAGCTGAATTGTAAATTAAAGCTATTAGCACTTGGACCCCTCTCAGAGTGGTACATTTCATACTGAAAGTCATTGATCTACAGTTGACCAGCTAGTTTTGTAGCTTTGTACTACCGTATTTTTCGGACCATAAGGCGCACTGGATTATAAGGCCCATTAAGCAAAAAAAATAAAACAGTCAGATAAGTCAAACTTTACTCAACTCATTCTTCTTGCTTCCTCCACTTCAAAAAAGTTAGCGTTCATCCTCCAGCTTCACTGTGTTTGTTATGCTAACATAGCTGTGTAGCTAGCGATCACGTAGCACATCATTATATACCAGCTAGCCCAACTTCAGTAACCCTACAAACGTCACTGCTGTTTAGTTTCCTGTCTTCATTTATGTTGGAAGTGATAGCAGAGCTGTACATTTGAATGTTTCAGAAATCTCTCAGTCAGAACATGCTATATCATGTTTAGCTGGAAGCTAGCGAGCTAACTTCCTGCTAACTTCTAACGCCGTTAAATTTAATAAATCCTGTTTTCATGGATGCCTGGATGTTAAACTTAATTGTTACACCTGGTAAAGCAGCAACGCTGATCATTTTATTAAAGATGAAAGAATTTAGACAGTTTGTAACTCTCAGTGATGCCGCAGTGATCGTTTGACTTTGGGACCTGAAGCAGACTGAGTTTAGGACCCAGATGACTCCGCGAGGCTCCTGACTACAGTAGCCGTAATGCTCCAACAATCCATCAAGCGGTGCGGCTTCATAGCTTAGCAAAGTCATACTGAAACATTTTTGACAGATTTTTGAGCGCCGTGTACCACAGAAAATTGGTTCAAGGTCAGTAAGCACAACCAGAATTCATACATAAGGCGCACTGTCGATTTTTGAGAAAATTAAAGGATTTTAAGTGCACCTTATAGTGCGGAAAATACGTCAATATCATGACATCAGATAAGTAGGTGCAATATTCTGAAGTGCTTTGTTCTGTTTACCATAAAATGAAACACCGCTGATATCCTGTTGATCTTTAGTAGTGATGTCCACATTGTTTCAATGTTGATTCTATTATATTAAAGTTGCCAGAGTAAATACCATTTAATACCTGTTGATCATCAGTTTGTGATTTCAGTTTTGATTCAGTGAAATTCAGATTGACAGCACAAAGTTGATTTAACTTTGTTTCTATTACTGTTTGCTATCAAGTATAAACTTCTGACACACACGCAGAAACCATGCTGCGAGTCACTCAGCTAAGATCTGAACTCACAGCTACGCTAAGCTAGCAAATCCCTAAAGAGACAATGATTGAATACTATGGATATAATTTGCAGGTGATTCAGATAAAGCATGTGAAGATTACGCTACGAAAGAAGTTGTTCTCAAAGGTTTGCAATTAAACAAGTTTAACCTGCAGAAAAGCATCACTGTGCTTAGCATCAGGAACAGGAAGTGACACAATAATGCAGCGATCCAACATTTTAGATACGATCTTCCTGTTTGTGTTTAACTGTTCTGCTTCACTGACAGTGAGAACTTTACTGGTAACAGCTTAATGGGGTATTTAATCACAGTGGCAAAGAATGGAAACACTTTTTCACTGCAAGTGTGCGTGAAGGTGTGTATGTGTTTGCCAGTGTCAGCGTCAGAGAACGACAGCTTTCCTTTGGTCCAGTCCAGATTCAGTCTGATCCTCTTGTATTTCTTGTTCACCGAGAGAGGAGTTTCTGGATCTGCTGATGAGCCTGCATAGTACTGACCTTGACTGTATCCCAGTCCCCACAGTCCAGACCGTATGTTTCCCTTCCTCTGGTCAGACTCTGCTAACACGCCCAGTGACCACCCTCTATTATCTCCAACCTCAACATCCCAGCTGTGCTTCCCTGAATTAAAGCCCTTGGAGCTCAGGGCAAAGTAGAGATGATCAAACCTCTCTGGATTATCGGGGAGCTGCTGCCGGTCTCCTACCCTCATGGTGGTCAGACCTTCATACAGGATCAGTCCCGGATGGGCAGTGTTTGGGTCCAGAATCAGAGGAGTGTAGGAGACCATATACTTCATGTTGTTCCAGATGCTGAAGGTCAGGTTGCCCAGGTGTTTGGCCTGGTCTATCAGAGCTCCCGAGGGCAGCTGTGGATCATCCAGCAGGGGGCAGCGCTGGGCTCTTTCCACCGCAGCCTTGTAGTTGTGCAGGAATGAGACGTCTTCAGCTCTCAGCTCCTCCTCTGTGGCCCTGACTGTGTCTGAAAGAGCTGCTATCTCTCTGCTCACAGCCTCCATCTTCTCCTTCATCATCCAGCTCTTCTGCTCCTCTTCCTCCCACAGCACGGTCAGCCTGGCCTCCTCTTCCTCTGCTAGAAACTGGTGAAGCTTCTTAAACTGCTCCCTAATCTTCCTCTCTGTGCGTCGGGCCTGGGCCTTAATGTGTTCTGCTGTTTGATCAAACTTCATTTGGACTTCTTCACAGACCTTTAACTTCTGCTTTAAAGCTTCCAGAGTTTCCTGAAGGTCGTTCTTGTGTTGTTGTGCAGCTTTATCGATGGGCTTGAACGTGTGGTCGCTGTGCTTTTCCGAGGTGCCGCAGACCACACACACTAGCTCCTGATGGTCCATACAGAAGAGACTGAGTTTCTCAGAGTGCAGACTGCAGAGATCCTCTGGAGTTATCTGATTTCTCTCCTCTAAGAACGTCTCACACAGGTTCTTCAGAGCCAGGTTACACGGTGGATCGTGCATTGTAGATTGTTTCTGACAGACTGGACAGTCGTGTGCTGGGTTTTTTCTCCACCAGCTGTCCAGACAGTCCTTACAGAAGCTGTGGCTGCACGGCAGAAGAACCGGATCTTTGAAGATGTCCAGACAAACTGGACAGCAAAGATCTGATCTGGCAGCCATGGAGTCTCCGGGTGAAGCTGGAAGCAGCAGACAGGCAGTACAGTCAGTCCTGGCTCCCCTCCCTCCTCTGCTGTGAGTCGTGTTTTCAGACAAACTAACCTTCAGTGTGGACCGTCGGCATCCGGAAGCAGCAGTGTCGTTTGTGTCCTGAAGCTGGACTCGCTCAGAGGAAGCTGCTGGTCCGAAGCTCAGGCTGACCGTTTGTGTGTCTCCGCTGCGAGTGAGAGAAAACTTTGTTCCTGGTGTGTCTCAGGTGAGGGGTGGAGCTTGATTACGAATGCTGTTGCTTCAACTGTAAGTTGCAGTTGAGTCATTCCAGAGAATGAGATTTCAAAACTGCCAACAGGTCTAAAACTGCAGAGCAAGTTTCTGTTCAGGTGCAGGTCTGGACATGAAGAGATTTATGAGCCTGCAAAACAAACCACTGTTCAGCGCCGCAGTGAGAATGCGAGCGTGTGATGCAATAACAGAAGCACAGCTGATACTGATGGGTGACAACAAGCTGCCCCATGCACACCTTTATTAAGACAGGTTTTTTTTCTCATTTCCAACAACCTGGGATTACATTTTTCCACAGACATGAGAAGAGGAAGTTTAAGATCATAATATTCCACATCCCAGAATTTTACAAGTCACAACAAAGAAAAAGCTTCCAAACTCTGAAAGTAGAGAAACAAATGAAAAAGACTGGGATGTAAAAGAGTCTGAACCCAAAAGCTGAGGCAAGAAAAACAAACAAAGACACAAAAAAAGACTAAAATGCAGTCAGACAAGACGAGCACACCTGGAGGGCACAGCCAATGTCTGAGGGCCACCCTTTTCTACAGGTTTACACTGCAACATGAGGCACAGCACAAGCACACCGGCCAGGGAGCACTCACTCATGCCGCGGTGTGATGTACAGTCATGTGGCCAATAGAAATGCAGAATGACAGGGGGATGGCCCACATGATACATGGGCGACACGGGCGGCCACGGAGAAAAGATGGAGCTCAGCAGGAGATACTGGACCTTCACTCAGCCAACACAGCACAGCTGCTTTCCATGTGAACGAGCCACCGGAGGACACAGGTGGGCAGACACAGGCTGAGAGGAGCCAGACCATGAGGCCGTCAGTCGTGCCCTCCTCGGGCTCTGGGGAAACTCATGGGAGGGTGCAGAACATTCCCAGCATCCCTGCCCTGTTATTGCTGGACAGCGCTGATGATGACGAAGAGCAGGACGGCGGTGTGTCGGGCACATCTAGCGGCGTGGACGTCGGCGTGGAGAACAGAGCAGGGGCGAGAACAAAGAGCTGGACTGTGGTGACACACCACCCTGCTGAGGGAGGCGATTGAACCTGCTGACACTGTAAGTAAACAGTATCTAGACCATAAAAGTATCACCAGCTGTCGATATTAAAGGTTTGAGGTTATGGCAGAATCCTTCACAGGAAATGACATCAGAGTTTAGATGATGCACATCATGAATCTGTTCATTTATATCTGGATTTACGCCTCTCTCCTAATAATCTCCAGTTTAGGGTTGGGCTGGAGCTTATCACCCGCTGTGACCATCAGCTGCTGGTTTCGAACCCAGGACTTTGTGGTGATGGTGCTAACCACCACACCTCCACAAACTTTAGCCTTAATCTAGTTCAAACAGGTGAGTTTTAAAAGCATTCTCCGACTGTACAGTTGTTGTGAAGGAGGAACTCTGCAGAGCTTTTGTTTCCAGCTGCAAACACGTGATGTGATATAAAGTTGGACTGCTGCCTCACAGGATGTGTTTCTGCAGTGTTTGGATTTACTTTCACCTTTCGATGAACATTCGGCTCGTGTCTGCGATGTTTGCTCAGAAACATCAGGACTGTAACACTCAGTTGGTTTGATATGAGTACGTGTTGCATTGGTCGATCTTGCGATTGTCACAAGAATGTGATGGGAACGCCTCTGTGATCTTTTGACTGTAAAAATAAGTTGGTTCATTTCAACCCCAGCAGGTCATTTTGTCTTTGATGAGCTCTTCTTCTCTCCTTTTCTAAACACTTCTCGATGTTTCTCCTCCTCGCCACCATCAGGAGGTTCACGGAGTCAGATCGCAGGTTTTATTGGGCCTTTGTGAGGCTACAGAGGCTTTAATTTAGAATTCATTACACCATCAAACTGGCTGAAACGTGATGGAAAACAGCAGGGCAAAATAAGCTGTTATTATTTGACATTTCCAGCTGTTACGACTAAAATCCTGTAATTAAATGAATGTGACCCGGGTGGTTCATCTTTCATCGAACGACCTCAAATATCTGTGAATGAGTTTGATGATAGAGCAGCAGAAAGTGCAGAGCTGCTCCAAATATTTGTTTCTGTTATTGTAATGAGAGAAACTCTTGTCAGCTTTGTCCTTCTATGAAATTCGTTTTCTTTCCTGCTTTGAATCTTTGATAAATGTGCAAAAATCCACCCGTGGGAGGCGCACACGAAAGAAACCAGCCTTCAGAAAGGAGCACTCACGGTTCACTTGTTCAGAATAGCTACTTTTTAATTGCAGAGCTCTCGTTCCAACTTTTAAGTACAATATTAGAAGGATAATCATCAGGTTAGAACACCTGTGATGTGGCAGCACTCGACTGTAGTGAGGAGAAAAGCAGCAGGGAGTGTCGGGTTCGGCGTGTTAACAACGTCGGCCCATTTTGTTCTTCTACAACAGCCTGTAACATCTGCTCAGCAGGTACAGCGATCAGGCCGAGGATCACCTGGAGGGGTCTTTGCAGTTTGTAAGAACACTGGACACCATCTGTGATCCTAATCTCTGCAAATCTTCCATATCCATAATTTTTAGTTCAGTCAACATTACACCACAGATCCTCTTCAGCAGCACGTCTGCCAAACACAGACACAGCCCGGTCATGGAAAAGCAGCGTGTTTGCTCAGGTATGAGTGTGTCGTATACAACTGTACATATCTGTGTATCTTTTATTCTAAAGTAATTATCATTTAAAATCTACATACTGTTAATGGAGAGATGCCAAACTGTCTGTCATTGTTCTTGTAACAGTGGCGATAAAAATATATCTTATCTATTAGCTCCTTTTCTTCATCACAGCCAGGATCACCTCCAAACTCAGGTATCCTCCTTTGGAAGAGTGTGCAGGATGTCAGCCTGAGTCCTCACAGGCAAAAACCACAGTTTATAAAGACATTGTTTAATTTAAAACCTGACCTTGGATCCTTTTCTAATCCTAAACCGCTGCCTTTATTTTCTGAAAAGAACAGATTTTATGTTTAAAGTAGATTTAAAAAATGAAACCAGAACCTTTAAACCGCCACAGAGTGCTCGCTCTGATTGTTGTGCCCCAAGGCTCCAAGGGGTGGATAGAAGAAGAACTCAATCGTTTTTGTATCTTCCTGTTAAAAGAGTGTTCTTCTTCCCCGCTGCTGACAAGTGCTCCTAAAAGGGGGTCATCTGATTGTTGGGAATCCCGTTTTTTTAATTTCAGCAAACTCTTTCTTAACTGGTTCGAGTTTTTATTTCATCTCCATCGAGTTATTTTCTGTGGTTGCAATCGAGCTGGCAGTGCGGTCTTATTTAGACCCAAACTGAAGTGTTTTAGCCGTTAGCACTTCCTGCAGGTATCCTGTGCTGCTAAAAGCTTCCTCATCTTGTTGTGTTGAAGCGCAGCTGGTGTGTGTTCCTAGAGTTGTGTTTTTGGGTGGACAGTCTTTGACTGTGGCTGATTCTGACGCGCTCAGGCTTATTTATGTGTTGTTCATGGTTTCAAAGATCGTTAGCTAAATGTAGCATCTTCCTTGGTCGGTGGCTCCGCAGCTTCGTGCCTCTGACGATGAAAGAAATGTGCAGAAACAGGCCGATATGAACAAATGGGCGAGTGTGTGAAATCAGTCTTTCACACAGAGTGGGGCGATTGGGGGCAAAGTGTTTTTCGGGTGCTGGATCGTCTCAGCAGAGCAGGTTAAAAGGTTAAGGATTCCCTCAGGAGTAGAAACTATAAAGTCAGCCAAAGAAATGCTCGAAAAATGTAATTTTATCGAACGTGTGATTTACTTTGGGCCTGCAGGAATGTAAGCACCAGCTTAGCGAACTCCAAATGTGCAGGAGACAGTCCAAGAAAATAAACGGTGTGTGCTGCGAGCTGCTGCGTTTAAACCTCCTCACGCGAGCATGCTGGTAATTACTACAGCAGCTGGGGGATTTCACATACAACATAAACTCCTTAGTGCTGTACAAACGACTGAACATCATAAATCAGCCACTCGTCATTTAAACCTGTGGATTATGAGGGATTATATACATCCAATCTTTTCATGCACACACAGCCAAACCATCACTGATTTAACCAGAGTGGAGGCGAACGCACACACACACAGCGGATTATAAAATACAGATACATGAGACGCCCCCGAGCCTCGAACACCACCAGCTCCACACCTCCACATCCACAAACCACACGAGTCTCAGCCGAGTGTGGAGACACCCCATCGCTCCTTTTTCTCATCGTTTTGGTCTTTCTGCTTCTTTGTTGCTGTTCTGCCTTCCGGATTCCATTTTTGTAGTTTTGTTGTTTCCATCTTTGTCCACTTTTTCCTGGTCGTGCTGTGTCTCTAAATCCTTGGTTGGATTCTTGTGTCTGGTTATTTCAGTCTTGTTGCTTTTCTGCGTCTCGTTGTGTTGTTCTGCTTCATTGTTGGGATTTAGTTCAGGGTGATGTGCAGCTTCTCAGTCATCCAGGTCATGGTGGTGTTGACAGCTTGAAAAAGAAGGCAGCTGGACTTCTTCAGACCTGTAAAAACCTTTAGAGGCCCTTTTGTGTGTTTGTCATACCTTTGCTTACTAATCCAGTTGTGTTCATTATTTTCGGAGCCTTTTCTGTGTCGTGCTGGTTATTTACTTTCATCTTGACTCATTTTCTGCTCGTATTATTCATTTTTTCCTCTGGGTAAACTTCGTCCTGACCTTGGGGTCCTTGGATCTGAGCCGGGTGATCCTGTTTCGTGATGCCGCCTCGCCTGCGGGCGATGACGTCACTGAAAGTGTGGAACTGGTTTAATTCCCAGCAGACTAATGTTCTGCCAATTAGCCCATTTTAAAAGGGGGACTCTTGTTAAGAATATCATTTTCTTACTTCTAACAGGTCACTCAAAAATAGCAGAGCTTAGTTTAGCCCTGTGAGCGTCTGTCTGCCAGTCCCTCCCTCTCACTGGTTTAAATGGGTTAGCTGGAAAAGGTGATGTCAGTTTTCCGTGCTGCCAGTTCACTGTCAGTCAAACTCCCACACTGAATCTGAAGACGGTGGTAGCGAGGTGTGACATCACCCGCTGGTTTCATTAGAGCTGGTCTGAAGCAAAGGGCTGCAGCTTCTGCTTGTCTCATGTTTCCTCTTATAGTAGCTGATGCAGAGCATGTCGGCTAACCTGTCGCCTGTTTTCAACGTCACAGTTCAACTCACCGAGATGAGTCAGCTAACTCCTGTTTGCATTAATTAATTAGATCAATTCAGTTCACTTTTAGTCATCTAGCATCAAATCTCAGCAACAGCTACTTTATATTGTTAGGCACAGACACACACAGAGAAACCCCAAGAATCAGACGACCCACTAAGAGTTAGCACTGGGAAACAGTGGGAAGGAAAAACTCCCTTTTAACAGGAAGAAACCCCCGGAGAATCAGGCTCAGGTTGGGGCGGTGATCTGCCGCAGCAGGTTGGGAGTGATGGCAGGCAGGACAGAGACGCTGTGGACGAGAGCCAGAGATTAATAATAAATAATGAGTAAATACAGAGAGGTGTACAAACACATAGATCAGAAGATTTGAGAATAGATAAAGGAAGCGGTACAGGTACACAAACACACAAACAGAGGCATTAAACATGGATTCCTGTTTAAAACATGATGAAAATAATGTCACTGGGTCATTTAGTGGTTGGAACAGTGTGGTCACCTTCTGGTAATTTTAAATAATTTAATTTCTTGTTGATTATTACATATTTTCTGTTACTTCAGTAAAGTTTTAAACATGAAATTAGATTTTCCCATCTTCATGGTAAGTAGTTAAACAATTTAAACTGCTTATTTAGATCATCACCATACATCAGGTCTTTGTACGACTTCACATCTCTCTGCTTCTGCTGGATGTAAACATGAGGACACTCATCAGTGTTTCAGTAAACTCTTTGTGGTAGTTCTGTGTATTCCTTTGGTGGACCATAATATCCTATTAGAGCCATTAGAACATGCTGTAGGTATTACAGGTACTGCACTGCAGTGGTTTGTATCATATCTATCTAATAGACTCCAATTTGTACATGTAAATGGAGAGTCCTCTTCACACACTAAGGTCAATTATGGTGTTCCACAGGGTTCAGTGCTAGGACCAATTCTGTTTACATTATACATGCTTCCCTTAGGCAGCATCATTAGAAGACATAGCATAAATTTTCACTGCTATGCAGATGACACCCAGCTCTATCTATCCATGAAGCCAGGTAACACACACCAATTAGTTAAACTGCAGGAATGTCTTAAAGACATAAAGACCTGGATGGCCGCTAACTTTCTGCTTCTTAATTCAGATCAAACTGAGGTTATTGTACTCGGCCCTGAAAATCTTAGAAATATGGTATCTAAGCAGATTCTTACTCTGGATGGCATTACCTTGGCCTCCAGTACTGCTGTGAGGAACCTTGGAGTCATTTTTGACCAGGACATGTCCTTCAATGCACATATTAAACAAATATGTAAGACTGCTTTCAGTTTCCACCTTGGATTCAGGAGACTGACACTCTCTGCTTTTAAGATTAGGTTTAAAACTTTGACAAAGCATAAAGTTCGGTGACCCTGATCCTCGGCCTGGGCTGCTGATGGATTCCCTGATGCAGAGGAATTATCAGTCTGATGTTAAAGGTAAAATAGAAGCAAGACAAACTGAGAGACTTTATTGCTTGAGTGACTGTTTAGCTTTAAAAACCAGGTTTAAATGTCCTGGAAGAAGAAGACTGATTGCAGCATTATAAATGAATCATCTGTTGTCTTCCTCATTACATTTACAGCATCAGTGGTCCCAGAGGATGTAAAGACATATCTCCAGTTTGTTTCAGCAGGAGAGACGTTTTTAAATTTTAAACTTCCATCATGGACTCTGGGAGGGCATATCGATGTTTTTATGCCCTTTCCATGTAATTGATTTTCCCGCCCCGACTTTGATCTCCGTGTTTACTTATCCCTATCAATACTCCTCCTCGCTTTATCTCAGCCTTCATCAGCCCCCCTCCCTCCCTCCTTTCCTTTCTCACCTCAGTGGGTGGCAAATTAATCCCGTCTCTCTTGCTCCCTTTAATCAAAGGACGATCAGGCACACAGCGGCTCGTCATTAAAGGTCAGCGCAGTTGGCAGGTGAGGAGATGCAGAAGCAGCTGATTTACAGCTACATCATCCAGAGTGTGATTGGACTCTTCTCACTGCTACCTGCGTGACACAGACAGGAAGTAAGTGGTGACGATGAGCCCTCCTGTGTCTAAGAGCTGATCTGTTTTAGCCCCACGCTAATATGTTCATAAACTTATTAAATCGTGGATTATAACCAAACCCTGAGTGTGTCTCAGTTTGAGAGGGTTAGACTGTTGGGATATTCAACAAATGTTTGCATGTAACATAATGCAGGTTTGGGATGTGGAGAGCACTGGAGAGGTTTTCCTGGACCTTTTCAGTTTTATTCATGAAGCCATCCATGCAGCTGGAGATCAGACCTGCCGGATTTCCACTCAAACAGCCCCACAGACCCCCTTAGACCCCCACAGCTGTTCCTGCAGGTAGCGGGCACACAGGAAGGTGGACCCATGTGGCTCATTCGTGCAATGCCCCCCCCACCGGTCGATGGTGTGGGTCCCTGATCCAGGTATGTTACTGAGTCAGGTCACACGAGAACAAACAAATATTAAAAACAAGTTTGTACCGACCTCATCAGAACCTCATATTTTATGCAGTCATTTTATTTAGTGATGCCAAATTTTAATGATTTTCTTCCAGCTTTTCTGACCCCTCATAACTCATAACTAAGTACAGGAGACGAAATTTTCTGGGATAAAAAACGTGTTTGAGTTCTTTTCAAACATCCTACGGTCACAGTCTGACTCCAGGTCAGATCGTTCAGCTCGATTCCTTCTGTAACCAACTCTGAGCATCCAAATATTCAGAGTATGAAGCTCAAACCTAGCGTGACGTCACTGAAGATGTTACTGATCACACACTGAGGCGGTGCTGTGGGAGGATGTTTCACTGAAGGTTTGAAAAATGCCCACTGGTGGAGAAGTGCTGAAGTGAAGAGTTTTGTTTTCCCCTCTGCTCAGGCTGCTGCCTCCGTAACTCCGACCTGGCTGGGTGGAATTTCCATCTTGTAAGACAAAAGATCTCATAAAAACCTTCTGTAAACAGCAAGTGCAGAAAAGGGAGGAAGAGCCACGGAGACTCGACGGAGGCTCTGAGTTTTTATTCCGTCCACAGCCAGCTGAAAACTTCCTCATCTCTCTGGGAACTTCTGGCTCTTCAGACCTGCGAGCATCGATCTGGGTTTGGCCGATGTTGCTCTGTGAGAATCTGCCGATGTGTGACTTATGAACTCTATCAGACTGAACTGACCCAGCTCCATCCAGGCAGCACGGACACACAGAGAAGCCTAGCTTTGGAGGAATTCAGGTGTGTTTAACAATTCTTTCCCAAGACGCCGGCACCGTGTGCCATCCTGCACATCTCAGGACATTAATCTGGGCAACAATGAGACGGGACAAACATGCTGCAGCGGTGATAATGGAGAGCAGCAGGACAGCGAAGCTGATGGGAAATGGACAGAAAGGACCCGCGGCGAGGTCTTTTCAATCAGCACACTCGACAAAAGCTCCTCCTGCTCCTCGCGGGTTCCCTTTCTGAAGGATAATGGCGGTCCAGCTCCCGACTCGCTCTTTGTTGACTTTTTGTCAGCGGCTATAATCAACAGCGCCGCTGCCAGCCGATAAGAGCCAGGCCTCGTAATGACGCGATTATTCCTCAAATTGCATTTTAAGCTTCACGGAGCAGCCGCAGAATGGAGGTGAAGTCACACCTGATGGAAACCTGCGCGCTAACTCCAGCCCGTTCGCCCAGACCAGCGCTGCTGTCCACCCTGATGCTTCTCATACATTTCATCCTGTGCTCGTGCTTTATGTTTGTGTAGAATGGATGGTATTTAACGCCATCCTTCTCTCGGCGCTCTCTCATGAATCATATTGATTTTTCTTTCCCAGATAAAGGTGAGCCATCACATTATGATGCTAACCTTAAACACAGTTTTCTATACCAGCTCAAAAAGCAGCTTTTCTCTCTGACCCTTCACCCCGAGCCAAGAGCCACAGGGAACAACGAGCTGACGGCGTGATGCTGAGACTCTTTATAAGTCTGAACAGCGTTCACCGATGACTGTGTGACTGACAGAGCTGTGCGGGCGGCCAGCGTCGTGCATCAGTGTCCGTTCACCTCGTGTGACAAAGCTTTCCTTTATGGAACGTTTCAGTCCCAGAGCAGGAAGGTTCAACTCGGCTCCTTCAAACAAACACAACCAGAAACAGAAATCCATGCATGCAGGAGTGATGCCTGCACATGCCGACGTGCAGGGCATGCACTGTGTATATCTGCCACGACGACGCCTCTGTATCGGCTTTACATCGTGTATGAAGGTGCAACGAACACCTCCGCTTCTTTACTGAGAGTTTTCCACAAACATTTTTCTGCACATGAATCCTGTGGAGCTCTGTGCGCTAACGGGCAGTAGGTCTGTGCCTGTTAGAGACAGCCACTCACACTTTCTGGGTTTATCAACAAAACGATTTAGAAACATATGAAGAGTGAAGCAGGTCCGGCTGTAACAGTTACCCTTTTCTTTCTGCATTATTAGCAGAATCACAAACCTCTTTAGTAAAATCACAAAACGCGGTCTTTGAAGCGCAGGCGGCTGATTTCAGAGCAGTTTTATTTCCAGTCTAAATATTAATCACTGAGAACTGATTGAGACTTTGTCTTCTTCACATAAACACTTTTTGTTAATTGTTCTAACTTTTTCCCCGAGCTGTAGCGTGGCATTTACAGACTCCGCTCATCTGCACTCCTGCTGTTCACTTTTTTGGAATTACACAGCAGGAGGAGAGAAACTCAAAGAGGCAGAAAATGAGTCTGAGTGCAGCGCGCCGAGGGAAGAAAATGTTCTGATGGTTTCTACTTTTTCTACTGGATACAATAGTAACGACTCACATGACACAAACGTCCCCAAATGTTTTATTCAAAACACGAAGCACTTTGTCACTCTGTGTTTATTATGATTATTATTGGAATGAGCGGGTGACAAACCTGTTTGTAATAATCACAGATGGTCCAAATGAAGCTGGGATCTAATTGGTTTTCAGGAGTCAAAGCAGTACTCCAAAGTATGCATTCAGTACTTTTACAGCAGTAAAGGTATTTTTACATTTCTCTGCAGCTTTGTTGCTTCAGGTTTTTGCAGAAATGAAATCAGCAGATTAATCATGGAGCTGATCGAGGCTTTTATCCAGCTGTGTTTGAATCATTTTGAGCGAAAATAAGAAACACTTCGTGTTTTTGGTTTGCTTCATTGTGGAAGATTTCTGTGAACGTTTCACAAAACTGATGATTATTCAAATATCCATCTGTCGCTGGTGTTCCAGGTCCCCGTTATTCTGTTTGCACATTTTATTTTCCTGCAAACTGACAACATGAAGAAGCTCGTGTGAAACGTGCTGCAGGTCTCTGCAGCAATATTTATCGACTCATTGATTTCAGCTCATCGTGTTTGAATGGCTTTGAATCATTTGTTGTTAATGAAAATGCCAACATGCTGAAAATGTTCCCGATGGATAACGAGGACGTTTCCTCCAAAAGGTTCTCGGCCTCTAACAGCTGATGTTTCCAGCTGGTGTCATCACCTTGCAGGTGCGACGCTGTGAATCGTTACGGTCGATACCTCGGCCCCTTCATTAAAACAACACTGCATCTTCACGGTGTCCAGAAAGCTTTGGGTGACATCACAGTGGCTACGCCCACTTCTGTTCAGCTGATTGGACGTAGCACTGGCGTCGTGTCACTTTTCTTGTTTCTAGTCAGTTCCTCGACTTGAACAAACCCCTCGCCTCAGCCTGTGGAGGAGCCGCTCTCTGTTCACAAGTGCAGGCTCGTTCTGAGGTAATGAAAACATTATTCTTCTATTCAGGTGATTATGCACTAATGAAACCATAAATTTTCTTACCTATAGAAGTCCACAGTGAAGCCTTCACAGAGAAAAAACCAAATAGGTCTGCCTTCATCTCGCCGTGCTCGTCAGGACATTTGTTCTCTGATTGACTCTGATTGACTCTGATTGACTTCCTGTGCTGTAATTCAGAAAGTTCTCCAGAGACTCGGTGACAGACGGATTTTCAGAGAGACCGGCTTTGACCTTATCAGCACGGAACAAAGATATTTCACTTAGCGTCAAATGTGACGGCCACGTACAGCAAGTGGTTCAGGCGCTTTTCATCCTGACAGAAGCGCCGCAGCACACTTTAGCATTCACTGCAACGAGACGTCCACACAGGCACAAAGGAGGCCGCGAACACGTGAACGAACCTCATACAACGAACGGATGCAGCCTGTGACGGCACGCTAATCAAACCGGCAGCAGACAAAGGAAGAACATCTGTGATGAACAGAGGAACATCGTTACTCCTCACCATCAGCAGATCCTCGTGCTTCTCCTCATTGCTATTGTGGCTCAAGAGTTGGGAGTTCGCCTTGTAATCGGAAGGTTACCGGTTCGAGCCCTGGCTCTGACAGTCTCGGTCGTTGTGTCCTTGGGCAAGACACTTCACCCGTTGCCTACTGGTGGTGGTCAGAGGGCCCGGTGGCGCCAGTGTCCGGCAGCCTCGCCTCTGTCAGTGCGCCCCAGGGTGGCTGTGGCTACAATGTAGCTGCCATCACCAGTGTGTGAATGTGTGTGTGAATGGGTGGGTGACTGGTTGTGTAAAGCGCTTTGGGGTCCTTAGGGACTAGAAAAGCGCTGTATAAATACAGGCCATTTACCATTTGCCTGTAATGTATCTCCTGTTCATATTAAATATGTTTCTTGGATCTGAATGATGTCTGTCTGCTTCTGTGTGTCGGGCTGACCTGACTGAGTGAAAAGCTCCATACTGTCTCCACATGTTGATGGGCGAGTTATTCTCTGCCCGTGTTCTTTTAGCGTGGAGGATCAAAAACTATCAATATTTAGTAATAATTCCACGTCTTCTCAGGAACAGAAGCCCCGCCCACCAAATCTTCTGTTTGTTGGGGATAGCCAATCAAAGGTAAGTTGCCTTTAAGGAGGAGGAGCTAAAAAATTGGCAGATTTTTTCGCTTAATACAAAATATTTTTGCTTGAAATAAGAGGAAAAATCTGCCAATGGAACAAGTGAAAATTTTCTAGTTTCAAGATCCACAGTCTAAAAACAAGTTAATATATCTTACTGAGATGTTACTCTTTAGCTGATTTTGTCTTATTTTAAGTGTGATAAGATTATTTTGACTAGAAATAAGACAAATACACTTGCTAAGATTTTGAGTTTTTGCAGTGTGTTTTGTAGTATTAAACTAGTAAATATACAAGAAGACTTGAACACAGCAGCACACGTGCTTAAAGGGGAAAATTTAAAAATTGTTGTACAAAGTGTCCGAAGTATTTAGACTTTATAACCAAGAAAAATCACAAACTGAGGTCAAAGCTTTATTTACTCCACATAGATGGTGTATGGAGGTGTGTTTGGGGTCATTGTCCTGTTAAAAAAATAAATGATGTGATGGCATCACATCATCACACCATGCTGGTTCAGTGTGCCTTCAGTTTTGAATAAATCCCCATCAGTGTCACCACCAACCTGACTTCTGCACAACACAACCAATGATCCCAACCCCATTAAGAAGGCAAGAAACTCCACCAATGAACCCTGACAGGCACACCTGTGAGGTGAAACCATCTCAGGTGATGACATCATGAAGCTGACTGAGAGAATGCCAAAGGTCTGCAGCGCTGTCAAAGCAAATGGAGGCTACTGTCAGGAATCTAAAATATAATGAAGTACATGAACATTAAAACTGTATTTCAGCAAAGCGCCAGCATGTAGGGCACCTGAGGGGCCCCCTCTGGACACGCCCCTGCCTGTAGCAGAACACTGGTGAACCGTTGGGAGGGAAATGATGATTCAGCTCTAACATCCGACGACAGTTTCTGGACGTTTTCAGCTGAGCTGCTAACGATGACGATCCCACGCTTCACGCACTGATCACACAGTGTGCGTCTGATGTCTCTTCTTCCCCGTCTCTTCATATTTGTACGCTTCTGTATTCCCCTCTTGACTTTGATGCATTTGCACTCAGATTTCATGTCGGCTTCTTATCAGCATCCAGAGAAAATAAGATAAGGAGGGCTTTTGTTCCCGCGTTACCAACATTTGCGTAAAAACGCTCCAACCGCCATTCATACGTTAGAGCAAAGCGTCGGGAAAAGCAATAAATGTAAAGGCTGCAGAGAGCGTTTGAAAGGATTTAGTGTCCATCAGTGCCTGGATGTGTCATTTTCCATTTCTTTCTGTTTTATCTCGACACCTCCGGCTCTTTTCCTCGAGAAGCACTTATCTGTGGGTGTGTGTGCGCCCCGCTGCCGAGATTATTCAAATCCCGCTCTGTCAGAGGAGGGGAAGAGGGGATATCAGGTGCCAATTACTGCTGTTCCCTGTCTTTTGCATGCAATTATACTCTGATTATTCAACCTCCCGAGTCTGAATGAAAACCCGAATCAGTCACTAACACGTCCTCCCATGGGAGCGAAGGGAAAGGATGTTTGTGAGGTTTGCCAAGCTGTGGCGTTACTAACAGTTACAGTCACAGAAACATGATTCACATGACAGAGTGCAGTGAGTGCCCAGGCTGAGTTTGTGCTGCAGGTGGAAGGCCGCCGTGTGTTAGTGACATGAGCCAATGAGGCAACGAGCTCTAATAAGACCTGATGAATAGCTTTGTATTCAACGTATGTGAAGGACTCTTTAAGGAGCTAACAGAAGCACACTTTCAGCCACGACTGGAGCTTATGTAGCACAGACGGCTGGAGCACTGCAGTGATGGTTTAAACCGATGTCTTTTTTATCTGAAGCAAAGAAAACGAGTTCCTGCTGTCTTTTCCTTTTTGATGACAAATCATCAAAGATGAGATCAAAATGCTGATGAAAGTTATGCAGAGATAAACCTGCATTTCAAACTCAGAGTGCAGAAGCTCAAGAGCCTGTTGGTCCGTCATGTCTCCTGAACTCATATATTTCAATTCAATTCAATTCAATTCAATTTTATTTATATAGCGCCAAATCACAACAAAAGTCGCCTCAAGGCGCTTTATATTGTACAGCAGATCGCACAATAGTAAATACAGAGAAAAACCCAACAATCATATGACCCCCTATGAGCAAGCACTTTGGCGACAGTGGGAAGGAAAAACTCCCTTTTAACAGGAAGAAACCTCCGGCAGAACCAGGCTCAGGGAGGGGCGGGGCCATCTGCTGCGACCGGTTGGGGTGAGAGAAGGAAAACAGGATAAAGACATGCTGTGGAAGAGAGACAGAGATTAGTAACAGATATGATTCGATGCAGAGAGGTCTATTAACACATAGTGAGTGAGAAAGGTGACTGGAAAGGAAAAACTCAATGCATCATGGGAATCCCCGGCAGCCTACGTCTATTGCAGCATAACTAAGGGAGGATTCAGGGTCACCTGGTCCAGCCCTAACTATATGCTTTAGCAAAAAGGAAAGTTTGAAGCCTAATCTTGAAAGTAGAGATAGTGTCTGTCTCCTGGATCCAAACTGGAAGCTGGTTCCACAGAAGAGGGGCCAGAAAACTGAAGGCTCTGCCTCCCATTCTACTTTTAAATACTCTAGGAACAACAAGTAGGCCTGCAGTGTGAGAGCGAAGTGCTCTAATAGGGTGATATGGTACTACAAGGTCATTAAGATAAGATGGGGCCTGATTATTTAAGACCTTGTATGTGAGGAGCAGGATTTTGAATTCTGGATTTAACAGGAAGCCAATGAAGGGAAGCCAAAACAGGAGAAATATGCTCTCTCTTTCTAGTCCCTGTCAGGACTCTTGCTGCAGCATTTTGGATCAGCTGAAGGCTTTTCAGGGAGTTTTTAGGACATCCTGATAATAAAGAATTACAGTAGTCCAGCCTGGAAGTAATAAATGCATGAACTAGTTTTTCAGCATCACTCTGAGACAGGATATTTCTAATTTTAGAGATGTTGCACAAATGGAAGAAAGCAGTCTTACATATTTGTTTAATATGTGCATTGAAGGACATGTCCTGGTCAAAAATGACTCCAAGGTTCCTCACAGTGTTACTGGAGGCCAAGGTAATGCCATCCAGAGTAAGAATCTGCTTAGATACCATATTTCTAAGATTTTCAGGGCCGAGTACAATAACCTCAGTTTGATCTGAATTAAGAAGCAGAAAGTTAGCGGCCATCCAGGTCTTTATGTCTTTAAGACATTCCTGCAGTTTAACTAATTGGTGTGTGTTACCTGGCTTCATGGACAGATAGAGCTGCGTGTCATCTGCATAGCAGTGAAAATTTATGCTATGTCTTCTAATGATGCTGCCTAAGGGAAGCATGTATAATGTAAACAGAATTGGTCCTAGCACTGAACCCTGTGGAACACCATAATTGACTTTGAATCTCTTATTCGTTTTTTTAAATGTTGTCCTCTGACTGTTCCCACATTCCAACTTTTAGACTTGCAGTTGTTCCAAATTTTTCAGCCCAATCAGCACATTTCTCAAAGCTCCCAAATGAAAATGAAAGCTCACAGTGGAGGAGTTTCAATGAGGAATGCACAGAGACAGAAATAAATATAATAAATAAAAGGAGGATGATTTTGAACAGATCCAGTAAATTCAGTTTAATTTGATTTAATTCCCAGAGCTTCATCGACACTCAACCAGACATCTTTGCAGTTTCCTCGTTTCTTCCTTACCAGTTTCCAACACTTACCATGTATTTGCATCCAGCTGTACATTTTCTGCTGTTTGTCTGAGTCTCGGGGGAAGCAGTCCAGGCAAAGATTCCCAGACCTCCTTCTCTTTGGCACCTCCTCCCGGCTGGAGCGATAACCAGGCGTTCCTTTTCCAGCCGAGAGGCTCAATCGCTTCGCAGCTTTGCTCCTGGGCTCCTCGCCCCATCGCTGAGGCTGAGACGCTCTGCAGAGGAACCTCCGTTCTGCCACTTGCACCCTCCATTTTATTCCTTTACTGTATTCACTGCCAGCAGCTCGTGCTCATAGGCGAAGGTAAACTGACAGCTTTGCTTCATGTTTTCTATTTTCTGTGGAGCTGCAAAGCTTGTAAGCATCAGTGAGTATGTGGGAGTAAGTGGGACTGAAACCACGCCCCCTTATACCTGAAACATCTGTCAGGTCTTCAAACTCAGGAGATTTGCCAAATTCAAACCAGTTCATACTTTTGGCTTCTCTGTCCCAACTTTTGGATTGCACCTTCATAGACACTGAAATAGCGACTGGAAGACTTTGGCCTGGAAAGACGATTAGCCCATTGTCAGCTTTGTGAACAACGTTTCTCCGTGTCTGGATCGGGGTCAGCTCAGCTCCCCACACCTCCCTGTGGTCATGACTCACCAGTGTTGGGCAAGTTACTTTGAAAAAGTAATCAATTATAGTTACTAGTTACTTCTTCAAAAAAGTAACTGAGTTAGAAACTGAGTTACAGGATTCTAAAAGTAATTAATTACTTGAAAAGTAACTATTCCGTTACTTAAAAAAAAAAAAAGTTTACCACTCTGGGGTCCAGGGTATGATTGGCCATTTTTAACTACTTTTGATTTTCCGTCTACATTTTACCTTTATAAACTATTTGCTTTGCCTTGTTTGGTATCATTGCTTTCAGCACAACCTCACGTGTCTGAATTTACAGTTATGTTCTCATTTTGACAAACTGTATTAACACAATTGATCTAAAATCAGACAAAAAAACATAAAATATGAGTAGAAAAAGTTATATTTTTACTGTAACAACCACAAACATGTTTATTGAATCATATTTCATAACCACATGACCACATTGAATCATATTTAGTGATTGACTTACCACGACTGCTTTATTCTTCCTCAGTCAAACAGCAGCACTCATGCCATTGTTTTGCCCCCTGAGCTCCAGGTGTTGTGCCAAAAAGTGATCGTCGGGCAGAAAGTGATTGCCGCCCCTGGGAGCGCGCAGCTGCTTAAAGCTGTAGCGTCCAGATTACTTACAGCTACATCCGTGCAGCTGATATAAGATGCGGTAAGCTGAACAGCTTCAACCATCTGTTTGTTGAAAAATAGTAACGCGACCGCATTTTCATGTTAGTAACGGTAACAGCGTTGTAACGATGGAAATAGTAATTAGTTAGATTACTCATTACTGAAAAAAGTAACGCCGTTATTCCCATCACTGTGACTAACACAGTATAAATGTTCACTGTTAGGAGTCTGGTTTGCATGCTTACTTAAAGCCTGACACGATTTCTTGGATTGTGCATGTTTCCGTCCTCGGACTGTCTGATTGTTTCCAGGATCAGGTTTTGGATGTGGATCCTGCTGAATCTGTGCAGACCTTTTCTCTGCAGTCAGAGCTCTGTGTATCTCATCGCTATAAAATCATCCACATTTTCCAACAAGAAATCGCTCCGGTTTGAAAAGCCATTGATCGCCCACTCAGACATAATGATGTTCTCACTCTCAATTATCATGAAAGCCTTCAAAATTGGTCTCCAGTGGGAACATCAGTGCCCTTATTGTCTCATGTATAGTAGTCAGAAGAGGCTTTTTGGTGTTACAGCGGGGTCATTACTGCTCGCAGCCACGCTACAAAACTCAGTCAAAGAGGCGACTGAAGATCAGCTCCACCCTGCTCTGCAGCCATCAGTAACTAACAGAGGAGTGGAGGAAGGTTTTCCTGGTTTCTCCACCTCCTTCATCAGAACTGACAGAGCTCTGCGTCGCCTTTCACCCAACGAGGTCCATGGCTCTTCAAGCCTGCATTCTTTAGGATGTTGTTCCTTCAGGTCATCCTGCTCTGAAATATTAATCTGGGCTATAAAGTAAAAATCGATACGAGGAACAGAGAGAGTAAATAAGAGGAGAGGAGTTTCCCTGCAGACGTGGACTGCAGCTGCTGTTACTGAGGACGCATTTATGAGGGTATCTAAACTGGACTAAAGGTCAGAGGTTCAGTCCTGGCAGCCGATGGGTTGGACATCAGTTCATGTTCAGTGTGAAGCCAAAGTCAATACCTGTCTGTGTGATGAGTTTCTATGATTTTTATGTTCAGTTATTGCCAAGGTGGGAATATTACTGAGCCACGTTCCTCATTACAAAGTGATGCAGCTTTTAGCTCGTGCTGATGCTGAAAATTACATTTTTAGTTTTCGTCGTTCATCGGGGCCGGTCTTTGTCATCTCCCCCAAACACAATCAGCCTCGGAGGGCTTACGGTGCAGCCGCTCGATACCTGGTTCAAAACTTTGTGCTTCATCTGAGAAACAACCGAAGGCTTTGGCACTGCGGCTCGGTAGATGAAGAGCCTCTTTTACAACCAGCGCTTGCTCCGGCGTGATTTGTCCGTGAAATTGAAGAACAAACAGAGAACAAACAAAACGAAAAAACTTCTGAAAGAACTTCAGAAAGTCTTTAACAAGGAAGAGACGAGCTGGATGTGGTCAGCAGAAACTGTGCAGGCAATGCAGGCAACTACCAATCAGAGCGCAGGACACCGCTGACTGATGCTGGCATAAACATAAAGCAGTGACGTCAGAGTCACCATGCATTGTAGGCCACATGCAGTCGCTGCAGAGTCGCCCGATTCTGCCAGTGTAAAGAAGCTCAACTGATCCCAGAGATGTTAGCGATGGGAAAGGAAGCACAATTTAACAGCACTTCTCATAATAAAGCAAATCTTGTTCCAGTAAATGAAAGAAATCTGCCAGCACAAGTCTTCAGGTAAAGTTCTGGTAGCTCCGACTGCCCAGTAATCATAAAACAGAAAGGTTTTTTTACTTCACAGAAAGCAGACTTTCTGAAGCTGTAAAACTGTAAAACTACATTAAAACGTCCTAAATTTATGCTCGCCTTCACATTTTCCAAAGCCATGTTTCCTGTTGGCCAAATTGGAGTCTTTGCTGGGCCGATTTTGGGCCCCGGGCCTTATGCTTGAGCCCCCTCCATTAAAATATTAACAGTGCAGAGATCAGCCACGCAGTAATTCACCTGGACAGAGTCACAGTGAAAAGAGTATCATTCCTGCAGCGGTCAGTCTTTGGGTGTCTCCTGCCCACACGCTCCTCCGCTAACCTTCATGTGACAGCTCGATGCAGTCACGGTTCAGTTCAGCCCTGACAGCGCGTGTATTTCCTGCGCTTATGTAATCCCTCCTCTTAAGACGTGAAAGCGCCTCCAGTGTGGGTTTGGTGTGCATGGCTCGAGGATGCCGGTGGGTGTTTCTGCAGGAAAGGTCCTGTGCAGGGAAACCGTGAAGAAGCAAAGGTCCCGAAAACAGCGAGCAGCTGAGCTCAGAGTCTGCGGCGTTAGCCTCCGCTGACTGCTGAATCACAGGAGGAGGCGGTCTGTCTGCTCAGCCTCCAAACTTCAGTAAAAAGAAATAGATAATAACTGCGTGCATTTATTTACTGTTCCCCGGGGGGGCAGCAAGCACCTCCACTAACACTTCAGCATCACGACACTCAAATATTAAAAATACATCCAAAGAATAAAAGTCGAAAACAGGAAACTGCACTTCTGAGGTCGTTTACTGTGTTTATTCACAGATTTCTGCATCATATGTTACTGCAGCACTTCTGTCAGACTGCAGGCTTGTTAGGCTGCTGGTCACATGGTGGATGTTCATATTAAATGTTTCCAAAAATGAGATGGGTGTGTCTATAGCACTCCTGCAGGGCCCAGAGCTCAGGCTGCACACTGCTCTCAACACTCAGTTCATCCGTTTTTTCTACTCTTGGATCTGGATGATGTCACGAAGAAGAAACATCCTTATATGGTCATCTCAGACCCACTACCCATTCAAACCTTGTGATTGTGAAGGTCAACATTAGGAGTTAAAATGCTTGTTTCAGACAGAGGATGAACTGAGGAGGTGGCTTATTATGAACTGTGGATCATGCAAAGCTGCGTGAGAGTCACACCCCCCTTAAACACCCTCCAACTCCCCGAATTGTCCGACGTTTAGTTCAGTGAAGGATGTGAAGCTGTCGTCCATCACTGCAGCTCTGATGCAGCAAATTAAAACCTTCCCGTTTGAAGTCTTTCAGGCGTCTAACGGCATGAAAACGATCAGCTGCTCTGTCTTTGACCGCAGCAGAACACTGACAGCGTTCCCTCTCACTCAGAGTCACATCAGGACGTCAGATGTCTCTGTGATGTGTTCAAGTGCAACTTCTATGCACAGACACGACCGATGCGAGGTGACGCCGCGTGTTTGATCGCCCAGCGTCTGTCTGCTCGAGTCCTCTGAGGCCGACGTGGTCTGTCAGCGGCCTGACGATGTCAATTAGCAGCTGGAGGGGAGTAAATCCAACGCTGCCGCTCGCAGGGAAGAGGATTCATGCGTTCATGATGCAGCCGACGGGCAGCTGAGCAGCACCCTGTGAACTGCTTAGGATTTTATTGGACTTTAGGTGGGTTTTAGTGTCTCCGTGGCTGTTTCCTGTCCCCTGGAGGACATTTTGAGGACTTTGTAGTTGTACTGTTGCTCTTTGTGGGGTTTTTTATTAATCTTTTTCAGTCTTTGTGGTCGTTTTCATCTCCCTTGGATCATTTCAAGTCTCTTTGTTTCTTTTGCGGCCTTATGTCTTCTCGTGGTTACTACACCTCTCTTTGTGGTCATTTCACGTGTCCTTTCAGGCATCTTTAGACTCTTTGTTTAGTTTGTTTTGCTTAAAAGTTCTTTCTTAATGCAAATCTTTTTCCTCTTTGAAGTTATTTGGCGTCTCTTTGTTTCCCTCTGACTAAACTTTCAAAAGGAAATGTTAAAGAAACTTTATTATTAAAATGCATGATGCAATGCATTCATTTACACAGCAATAGGGTGGGAAGCTCGTGGAGGTGAATTAAATGTTGTGTTTTCAGCTGAAGGCTGACTGAGGCTGTGTCGTCTGCAGAAACTGGCCCTCTGAAATCCAGCAGATCACGTCAGTGTGAATAAAACCTGAACTCCACATCTGTTAGGGAAGAGTTTAGCAGATGATGCCTGTAGCAGTTGGTAGACCTCCCTGAGGTGCTGCAATGCCATCAGCTCCACCTGTAAATTTATTTAATCTGCAGAGCTAACCAACCGAGGCCGCGTTCATGATGCTGCTGTTTAATGTCAAGCTGCTGACGCTGGACGGCTGCAGGTCTCTGAAGGCTGCCAAGCCACACGCGCTCATGCCAATATACAGGACTGTGGAAAGATTAGATTTTGCTTCCAAGGAGCCAGACTTCCTCATAATTTGTTAAAGTGATCTTGAGCAACAGTTGAAGAAGAACTTTTAAAGTTGTTCTGTGGACACTGGCTGCTTTTTCACTCTGGTCACTGCACTCTTTGTACCAAACATTTCCACAGGAATGATTTTGCTTGCCTCTTTTTATCATTCAGACATAAAATGCCTCCTAACTGTAGAGATGAAGCTGCGCTGTGTCCTTCAGCTAGTGTAACTGGTGAGTTCAGGAAGCTCTTTGTGGACAAAAACACACCTTCAAGACTGCTGATCCACGTCCGGGTGTGTTTTGGTGATTAATGATGGTCTCACACAGCTGGTCCAGTCACAGCTTCCTGATGAAGGTCTGAGGGCTTCAGTCGTGACAGCCTGCGGCTCGCTCGGCTTCTTTGACCTTTCACTGATTTTAAAAAAAGGCCTGGAAGCCGAGAATGAGTCGAGAGTGAGTCGAGAATGAGTCACAGGTAATTATATTTATTGTGTGCAGGTGGTAAAATAATGAAGAACAACTTCAGAATAATCCACACAACACATAATCATTTATTATTGCTTCTACACAACCGGAGGGAAATGAATGAATAATGCTCAGCGGCAGAGGGGCCGCACGCTGAGAGCACAGCGAGCGCTCTGAGGCCATGATGTGAGCACGAACGTGGCTCCAGGACGCCGGTTAGCTGGACAGTTAAACATTCGAGTCTGACTCACTGCTGGCGCCTCTGCTGGACGTCTCAGGAACTGCAGCGCTGACACAAAAGATGCAGCTGCGATCACTGTGTGTGTTTCACCAGCTTGGAGCTGGAACGCGACCTTGGAGGAAATGAAAAATGAGCCTCCGTAACATTAGAATCACACAGCACGCCGTTCTCCCACTTGGATTTTTCAGACATTTGGCTGACGGTCTCACTCTGAGCGACTTCAGTGCTCAAGGACGCTCGCCGAGCCAAAACATCTGATAAATGACTCAAATCTGACAAAGTCAGACAGAGAGCTCTGTGTCTGGATCCAGTGGAAAATGCTTTCAGTGCAAATCTGTCCCCACATCACAGCATAATTGAATTGTGCTATTGGATTTCACTCAGTTGTGCTCGGCTATCAGAGAGAATATAATGAAGCACTCATTTGAGCAATCAGTGCTGCCAGACGCTCGGAGCTGCACACGATGACACTGAGCCGCTCGCCTCGGTGCGGGAGCCGCCAGAGGAGCGGTGGGTCATGTGACTCACACCTACGGCAGGTCATGTGGTTCACACCACGGGCCTGGAGACAGCACGGTGAGGCTAAAGCACCAGGCCGGGATTCAAGAAGACTAACTCCATATTTCTAGGCTTCAACTCTACTAGGCCAGCTTTGCATGATTGACAGTTCAAAATAATCCTTCTTTATCTGACACTGGGCCAGTGTCTTCTGATTGGCTGTCCCTCACAAACATGATTGTTTGCAAAGATGGGCATGTCTCCGGTCTGCCAATGATTAAAATACAACACCAATAATAAAGACATCAGGATGTTGTGTACAATTAAAAAAATGTAAATAAATGTGAATAAAATATGAATCTCTGAGATCACCGCTTTATGTTTTTATTCACATTTGACACAGCGTCCCGACGTTTCTGGCACCTGGTTATAGATCCTTGTCTGCTTGTTTGGGGCTGATGTCAGGTTGCTGTGGCCACATTAATAAGAAACATTTGTTGTTAGTACTAATCCTCATGTGACAGATTCACATATTCACTGATTATGAAATGGAAGCGGTTCATAATAACTGAGCAGTAAAACATTATTATAACGAGTACTTGATGTTTCCACACTCAGGAGACAGACACTATCTCTACGTTTAAGATTCAAACTTTCCTTTTTGCTAAAGCATATAGTTAGGGCTGGACCAGGTGACCCTGAATCCTCCCTTAGTTATGCTGCAATAGGTGTAGGCTGCTGGGGGATTCCCATGATGCACTGGGTGCTTCTTTTTCACTCACTATGTGTTAATAGACCTCTCTGCACTGAATCATTAGTTCTTATTGATCTCTTTAAAAATGACAAAGTCTTGATCCTTGGACATAGCTGGTTCCCTGGTGTCCTCTGCCCTCCTCAGACAGGAAGTAGTAGAAATGTTTGGGAGTGCAGGACTCTGAGGCCGCTCTGCTGAGCACACAGAAACTGGCCAATGAGCACCAGCAGAATCTGAAGCTGAGGTCTAAATTCACTAAACCTTAATCCTCCAGAGCTGCCTGCTGTGAAGTGGCAGCTCCAGCATGAACCGCAAATTTGTAACGAAACTCGTTCATTTCAAAAAGTCGACATCAAAACAAAAATAATCCTCAGACTTGCTGCATCGTGATGTTAGCACATCACAAAGCGTCTGAAGAGAGACTGAAGAGGGTTTTTTCTCCTGCAGGCAGTCCTGACACACAGATGGCAACTCTCACTCTCACAGCATCTGACTGACGAGAACGATGCTCAGCGAGCATGAAAGTGAGAATGAGAGCAGGTGCGCTCACCTGGTGTTCATACAGCAGCCCAAAATACAAACAGCGTGGTTTCTCCTGCTCTGGGGTAATCTTAAAAAACATCTAAGGCTGCTGAAGAGACTCATGGTATCAGCTGCAAAATGTTTTGGTGTGATTTTAGTAAAAGCTGTCTACAACATCCACAGGACTGCTCTGACCTGTCAATAACATTTCAATTAAACCGAGTTTCGTGTGTGGCTTTCCCCTGAACCGTTAGCGTGACCGTGATGTCATGTTACATACAGCAGCACAGTGCTAGCTGAGTGATGTCAGCAAATACAGGAAGTAACCGCCATGACCTTTACGCTCACGTCGTGTTAATGAAGTCCAAAGTTTCAACCCACAGAAACAAAACATGGATGTAAAAAGAAGGGGGCAGGCTCATCCACTGTAGAGCCCCGCCCCCGGGCTGAAATGATACAATAAATAGCTTAAAGTGTCTCTGTGGATATTTTGTTGACTCCATTTACATACAGGCTTCACCTCTTGCCCCTCCTTTTCCCCCCCATGTAAAATTTTCTAGATCCACTACTGGGCATACAGCGAAACCAGGAAACAGCATCACCAAACAAACCCTGACATGGAAACTGCAAGTGAGGAGAAAGGAGACCTTTTTGGAGACCTCCAAATGAGCCACGACGGGTGTCAGGCTTAAAACAGTAAGGACTGAGTTATTTAAGATTAGTTAGAAAGGACGTGGCACCCTGCAGTAAGCAGCTGTTCAAACACTACATTATATAAGTTAACTTTTACACTTTGTTGTGTCTGTAAAGTTATTCAGTTATTAAACCAAGTTCACATGAATCCATGCCAGGAGAATTGTGAGTATAATTATTTTAACCGTGGCCTGACAGTTAGCTTCTTTAATGAATTAACTGTCAGAAAATGTCATCATTCTTCTGTGAAACTCCAGCGAACTCACTCAGATGCATCGTTGTGTCTGGCTGTCACACTCAGACAGCCCACAGAGGTTGAGTTCACTGTCACTGAAACCCAGGACACATTCAGTTTTTGGAGTTTAAACGTGATTCTCAAGTGAGCGGGCTGGTTTCTGTGACGATGAATAGTTTCTGGATTTCTGCGTTGAATCCTCGTAAAATATCGTCTGATTGTCAACATAATTATAGACAAACACAAACAGAACAACAGTACAAATACAGTACACTCCTAACACAGAAGTGCACAGTGATGTGTTTGAGGGGAAAAAGCTCTGAACACCAGAACCTCACAGTTTCATAGCTTCAGGATCCCACCAGAGTCCGGATCAGAACCCTTTATTGTCAGTAAACATCTGTAAACATCAGCTGTGGGAGTCAGTTTGGTGGGATTAGAAGTGGCTCCCTGGTAGCAGCATTTACAATAAATAATAATGAGAACTGATCTCCAGATCAAAGCGATACTGTGAACCTCGCTGCGTTAGTTTCAGCACTTTGTTCCACAGTTTCTTCTTTTTCGACCATGCTGTTGATGACTGACGCTGATCTTTGTCCCACTTTCTTGTTCCTCCCACAGACGGAAGTTGCTGCTGTGGCCTCTTCACTGGTGTTGTGGTTTGAACTCCCAGTGTTAGTGGGGGTTTTAAACTAGGCCTGGGTTAACAGTGATTGTCTCCGGTGCTGTTTGCCTGCAGGATGCCGTAGAAACTGTGTGAATGTTGGTCGAAGACCGAGGAAGAGGAGAGGGGGATGGCATGTTAGCAGGCAGCGAGAGAGAAGGAAAGACAGGAGTGAGAGTAAGGACTCTAAATGTGGGAACTATGACCAACTGCTTGGAGCTGCTCGGCAGTCTGAGGTCTTTGGGTGTCATGAAGGATGACATGCAGAGGGTGATGGAGGCAGAAGATCTGCTGTGGCGAGCCATAATGGGATCAGCAATTTTGAATTTACAAGTCAGATATTTGATGTGAGATGTCACCTGGATGCCTCATACGTGACGCGTTTCTGACATGTGCTTCCGGGAAGGGGCCTCGGCAGATCCCGGACACACTGGAGAGATTCCGTCTCTCGGCTTTGGTGGGAACTCGTTGGTGTTACTCAGAAGAGTTGGACGAGTCCCGCCTACCTGGACTATCTCTGTTATCTGGATTTATCCTAACATTAGCGATCAGCTGGGTTATAAACTCACTAACTAACCCACGGTTTAACCTATGTGTTCAGATGAAAGAGGCGAACTGTCAGCAGAGTGTTTGACAAAAGAAGCAGAAACCATAAAATCAGAAAACTATGAAGAGATTAAAGACAGAGTACAAGTATGTGAGTGTGTGTGTCTGTGTGTGAGTGTCTGTCTGTGTGTGATTATGTGTGAGTGTGTGTGTGTGTGTGTGTGTGTGAGTGTGTGTGTGTATCTGTGAGTGTCTGTCTGTGTGTGATTATGTGTGAGTGTGTGTGTGTGTGTGAGTGTGTCTGTCTGTGTGTGATTATGTGTGTGTGTGTGTGTGTGTGTGAGTGTGTGTGCAGCAGGTGAGTATTAGACGCTCTGACTGAACGCGTCTCTGCGCGGTTGTGTGTCTGTAAAAGAGCTGCTGTGTTAATAAAGTTGCGCCTGTTTGAAGCCGTGACGTTTCTAATCAGATATTAGATGATTGGATGTTTTACACGCAGGTTTGGTTCTGTTCTCTGTTTCACACGTTACAGCTGAAACTCCTGATTTCCACCAAAAAGCGGAGAATGCGGCTCGTCAGAGAAGCGCGAGGACACCAGAGGCTGCTGCTGTCCGCGCGCACAGGTCCGAGGGATCTTCGGGAATGATGACGCCATCTACGCGGAGAACTGATTGGTCCTTAGACGGTTCTGTCACACCTGTTGATGTGAAACGAGTTACGGTGGCGGTAAGACCCGGAGTTTGGCTGAAGTAACCTGGGTGCCCGGAAGCGGGAAACGTGATTTTAACGTGAGTTTCTGAGGACACGACAGGAGGAAGAGGACACCGAGCCTCGCGCTCCCGTTCACGGTAACGGTCCGTGAGCCGGAGCACGCGCAGGCTGTTTGTTCGGCTTGTTTTGGCAGCACGAGCCCTGCGCTGATAATTATACAAACGCGCGTGGGCGGCGTGAGCGCGCGTGCGTGGATGAGAGAGAGAGAGTGAGCGAGCGAGCGAGATAGGGGGCTGGTGGACCGTGAGGACCGCGCGCGCAGAGCTCCTCTCCTCGGCTCGTGCCGACTCCTCTCGCCGCCTCTCTTTGATCTTTTTCGGCCACTTTGTGCGCAGAAGCCCGGGAGCCTGCGCGGAGTGCGCGCGCCCGCAGACAGGTGTGCACGGCGCAGTTACCGGAGCGGTCTATCGTCACGGGCTGTGACATCAGAGCCGCGCGTGGGCGGCGGGCTGCAGTTACCGGAGGAGTTACCGAGGAGTTACTGGAGTGGTGGCGCTCGCGGGGCCGGGATGGTACTCGTGCAACAAGCGGCAGGCTCGCGCGGCGCGGATGCCGTGGCTCCTCGCGCGGGATCCCAGCTGTGCCGGTGAGCGGGTGCTCTCTCTGCGGGGCGCGGGCCGGCCACGAGCCGCCGGATTTACGGACCTGTCCCGAGAACAGCCTCTTCGCGCCTCCTCGCGCTTCTGCGTTTTCCCGTCGCGTGACCACACGGACCCCGGCGCCGGCATGGGCGGGCGCTCCGGCCTGCCCGTCCGCGTGCTGTGGATGCTCCACGCGTTCCTGGACCTCGCGGGCTCCCAGGAGATTTACGCGCCGCACTCCATCCGCGTGGAGGGCGACGTGACGCTGGGGGGCTTTTCCCGGTCCACGCCAGGGGGGTCCCGGGGACGCCGTGCGGGGACATCAAGAAGGAGAACGGCATCCACCGCCTGGAGGCCATGATGTACGCGCTGGACCAGATCAACGGCGACGACGAGCTGCTGCCCAACGTCACGCTGGGCGCGCGGATCCTGGACACCTGCTCGCGGGACACGTACGCGCTGGAGCAGTCGCTGACGTTCGTGCAGGCGCTCATCCAGAAGGACACGTCGGACGTGAGGTGCACCAACGGGGAACCTCCGGTGTTCGTGAAGCCCGAGAAGGTGGTGGGGGTCATCGGGGCCTCGGCCAGCTCCGTGTCCATCATGGTGGCCAATATCCTGCGCCTGTTCCAGGTACGAGTCAGTGTCACACCTGCCCGCCCAACGCAGAGACGCACACACACAGACACGCACACACCTCCCTCATAAACCCACAGTGTGAGTGTGTCAGAGTCTAATGACTCCTGCAGACAGAAGAACACGTTTCTGCAGGTGAGGCTGTGCGCGAGTGCGTGTGTGTGTGCTGGTTTCTGGATCCTGTTGCTGATGCAGGTTCAGATTCTGGTCGTGTTCCTCGGCCTGATGGAAATCTTTAGTGTGTTTGTGTTTCAGGTTTATCTCCTGCTGCACACTCGCTGTGTGTGTGTGCGTGTGCGTGTGTGTGTGTGTTGGGTTTTGAAACAGAGGTGATCGGATCACTGAGCTCCCTCTGGGGAGGGTTTTGATTGAATCACGTGCTAAATAAGAAAGACTTTTAAAGTTTTTGTCATGAAAGAGTTTTTGGTGTTCAAAAAGGTGAAATATGTGTAAGAAGAGCTAGAGACTGACAAATCCAGGGGACAAACCACAGAAACGTTCAGTGCATGAAAAACCACATCCTGACCTTTGTTTTCCTCCCCAGCACAGGCTGAGGGGGGCTGTGGTCATCACGGGGTTATCCTTGTTTCTCTAACCCAGATCATCTGGTTTTACTGCCACGCTAACTCTGACCCCCTGTGTTTGAATTCTCTCACTGCCCTAACCTGAGAGGGGTATCGGGGGTCTGGTGGTGCCTTCAGCTGGCTGTGATCCCCGCGTTCGGATGGCGTGGTCGGTCAGGTCGGTAGCAGAAGCCCCGCAGGTGAAAGGGAAACGGACGAGCAGCTGTTAGAAGGAAAAGGTCAACGAGGCTGTAAGAAAAACACCAGCGAAGAAGAAGTGCCTGGCGTTTGAAGCAGATGTGACAGAAGCTGACAGCTGTGCCAGGTCTGAATGTGTCGCAGTGGGTTCAGTGATTTCTGACTGGATGAGCTGAGGTGCTTTAAATGGAGGATTTTTCTGAAAACACCTGGTGTGTCCGTGTTTGCTGAAGGGATGAGAGGCGAGGGGCAGCTAGCGGACGTGCAGAGATTTAATGAGGAGGGTTTTTGGATTGTGAGGATGGAGTTGAGCTCAGATCAGTGTGAGCTGATGAGAGAGGGAGGGCTGTTGTACAAACCACCGTCTCCATCGAGCGCTGCTCAGACGCTCTGCTTGTATTTCCAGGTGTTTCACTTTAAGCCCGCCTCTCTTTTTCTGCTCGTGATGTGTTAGAGGTCCTCAGGACCATCGACGTTCCTCCTTAAAGACGATGCAAATCCACTTCACGCTGCTGTGTGTGTCACTGTGTTACTGCTGCTATAATCTGTGTGACTGTATGTGATTCAGCTCACAGCAACACCGAGCTGCATGAATTCATCCAAACTTCAGCTTGTAGTTCCATCCTGTAGTTTAAATGCTTAAAGACTTTTTTACTCCTGAAAGTCTGAGCCGAGGATTGTCCTGCTGATCCGCCTGCATCTCCCTGCCCTTCACACCGATTGGTCTGTGTATGTGTGATGTCACCATGTGACCACCTTCTATCCGTATGACTGGATGGAGAAAAAAAGACCCAAGATTTGTTTCCTTCCCATATAGAAAAGAAATAGTAAAAATGTATAAAAGACTTGCATCAGATGTGGCCTACTTCATATAGTGAGTAATATAAGGCTTATATGATTTACTCATGAAAGCGGCCACTTTCTCATTACTTTCATATATTGTTTTAGTAAGTATCCAAAACATACAAGTTTCATTTATATAATTTTTCAAGGGATCTTATATCTGTTTTCACTCTTGTATGCTTTTCATACAAGTTTCACACAAGACAGATACAAACTTTATAAGATTTATATATATATATATCTTTTCCATATGGGTTCAGCTGTTTCTTAATGTTTCTTTTCCAGCTGACATCTTTGTAACATCAGACTATGTTTTGGTCTCCTCGCTCACTTTCTCTTGCTAAACAGCCCTTTAGTTTCAGTTCAGATTCAGTTTTATTTGTCATATGCAAGTTAGCACAGGGTCAACATTGCAATGAAATGTATTTGATGAGCAGAAGACAGTCACTTAGCAGTACAGTAAAAAATATAGTAAAAGAGCAAAATATTTATAAAAAATAGTTTATAAAAAATAGTTTAAAAAAGTTAACAGACTAAATATATATATAAATATATATAATATATATATATATTTATATATGTGTGTGTGTGTGTGTGTGTGTGTGCATATATATATATATATATATATATATATATATATGCACACACACACACACATATATATATATATATATATGTGTGTGTGTGTGTGTGTGTGTACACACTTGTGAAGAGATAAGGAAATCGTTACAGTAATGTGACCGTTGACATGTATTTGGGGGGAGGCAAATGGGATATTGCACATGAGTTAGCTGATGCTAAAGCTAAAGAGTTAGCATAAATGTTAACCTGGCTGGTGCACACGATGATGTTAGCTGATAGCCACAAACCCAGCCTAGCACCAAGCTAGTGTGCTCCTAGTGCCAGATAAACCCGTATAATTGGAGGGTTGTGTCAGGAAGAGCAGCAAATGAAACGAGAGGCCATCTTTCCTCTTGAGCTGGTCTGTCCTGGAGGTCAGCTGAGTTACGAGGTGAAGCACCGTTAGTTGTGTTTGTTGTGTAGCGCTAACCTGTTTTAAGCTGTTTACTCATCAACTCTGAATCCTTTTCTGTAATCTGGCTCATTTGATCTTCTTGATTTTTCTGTTTGAGCCAAGCCAAAGTTGCAGGTTTGAAACCTGCCCCGGACTGCGGTCCAGATCAAACAGCTGATCTGATGATGTGTTTATGACATCTATTGTTTCTTTTAGTTGTTGTGAGTGTAAATTTACTGGTGAGTAGGTTGATGGTTCGGTCACGCCGAAGAGCACGACTAGGAACAATTGGCGGTCGGTCGATGGTCATTTTTTCTGCTGGCGACCGACTGCAAGTAGTTACAGCAACTAACTTCACCCAGAGGTTGTGAGAGATTCAGCCTCCGGGTGAATGCTTTCAGTCACACGGTGACTGCACAGGTCACCTGACGCGAGGCAACCTGTCTCCAAACAGTCGCGGTCTGACTCAGACTGACTGCAGCTGCTCTGACTGGTTGGAGAAGAGTTGCAAATAACCACAGTTTGATTATTGAATGCAGACACGTGTCCTCAATGACTGTGAGCGGTCACACACCTGGTCTTTGAAGCAACCATTTTAATTGTGGCTGAGCTGTGCTCTCCAGCCGTTAGCGTTAGCAAAGTTGGTGCAAGCAGGGAGAAACCTCGGCGCCATGATGGCGAACAACAAATCAGGTTCAAAGTTTTGTGCCCAGACTCAGCAGCTCGCACTCAGGTTGCACCTCGGGAACATCTGTTAGGTATCTGTCAGTCTGGATCTGGAAAGGTCATCATCAGCTCGTGGCGCTGTCTTTAAAGCATGACCTCACCTCAAGCTTTTAAAACATACGAGCGTCCTGTGGGTGTATGGTTATTGTAAACGCCAGTTGATGATGTGGTTTCAGATAGGCTGGTGATGCTTGAATGTGTGGTGCAGGCTGTAAAGGTGGCCTTGTTTGGTTTTTAGTGAAATGGCGATTGGCTGGTTGGTCACCCGTCTGCTGTTGGAGCCTGAGACCGAGCAGAGCACGCAGCAGGAGAGGAGCATGACACCGTGCTGTTTGTGATCAATAACATAAAGTATCGTGTACGTATACACCAGCAAGAGAGTGCAGAATCATATAAAACCTTATATGATGAATAGTAAGCTGTTATAATAACTGTGCTGTGTTGGTGCTGTGCAGCTCCACGAGCCGTGGACGGACGGCTTCTAACACGCTGATGTAACGCTGCTTTGTTGGGTTTGTAAAGCTTTGAGCCTTTTTCATACGTTGTTCGGTCTTTAAGGTGCTTTAAGGACGTGAACGCTGACGTGCTGTTCATGCCACACGCCGTCTCATGATCCACCAAGCTCTCACTTCTGTTGATAATATCGATCACAGAGTCTGCTATCGCAGTGAAACTGGGCCCGCTGTTATGTTTTGGCGCGCGTTGGATGTGTTAGCGTTTCTTTGTGAGGCACAGTTTCACAGCTTAGTAACTTCTGTAAGCTTTTCAGAGCTTTGGCTCTCAGGCCGGCCAAACCTCCACCAGTTGAAAACAGATTTTGAAAAGAACTTAATGGGCCCGAGCTCAGGATGTTTTTAATAACAGACGCTGAAAAGCTGATTCTCAGTGGGAGCACAAAGTGTTTCTTCTATCTCAGACATTTCACAGCACACAGCATGAAAAATGTTTTTTTGGGAGACACTAAAAAACTGGCTCGACCTCAAGTTTGGAGTCATATGAAGATACATATGAACAGAAATGCTTTTTAGTTTTTCAGTTAAATGTTGCTCAAGGAAAATATTTGAGCAGTTTAAGAGGAATCAAATGAATTTAAACCATTAACGTCTCTTTTGTCAGGGACACATTTCTGCAGCTTTAGCTGAGGGTAAATGAGTCAGACAGAGGAGGGACGGTCGGTGAGCGACCGTGACCCTCGATGCAGTCGAACGGGAGGGTAATTATTTTCCCTGTGATGGAAAAGTCATCTGTTCCACAGCTGTTTTCACTTCATTAAACCCCTGATGTTCCTAAATGGCCTAGTTGGCACCAGAGTCACATCACAAACACATTAAGGCCCCGCTCCCTGGACTGCTGCCCCCCTTTGGTGGCTCGGAGGTCACAGCAGAGCCAGAAACAGACTTTTGCAGAACATGTAGGACAGTGTGTTCTGCTTCTGCAAAGTCCTCATTAACATATTTATACAAAGACGGCAGCAGAGGGAAAACTGTCCTCGCTAAAGTTCATTTTGGGGGCTATCTGATGGGCGGAGACAAACGCCATCACGTGACAGCAACAAGACGTCAAACCAAACCTGAGCGGAGTTGATCCGCCCACAGCAGGTCAGTCGTGATCTGTTCAGAGAGACGCCTATGATTACCATTTGCACGTCCCCGTGCATTCAGCACTGGTGCCAAATGCAGTGATGTCATTGGTCAGGTCTTTGTATGTATTCACGTGTGAATAAGGCTACGTCCACACGTACATGGGTATTTTTGAAATCCCAGCTTCTTCTATGCATTTGGGTCTTTCGTCCACACGTAAACGCCGTTGTGGATCACTGAAAACGGAGATGTTTAAAAACTGGGCGGACATTTTTGAAAACTCAGTTTTTGTGTTTACGTGCAGACGAGGAAAACTGAGATTTAGTCACTCAACGTCAAAGGTGTGCACCACGTCATTGTTTACATGAGATGATTTCTACAGAGGCAGATAGACACTGTTGCTGTTAATCGTACTATCTGCAGTTTTTACACACTTACGTAGACACGCCGTTACTGTCAGACTGCTTCTATGCGCCATCTTTGTTTACTCTTTCCCTCCCTAGCTTTTAGATCTCTGATTGGCCAACATTTCTACATGTTTACGATTATATCGCCCCCCCATTGCTTCGGCATGTTCTCGGCAGCGTTTGACTTTGTTTCTTTTTAAACAAAAATGGAAAATCTCAGTTTACGTGTACATGTGGATGTAGCTTAAATCGAGCTTGATTCGCAATAAAAAAATATTTTAAGTCACAAATTATATGCGTCGGGTGTGTGTCCGGCTTCTATGCCTAGAACAAAGCACCAGCTTTGAGCGCTAGCTTTGAGCGTTAGCTTTGAGCGCTAGCTTTGAGCGCGGGAGTAGAAGAGCAGTGTGAACCAGTCCATCTACAAACTGAGACTTCTGTCAGGCAGATAACCCAAAAAGCTTTGTGATGGAGTTTACATTAGTCACAATGACGATGTTATCTGATTACTGAATTTGGTGCAGTAATATCTTTGGAGAAAAAATGTAGTGTGATTACAGGTCACACCCAGTCCTGGCAGCTAACAGCTTACACCTCCTGAAGGTGCTGTGAGGCGGGCAGCTGTGGCTCAGGGTGGGTGGTGTAATCCCGGCCACGTGTTGTTTGTTCTCAGTCTGTGATGAGAGCGCTGCACAGTATAGCGCGTCTGGTATTTGGGAGGTTTTCACTCAGATTAGCAAAGAAACGGCTAAAGTGAAGCTAATGAGGCGTTTTATCAGTGAAGCCAAGAACACAGAGGTGAGGTTAGTCCTGCTGTGTTAATGCTGTGGTTCAGCTCGTGTGTGTATAATATTCACACAGAAGGTTAAAGTCTTATTAACATTTAGTTTTTTATATTAAATCAGCAGATAAAGAGATCTCCCAGCCTCTGACATCCGTCCATGGTCCATGTGCGTGTGTGTCTCCAATCGTCGTGTACGTGAACACGTAACGCTCTTTTAACGGAGGAAGTCGTGTTCTTCTTCTCTCGATGTTTTCCTGCGATAAGCCCGTTCGCCGCATTAACTCTGACACGTGTGCTGGAGCTGGAATACAATGCATGAAGCTAATGAGCTGTAGCCTACATCCCTCCCATTAACTCCCATTATCAGCACTGCTGGGACAAACAACACATATTTATCTTTTGAAAGCATCGAAGCCACCTACCAGAACAATTATCGGACACATATGGAGGGTGAGGGATGACGCCCAATTAGACAAATTGGCTTGTTTTTATTAGCGGGTTCAGTTTCACTCAAATTTATGGCTAACGAGGGAGTAGAGTCCGTAATGTGCAGTGACAGAGGGACTTAACGAGCCCGTGCCTTCGCTGCACCTGTGCTGACTCCACCATCGTCACGGCCAGATGAAGCAGCCGAGAGGACGGCGAGGAAGAAGGAAGGAAGCCAAACACAAGGAAGGGAACCAAATGTCACAGTGAAACATGCGAGTCGGGCTTTTGTCAAGCATAACATTTAAAGACATTCCTACAAAAATCATCAGAAGTAAATATGAATAAAAGCCTGTTCACAGTTATGTGTTTAGTGCCATGAAAGCACCGGACGACAACACACGATGTTAAACCAGAGCCTCGATGCTTCATGTCACCATCACTTATTCACTGAAGACCAGACCTCCAACGATGATGTCATATTTAAAACTACGTCTTGTGTTTTTGTAACAGGAAGCTATGGGGACAGTATCGCCTCGTCTGTGCTCAATACCAACAAAGAAGAAAGTAGCGCGATTGGTGCTGTGCCAGAAACTGACTGCTCGTATTTAAACTGCTGTAAATAACTTGTTGGTCTATAGTATGTGAAATGTCAAATGTATCCCTCATGAATGATGTCGAGTCATCTTGAGCCACAAACATTCAGTTTGTGGCAGCGACTTTTATTTATCCAGTAAAATGTGTGTCAGAGTCATGTGGCCCAGAGGGCAGCAGGCAAATACAACAAATATCACAACAGTTCTGTCAAAGTATTAAAGGATGGGTTATAATGTAAGTACAATAACACAGAGTTACAAAGATACTTGAAAACAGGTCATTTTAACATGTTATATATAACCGCCTGTTCACTAAAGTCTGTTTACCAACATGAGTTCAGACGTCACACATAAAAACACACCGAGTAACAACAACAGCAAAGCGGGAGGACGGAAGAAATGAATGGAAACTGAGATTTTATAAAAATGTGAAAGAATTGCACAGAAATCAAACAAACTCTATGCAGACTCTGCAAAGTTGAGCTTTCTCTCCACGACTGCTCGACCGCAGTGCACGAGCGTTTAAACGCCGCCTCCCTGGAGCTGTGACGTCGCCTCTGATGGGTTTGTTTTACAGAGTTGCTGCGTCGCGTTGATACCATGTTTGTGTTTACAGTAAACAGGAGCAGCTCCACTGTTTCCTAAGGTGTTTTTGCTCACATTAATATGATGTCAGGTAGTTATTCTGTGGGTTGGAGCGTATCAATAACTAATTATGTATATAATCAGTTAAACAGGATAATTGGTATTGAACACCGCACCATCTGAGAAACTATGACATGTAACCACATCTGGGATTAGTAACAGTCTTTTCTGATCGTGTTCAGTTTTATTAGTATTAAAGGTGCATCGATGAGTCTGTCCTGTAAAGAGGCTCATGCTGCTCGCACATGGCTGAAGTCATGAACATCTGTATCATCAGCATCTGGGAACAACAGAGCTGAGAGCGAGCCTTCCTCCAGGCTGAATCCAGAATCATCTTAAACTTTGGGAACTCGTTGTTTTGGACTGGAAAATAAAATATTTTTGATTTGATTTGAAGCTTTATCTGAACGTCTGGCTGTGGCACACATTTAGTGTCTCTGTAATTATTATCATTGTTATTATTATTATTATTATTATAGATATTTTATTTTATGTGGCACTATCCACGTTCTGACCTCATCAGAGCTCGAAGCCGATGAGTTTGTGCGCTTTAAGAACTGCTGCTGCATCATGCTGGAAAACGCACAGACGGTTTGGTCAGTCCTTAAAACGCTGGTGAAGCAGAAGCTGTCTGCGATTGGCTCTGCTGTCCTCAGGCCCAGCCCCTGATGTCCAGTAGTTATGAAGAAGAAGATCATCGACACTTTAAATATCGACTCTTTGCAGATATTTCATTTATTTGCCAAAAAGCTCTTTGAAGCTGCTGATGGTGGTTTCACTGTATCAGAAACGAGCAAATAGCTGCCATCGTGTCACCGTTTTCATCATCACCATCTCAGTGTTTTTTAAAACTGCAAGCTGTGCTCTCACTGGCTAACGACTCGCCAGTGACATAGTCTTCTTTTCTGACGCTGAAATTTCTGCTACAATGTTTCCTTCCAGTCGGAGGTAGTTGAAGGAAAGTAAAAACTGTTGATTGGATGAGAACAAACTGGGGCCAGTGCAAGCCCTTTTAGCCACGCCCCTTTACCTACATGACAGGAAGTCAGCGATGCAGACCTTTCAGTGAGAGAAATCGGCACACACACAGGAGCGACTAAATAAATGCAGTTCTCGGAGTTTCTGATTGATGTATTCCCGCCTTTGTTTTTACATTCGGTGTTTCCCTCCTGATTCCATCAGACGTTACATTTCCTGCAGCCATAAATCAGCTTCACTCCTTTAACATGTGTGTCGACTGTATATCTAACAGCAGAGTAAACAGGCAGCCCTTTAGCTTGTACCAAAACATAATTTAACACCAGAGCGCGCTGGAAACTGTTTGTCTGCATGAATGTGGTGATATTTATCATTTTCAGAGAGGTAATCATATGTTTTTTAGCTGATGTGAGTGTCGCCGAGTATTCCTGCTGTAGAGAAAACAGTAATTGTACTGAGTGCCACTCGTCACCGGCTCTGTCAGATCTGAATGAATCACCCGGTGACTCATGTTGTATCATCACGCTGTGAGCTGCGAGTTAAGGACCTCGGCTCAGAATGAAGCCGCACAGATAGGAGAGGAGGAGGGCTTAGCGCCCAGGTTCAGGAGGAGACTTTGAACTGCTCGACATGGACGAGCGCCATTCAAAGCCAAAGAAATGCCGTCGCTCGGCCCGTTTCCTCCTGTGCTAGTATGTGACCGGGTCAGACGTGCACTCATTATGCTGTGGAGCATTAACATAACGCTGTGGCTGCCGTGTAGCGCCATCCTCACAGACAGAGAACGTCCAAGTATCTTTAAAATCCATGAAAAACATTTTACAGAGCGAACTGTAAAAGAAACTATTAACAGCATTAAATTAGAGGAAAACTGGAAGATGACACTGAAAGGACTTTTAACATGTGACCACAGTCAATGCTCTTGGCGTCAGTAGTCCGGTACCAGCTGATGGTTTTATGAGCGGTTCGGTTCACCTGTGCGTGGATCTGTGCAGACTGTACTGTGTAACTGTGTGAACGTGTGCGTCACATTGTTCTGGATGACCGACTGCAGCATCTGGACCGGATCCTGGTGACGCTCCCTCGCTGTGGGTGTTCCCGTTCTGTCTGAAGGGAAAAGGCTTTGCCACTTTCGGTGGCTGTGATTGATATTTTTAGACGCCACGCAGACTCACAACTCTTGGACACAGAAGTATTGGAAAAGCATCTCTGACCTATATTCACTGAAGTACGGCAGGCAGAGTGCCGATTCCTTAAAGTGACACTGTGTTGGCTGTAGTCCGCCACGCTGCATCCATCTTTTATTGCGTCTGTGTGCAGGGAGGACGGGAAAAGTTTCTTTCAGGTCAAAACAAATCGGGCAGGTGTAATTGGCAGGTAGCGTCCACAGCGTGGAGGCTTTCATCGCACAGGAAGCTCCAGTTTCCTGAGACTGCACGAACAGAGGTTTGATCTCGGCTCACATTGTTGCGTGTTGCTGGGAGAACTGGCCCTCTGTTGTAGTGAACGGCCACGAGTAACGAATACGAATGAGTGGCTTTGTCAGTATGAGGCAGCGCTGCAGTGAAAACACGATCCTGTGGCGTTATTACAGCTTCTGTTAATGAAGCTGCGCAGGACTCGTCCTCCATCATCACAGCGGGATGCTCCGCTTCACTAGAGCTGCTAATGTCATCACCAATAGTGAGACTAATGAGTCATTAACATGAATTTATTGTTTTTAATGAAGTGAGAGACTCTAACATACCATTAAGAATACCAACACCTGGACTCTACCTGCACTGGGCCTTAGCCCGAGTTGAGGTTCCCCAAAGGATGAGCTGCTTTCAGAAACATGACGGCGTCCTCGGCGAGGAGGATGAGGGATGGGAGTCAGTGTGTCCAAGTCTGACGCCATGGTTCCCTGAGAGATGGAGTTGGAGTATCTCACAGTCTTACTGGAAAGGTGGAGCATTGGGTGGTGTGCTGGAGTTCTAAGGTGAGCAGGTGTCCCGCCGACCTATCGCCACGAGCTGCTGGTGGTGACGCCAGCAGCAGAAAGGAACTTTGAGGCAACCCGTGTAGCCCACGAACTTAATGGAGAGAGATTATAAATCTGATCTCGGATGGGAGTGCAGTGGAAACCATCGCTGTGGGAAAAAACCACATTGCTGCCACTGCAACATGATGTCATGATGACCAACATCCACCCAAACCTGGTCAGGACTCAGACTGTTGGACTGCAAGTGAAGCAGCAACAGAAACAATAAGAAAGCTCAGTGAGCCGTCACTTTAATTGTACTTTGATGGAAATTTGCAGGAAATAAGCTGTAAGTAATAAATGATTTCAGACTGTCGGTCCGGGTCAGGGTTGGTTTGAGTCTAAATGTGGAACGATGGCACTTTTACAGCTGTTACTCTTCTGCTTCAGTGTCCTCACCTTGCAATACAAAAGACTCTCAAATGGAAATACTGTCTCAGTATTTTCCAGTTTGCTGTTCCAACCAGGTGAAACTGATGGTTGATGATGATCTGATGGATGTTATTCGGTTAAGTCCTGAATGAAGCAGCAGAGAAACAGTCAGGTTTCCCCTCCTCGTCTCTTCAGCAGCTCGTCCTAATAATCTAAGACCCCAGAGAGGGAGAGGCTTCCCTCCTCATTTCGGGGCCTTTTGCCTCCTCTCAGCCTGTCGCAGCTGCTTGCCGAGCCTCTTTCTCCTCGCCATCTTTCCTGAGCATAAAGGAATTGCCGCGGTCGACTCGGCCCTTGGAGACGCGCGCGGGCCCATTTATTACGGCCAGAACATCTCCTGTGGGCCTGGACGGCGCTCGCACTCTGCTCGCTGTGTTAGCGGCTGCAGCTGTGGATTAAACAGCTTTGTTTCAGCTTGTTGGTAGTGATGACACATCGGCGCACGTTGGGGTTCACATCTATTTAGTTCAGTGCTTCTGAGTGGTTTTTCATCCCCGGGCTTAAACTGAGAAAATTAACTGTCACCACAGGGCAGACTTCTTCAAACACAGACTTAAGCTGAACACTTGTTCCTGTGTTTTCCTTCAATATGTACACTCTGTACCTCAGTGGATCTACAGGACAGTGAAGGCCTGGTGGTTACAAGTTCCTGGCTCAGTTTTCCTTTCATCTGTCATCATAACCTCCAAACACGTCCGAGGCCGGCAAAGCAGCGACGAAAAGTCGCCATTCTGTAATCAGAAGGTGAAAAAAACCTTTAGATTCATAAACTTAAAGTCCAGAAGGCACAAAAACCATTAAAGTAATGCTACAGCGCCCCTCGTGGTCAGTGCAGGTACTGCAGGTGGGCCACAAGAACATGAATCTACAGGGTGGGCCATTTATATGGATACACCGTAATAACATGGGAATGGTTGGTGATATTAAAGTCCTGTTTGTGGCACATTAGTATATGTGAGGGGGCAAACTCCTCAAGATGGGTGGTGACCATGGTGGCCATTTAGAAGTCGGCCATCTTGGATACAACTTTTGTTTTTTCAATAGGAAGAGGGCCATGTGACACATCAAACTTATTGGTAATGTCACAAGAAAAACAATGGTGTGCTTGGTTTCAACGTAACTTTATTCTTTCATGAGTTATTTACAAGTTTCTCTTTGTTCACAGCCATTGACATGTCGAAGAGGTTAACACGTGAGGAGCGGATCGAAATTGTGTTGATATCTGGTGAACGCAGTAACCGGGTCATTGCAGCAGATTTCAATGCAAGACACCCTACGAGACCACCCATCTCCCATGTTACAGTTAGCAAACTGCTTGCTAAGTTTCGTGAAACTGGTTCAGTGTTGGATTTGCCAACATGTGGATGCAAGAAAACTGCCACTAATGAAGAAACATCAGTGGCTGTCCTAGCTTCATTCAGCAAGAGCCCACAGCGTAGCACTCGCCGCATGTCACTGGAGAGTGGCATTAGTCGAACATCCCTTCGGCGGATATTAGCTACTCACAAATGGCACCCTTACAAACTCCAGCTACTGCAGCATCTCAACGAGGATGACCCAGATCGGCGCACAGAATTTGCAGAATGGGCAAAACAAAAATTGGAACAGGACCCTCAGTTCACGCAGAAGATTTTGTTCAGTGATGAGGCAAACTTTTATGTGAATGGTGAAGTTAACAAACAAAACCACCGCTATTGGTCTGACACTAACCCACATTGGATGGATCCCTCCAAGACTGTTGGAACAACAAAAGTGATGGTTTGGTGTGGTATATGGGGTACAACGATAGTGGGTCCATTCTTCATCAATGGAAACCTCAAGGCCACTGGATATTTGAAGTTGCTACATGATGATGTGTTTCCCTCTTTATGCACTGAAGCTGGCACGTTCCAGTTTTTCCAGCAAGATGGTGCACCACCACATTATGGGTGCCAGGTCCGAGCATTCCTAGATGAACAGTTTCCTGGAAAGTGGATTGGTCGTCGTGAGCCAGTTGAATGGCCCCCAAGGTCTCCCGATCTGACCCCCTTAGACTTTTATCTTTGGGGTCATCTGAAGGCAATTGTCTATGGTGTGAAGATACGAGATGTGCAGCACCTGAAACTACGGATACTGGATGCCTGTGCTGGCATTTGTCCTGCGGTGTTGCTATCAGTGTGTGAAGAGTGGGAGAAGAGGGTTGCATTGACAATCCAACACAATGGGCAGCACATTGAACACATTTTATAAGTGGTCAGAAACTTGTAAATAACTCATGAAAGAATAAAGTTACGTTGAAACCAAGCACACCATTGTTTTTCTTGTGACATTACCAATAAGTTTGATGTGTCACATGGCCCTCTTCCTATTGAAAAAACAAAAGTTGTATCCAAGATGGCCGACTTCTAAATGGCCACCATGGTCACCACCCATCTTGAGGAGTTTGCCCCCTCACATATACTAATGTGCCACAAACAGGACTTTAATATCACCAACCATTCCCATGTTATTACGGTGTATCCATATAAATGGCCCACCCTGTATAATAAATGCATGAAAATTTTATAATTTTCAAACTAATAACAGAGAATGATAATTAATAGAGTTAAAATGTTGGACTGTAGTTCAAAACAGACGTACTGAGAATCACAGTGTTTGTTTTATTCTGTAATAACTTCATACATTTTCATATCGTGAATATTAAAGTACACAGAGCTGGGTGGATATTCGATGAATTTTTGCTAAATGTTGAAGGGTCTGTGCACCTTGTGGCATAAAAATATTAAAATGGAAATTACCATTAAGTTCTTATGATATTCAATATTTGAAATTGAAGTAATAAAACACAGATGTTGGATTATTCCTAATTTATCCAGAATCAAACAGAAAAAATGACTCTTTTAGTCTCAGTTAGGATTGCAGTGATGTGTACAGACAGTGTAATCCGGCTGATGTTGCAGTAAATCTAAAAACGCCGGCCCACTTGGCGTGCACCAAAGGAAGCAAGGATTTGAAATTCAGCTGCCGGAGAAGGCCAGGAATCACCTGACGCAGGGTTTTTAGAGTGCGGCTGTTTCAAAGGCAACTCTGTCTGTACCAGTTTCAAAATAAAAGCCCTGTAGCATTTCACTGCAGAGAAACCCTCATCTCAGATGTCTGCTCTTATCTTTTATCCAGTTTTCACTGAGCAGCCTTTACATGTGCTGTGAGTTCTGCTTCAGCCATTTTAACTGTGGAAAATGTGCACCGAGCTTCCTGAGAGCCCACAAGTACAAAAAAGAGAAATAAATAAATTAAAAGTAAAAGACAAAATTGGTTGGATTAATCAGTAAAATCAGTGAAATCAAGTTTAAAGCAGATTCTGCAGACAGAAAATCACATTCAGGTGTTTTTATCTGGATTCCTGCTGTGTGTTGATGCAGAGCCTGTATGTGAGGAACAGTGCAACCACAGGTAGGTCCACCTGTCAAAGAGGCCACGCCCCTAATAATGTAAACTTGAAGCCTTAACAAAGTGTAAACAGGTGAAGTATGAAGGGAGACGTGATCTCTATAAACATGTTTATTTTAACATGGGGATCTATGGGGACTGACTCACTGCTGCCTCTGCTGGATGTCAGAGGATCTGCGGCTGACGATCTCTGATTTTCACACGCACTAACTTCCTGTGAAGATTAGCGAAGAGGTTTGATGGCTCAGGGCTGTGGCCGACCAGCTGATGTGAAAAACATTAAAAGATTATTTAACGTCGCCGCCGCTGGCTCCTCCTGACAAAGCCAATCAGAGTCTCCCAGTGTCCGCAGCACTGTGAGCGGCGAGCGCCGCGGCGGGCGGCTGGAGGTGATTTGTTGCCTTTTGGCCGGCAGCGAGCCTCCTGCCAGTTTACAGCAGTAAAAAGTCACCGTGGTATTTATGGTGCATTATGTTTTCAAATTACTCTCAGTCAAAGGTATAAAAAAGCAGAGAGAGGTCACTGCTGTGTTCAGTCTTCTTCCGCACTGGAGATGCTTGTTTCCATGGATACCATTCAGCTATAACCAGCACATGTAGTGCCAGTTAATTACAGTTCAATATATTGGTTTCATAGTGGAACAATGAACAATTAATTAGTCTAATGCTGGAAGAAATATATCAGCAGTAAAAGTACACAAGTATTACCAGCTTCCTGTAGTGAGTGTCTGTCAGATCAGTGACCTGCTGTAGTGGAATTAAAGGATATTCGAGCATCGCGTACGAATGCTTGTAGTAAAAAGGCCACGTGGGTGAGGAAAGTGTGTCCTGTCACACTGCTCTGCGCTGGTGGCTGTGAGCGCTCAACAAACTGCCCGTCATCCGTCCTCCAGGAGTCAAAGATCTCCGGACACGAGGGGCGGGGCCGGCAGAGCTGCCTCTCACTTCTAGGAGACGGTGTTTTCCTGGCAGAGCGAAGGCGGAAGCAGATTAATGTGCTGCCAGCTCGATGTGGATGTTTTAACACTTTTTACCAGTTAGGAGCATTTTTTATTAATTAATGTTTATGTTTTTGGCAGACGAAAGAACAGATGGCATCACGTGTGTTAATACGAACATTATCAGCAAGAATCACAGAGACATGATGAGCACAGCTGCTCTAGAAGGAAGGCCACTGGGCACGAGTTCACGAAGGTGGTGCCCTGTACCTGCACCCTGCATGGATGCTGGTAGGTGTTCATTTAGCTGGTGGATGTTCAGAGAAAACACCAAACTGTGCTTTCCAACAAAGAACCTTTGAGGGAACTAACGGTTCCCTGTAGGGATGCTCCTGAGCGGAGCCTAATGCTGTGTGTGTATTTAAACACTGTTCTGCATGAATCAAAGTGAATGTTAAACATCGAACATCCACACCTCCTGATGTGGGTGCACGCATCTCTGACACGGCGACAGGCGAGGGTTCGTCCAGCAGAACATCAGCGCTCTGACTTTAAACTCAGCCTGTTTAGCGTTGGATCATGAGATGTTAAAGCTGTTGTAAATTAATAAAATATCAGGTCAGTGTTTCTGGCGAATACATCCGTACCCAGCAGGTGGACTGATGGTCCATCCCTCCAAGTGCACCTGGAAGTTCCTGTAATGGAAACTTTTCACTGAAAAGGTCAAAGGTGGGATAACCACGGTCTGTGTTACTCTTCTGAGGAACATTCTGTGAGGAAACAAAGTCCTCGCAGGCCCGCCGTCCTCGCAGGCCCGCCGTCCTCTCAGGCCCGCCGTCCTCGCAGGCCCGCCGTCCTCGCCGTTAGCTGAGCTGAAAAGTGTTTTGGATTCACCGTGGGAGGAATGAAAGCAGCCAGCGTTCAGCGCTCAGCTGCCAGCTCGGCTCAGCCCGCTTCACTGATTCACTGAAGCTCTTTGGCCCAGGGTACACAGCTGCTCTACTTTCCGCTTCTTTTATTGTTGTCCACTTCTTCTGTGCTGTACCACACCAACCCTTCCCTCAGCAGTGGAGAGAAGCTGTAATCTGCGGATCAATATAACGCACCGGAGACTTTAAACCCTCTCACGGCCGCCTCTGAATTTTTGCTCGTTGATCTGCACGGAAGACGCCGAACGAGGAATGAAAAGAGCACGGCAGAAGCCATTGTCTTCTTTTTTATTACTCCCAGCAGATATTCAGAACAATCGTGGAGGACTGAGCCCCGGCTACGTGCTCTAATTAATGATTTCATTATTTCTGAGAGTGGCTGCGCCTCCGTCTGAAGCTCTGGTTTCTCCTTTGTCTCGCTCGCTCATTACACTGTGATGTCATTATAATTTCACCTCTTTCTTCTTCTGCTGCTGTTTCTTTATAGCTTCTTACATAAGCGCCGCAGTTTGATGCTGCACAACAGACACTGAAAGCACCGAGGGTAAATTTAACCAACTGTGCAAACATGGATGTAGCCTTACAGGAATCCACTCATTCACTATGTGTGTGTGCATGCAAGTTTGAAAGAAGGACCAAATATTCATGAAGTATTTAGACTGAGTGAGCAACATGCAGTGCTGTGATGGAGAGCGTCGGCTGTCAGACGCTGAAGTCGTTTGTTTTCATTGATTCGTCTTGATCGCGTTACTGCGATGATGATCAAAAAGGATCAAAGATGAATAATGTTAGTGTGTCTTAAGCTCCAGGCTTTGTTTCAGGAGTTCACTGAACTTTTAAAACTTTGATGTTTCGCATCAGTTTCAGAAATCCTGCCCAGAGTTTCATTATTGTAACATTATGATGATTAAACTGAACTTATCTTGTAATTCAGGCTACAAAAAGTTTGTCCTTTAGGACATTTTATAGTTATGAAATACATACTGTAAGGTAACCATGGCAACCAGGAGAAGCCCAGGTAACACACACTGACACCTGCAGCGCAGCTGTGAGGTCACTAGGAACCCCGCCATAGATCTGCTGCAGCAGATGACTCTGCTCGTTCCACCGAGGACGTGTTGTTTTATGAGGACGGAGCTCCTTGCCGAGGAGGTGCTGGCTCTCTGCGGCCTGCTCTCGTTGGTGTGTTAATGCTTCATGTTCTCTCGTTTCCTGGCTGGACGTTTCGGACGTGCACGAGCCTTCAGACGCACGTCTCCGAGGGCTTGTGGTGAAAGGTTGCTCGGACCGATGCTCCGACGTCTACTGCGGCGCCATCTTCAGGTCTATTTTGTCCTGTGGGCTTTTTCACTGCGAGCTGGTGGATGAATCTCGCTGGCGTGATTTGGCCCTGCGGACGTGACGCCTCGCCGCTTCATCGGGCAGGATTACTCGCCAGTTAGACGAGTATCTGTTGTGACCCCTGCTCTCACTGCTGCAGCGTGCCTTTGCAGGGCACCGTGCAGCATTTTACATTTTTCTGTAATAACTGTCCTGAAAACGTTCACGGTCAGAGGGCTTCCTGATCAAGCAGCACTCATTACAAACGCACACAGCAGGAGGGGACGTGCTCCACTCTGGAGCTTTGTGTAAACACATGAAAACTGGTTTTCAGCATAATTCAGGTTTGAAATGCTGTTGGTTCATTTCAAGATTTGTATTTTTCTCCTGGACCGAACGACAGCAGCTTTGCACGAGTCACAGTTCAAAGAATAATCCTCCTTCATCTCACACTGAGCCTCGGTGCAGTCCGTCATCATCCTCATCCTGTAGTTCCTGCATATGTGTGAATGCAGCGAGGCTGTGCACTGGTCCACAGCAGTGTTTAAACACGGAGACATGTGGGAGTCATTCCTCAGACCGTGTCATCATGTGTGCACAAGCTCTTTAATCATTTTAATGCTGAAACCTAATTATTGGTGTTCTCCTTATTCAGGACTTTAAATGGTTGTTTTACAAGAAAACATGTTCTCTGACTCATGTTTAGATTTTACTATAAAAACATGAATTCAGCTTTTGACTTTGTCTTTTCTGGTCTGATAAATACCTTCAAACACTGAAGCATCGGCTGATTTTAGAACGCGCGATGCTGACCAACGTGTTTGCATGTACATGCAGAATAAACACCTCTGATTCATGGACGTGACTTCATCCTGTAAGCGAACAGGAAGACGAATATCGTGTTACAGTTGTTGTGTGTGCTGGTCCTGCTGCTGCGTGCTGTGCATGTAATCAGATTACACGTGGCGTTATCCTGCTGACGCCCAGACAGACAAACAGCTGAATGTAAAGCTCAGTCTCAGCGATGGATTTGATTGGTGGTGTTTGATTTATTGGTAAACTGTGTGTCTGAGTTACACTCACCTGTGCAGGTTCAGCCAGGTGTGTGCATCAGGAGGAGGTGTGGCTTTTATTGCCCAACTTAAATTATGGATGTTAATTATTTATGATGTTAAATTTGTGTAATGAGTAAATATTCAGTGTCTGTGAGTCTGTGATCACAGTGATCACAGAGCAAACAGCTGCACACCATAAACTCATATTTGTCTCAGTCAGAATAAGTTGTACCTGGTTAGCATCACAGGTTCACTAGCGTAATGTAGCATCTGTCAACCCAAATCTACTAGCTGGTGAAGAATCCACTGACATGTATTAATGCACTGATTAATCCGCGTGTGCTGATAACGTACAATCTTTGACTTTTAAACCTCTGTGGCGCCGCTAACGTGTCGTACTAATGTCTGTGAACCAGCACTGCTGCAACAACCTCGTCTCTGTAACGTCGTCCACGCTGCGAGGGCGGGGCAGCTTTGAACTTCTTCATTACACGTGTATGATTTTACAAAAGACTGTAATAAGACCGCGCTGTTCAAACCAGTTAATTCCACACTCGGATCTGTTTGTTGTCTCTTCAGCTGCAATCACGGCCGACGCGCAGCCGCCATAATTACATACCTGCTCTGTCTGTCATCACCTCATTATATCATCCTCGCCAGAGGCTCAGCTCCGTCACACTCCTCACTGCTGCTTCTCTACATGACTTATTCTTCATGCTGCAGAGAAACGTGAGAGGCAACAGGAAGTTAGTTAGCCTAACCACACAACATTGGTGTCACACGTTTACACCAGCTGCACACCTGAGTGTCAGCACAAAGCTCACCTGGACGCCAGATTTTCATGGATAGTTCATCACACAGGAGTCGGTCCACAGTTGGAGGCGAGAGTCGAGGAAGGCGGATTTTGGGAGAAGTGACAGAGTCCGGTCACACATCAGTCACACATCAGCACAAAGAAGAAAGTCGACATTAGGCCTGAAAACAATGACTGAAGGTTCTCGGTGTGATGCACACTGTCATCATTGCTGACGTCCATCCGTCATGTTTCTTCTGCTTATCTAGTTCAGGCTTGTGTGTGTGTGCTGGAGGCGGGGCACACCTGGACAGGTGACAGAAAACAAAAACCCATTCAAACGTAGAGTAAATGTGTCGTATTTGAGCTCTTGTGTGTTACATGTGCACAGCCTGATGCTGTTGTGTTAGTGATGATCGACGACGCCCTGACCTTTTCTCGTCGTTACGAGATCTCGTTAGTACACGACGGCTTCGTCTCCTTTGTGCCGTCAGAATTATGTAATGTGTCCTCATTTTGCGAGCGCAGTGCGGGCGCTGGAAGTGTTTGTGGGGCCGACAGGAAGTGGAGTGTAAACATGGAGCATCTGTATGCAGACTGCAGCCTGATGCAGTGTTTGGAGGAGGCAGATGGAGAGTGGGAGGACGCTGCAGGAGCAGAGCCGCCGTTTTCAGGAAGACGCCTTCGTGCTTCAGAGGAACTCGGCGTCCTCGGAGAGGAAACCTTTGTACTGCTGATCAGCGGCAGCTCGGGTGGCAGACTGGTCTCGGGCTTGCGATGGTTTATTTCACTGTAATGCAGATTAGTTATGTGTTATTGACGATGCTAATGATAAATGCTGAAGTTTCAGAGTGGCAGAAGTTCTGTCTTTCCTCGTGACGTTGGGAATCAAACTTTTCCACCTGAGCGGTCTCAGTTGTCCCGAGTTTGGACACCCGTCTTCATCGCAGCCTTCGTCTGTGACACAAACGTCGTCTCTGTTTTTCGTCTTCTGCTCGCTCGTGTCATAAACGATGGGGATGCTGGGGCCTCCCATCAGCCTGCCTTCGTCTTCCTCGTTGGTGCTGTAACAAGCTTCTCCTGCGAGGCCAAGCTGCCACAGCCTGTTAGAGCATCCTGACGGCGCTGCTCAGTCCTCCAGGTACCAGCTGCTGACGCAGAATGACGGTGAAGCTGTCGTCTCCACCAAACCTGTTTCCACCTTCAGTTTCTAATCTCAGGGAAAATTTGCGTCATATTTTAAAGTATTTAAAGCAGATTAAAGGCAGGACGTGAATGTCGCTTCATGGACTGAGCTGAATGTGCTTTGGATTCGAGCCGTCGTAATCTCCGAGGCCTCCTGCAGGGACGCCAGCCTCCTGGCATGAAAGGATGATGGTTAGCAGGTTTGTGCTCTGTTCACGAGTCGAGCCATCGTCCTCTGAGTGAGCGCTGTCAGGATTACACCTGTTTGAAACAACGTCGCCTCCAGGGTTTCTCCCTCTGTGTTTTTCAGAGAGATTCTCCTCGTCTGACCTTTGACCTTTCACTGAACAGAGTAGAAAACATGAGAGCAGCACAGCTCTGGCTTCAGGTGTGAAGCTGTTCATCTCACAGCACACAGCAGGAAGCCGTCCTCTTCAGACTCATCACAGCAAAGTCTTTGCCCACACAGAGACTTTAGTGCTTTCAGAATCGAGTCGATCAATTTATAATCATAAAAAACATAAAACTGTAAAATTATTTATTTTATTTTTTTTTGTTAACCTGTCCCGTTTGGTTCTTTTGCCATCAGAATTATTGTCTAAAGGCGAAGAAAGATGCCCAACGGATTTACTTTACCAAATGGACCATCCCAGCCTTGCCGTAATGGTCCATCTGATTCACCTTTTATTGTTTGTTTTATTTTCACTTGCTGAATACGGGACAGACTTAACTGGGGGAAGGAAAGAAAAACAGCGGGGAAGAGGGACGGGGAAAAAGGGCAAAAAAACAAAAACCAACAGAATAAGCAGACAGAATAAGACAGACAGAATAAGCAGCAACTCTGTTGCTTGTGAAGCTTGCACACAAGAATTTCACTCGCATGTACTGTACCAGTGTACCTGCACATGTGACGTGACAATAAAGGTGATTTGATTTGATTTGATTTGATTTGACAAAAAATACATATATCGATCACCTGGATCACCTGTTGAGAAAGAAAGAAGAAAGCAAGCAGAAGAAAACGAGAGTAATAAACAACATCACAATGATCTATGGGAATATGACAGTAAATACTAAATATTAAACATTATTGTGCAGCACGTAAGATCGACAGCGCACAGTGTGCTTTGAGGTAGGAGCCAAAAAGGGTGTAGTTTGTGTGTGATCACCCGTGTGTACACCTGTGAGCATGAACGCGCTTGTTTTTTTTTTTAAAAGGTTCCTTCATGTAATGATCTGCTAGAGGGTGTGGGGGGCCCACACCCTCTAAAATAATTTTTAAAAACTACTTCCTGGAGGCGTGGCATGCAGCAGGAAGCACGGCCATCAGAGCCCCGCAGATCAGATTAATATAGAAAGATTGAATTAAGCTGCAGGAAAATGCTCCTGATTATAAACTCATTAAAGCAGGATTCAGCGGCGTGATCAGTTTATTTCCATCTGGGGCAAACGGCAGGCGTGTGACTCTGATCGGCAGCTTTAAAGGAAGACGGCGGCGAGGAGTCGGACGCTGGGCTGAACTCCTCGTCCCTGTTTGGTGAGGAGGAGCGCTGAGGCACGCCGACGGACATTATCGGCTGTGTCAGGTTTTCATTTTAAAGCTCGTCGACCTTCGTGCAGCAGCTGCTCTGGTTCATCCAATCACCTGCCAAGTACTTCTACAAACTGCTGCTTTCAAATATTTTCCAAAGGTTTTGTGTCCCAGATGGTTCAACGTGTCTGAGGAGAGTCTCCGTCATCAGTCACAGAGCCAACTGACTTTAACTGGGCTAAATGTAATTCTATTCATTTGTTTATTTAATCTGTTTTTCACACCAAAAGTCAGATGGTTTAAAAACTGTCTGAATCACTGAGAGTGGAGATTAGACTGAAACTGGATCCTTTTACTGTTGAATGTCTAAAAAAATCAGATAAGAGAAAATCTAAAGAATAAAGTGATCGTGTTTCGTGAAGACATTTATAAGCAAATGCAAAACAAATGACAAATAATGAAAAATAAAATTTAATGAAAAACTAAATTTAATGTGTAAAATTGCATGAGAAGAATGACTGATGATTTTTACAATTAAGTATTAAAAAATGTTAGAATGAAAACAAAAACATGAAAATGTAAACATTTAAAAAGTCTAACAGGATGCAGTCACGCTGTAACAATCGAGGCCAAAATTAAAAGATAAAGACAGAAAACTGCAGAAAGATTTGAAAATGAAAACAAAGTAAAATAAAAGAAAGTGATTAAAAAGTCTGAGAACAACAAGTTTAATAAAAAAAAAGCTGAAAGTAAAAATGTTCTGAATGAGGAGTGAAATTAAAGAGTAAATGATAAGAAATGGAAACAGTGGTTACTGGATGAGTAAAAGGCCTCACAGCTGGTTCAGTATCTGGCCTGGGAACATGCTGGTGCAGCTGGGGCTCAAACTACCAACCTTTCAGCAGTTTTGTTGATTGCTGGAAGCTGAAGTTTGTCCAGTCGGAGTCTTGGATGCTCTGTCAGCAGCTCTTCATTAACATAAATATGTATTTTGCTCAGTTCGGTTTCAGCTGAAGACAACATGATGACAGCACTGCCATGTTTTCCTATGATGATGCTACTTGGAGGACGTCGTGTCGTCCCGGGGTTCCTGTTGATGTGAAGCTTAGCATTGAGACCAAACAGTTCAGCTTTGAATATTAAGCTTTGCTCATCCAATGAAAAACCACCGCTGCTAATGCTCGTGCTCGGCGTTTTCCCTAAAGCACGACTGTACCATGCTGCTCGGCACGAGCCAATGAAAACCTCCAACAGGGGGCGACACCTCTGAGCTCTGGGCTCAGTAAACCCTGTCCTGATGAGTTGATGGGTCACTGAATAAAACATGTTTATTTTGTGGTCTCATTGGACCAGGAAGCAGGATTTGGATCTTACACCTTACAGCACCTGTGGGTGTGCTGCGTTCGTTAGTCCACCTTGTGCTCAGATGTCAGGTTTCTGGAAGCAACGATGGATTTCGGGTTTACACTGAGGGAGTTTTTCCGTGGTTGGGCTGTCAGGCTGCACAGCTCATGCTAACATGTTAGTTTCATCTGACTCTGGCTGACGGCCTGTGGACTGAAGTGAAACCAGCGGCGTCCCAGTGATGAGCGTTTCACAGGCTGATGAAGAAATAACAGACAAACCCGAGTTCTCTGTGCAGCTGTGGAGGCGGAGGCTTCCAGTGACCGAAGAGCAGCTGTGCGAAAATCTGCGAAAGTGACGTGAACTACAGAGTGACGCAAACCCGTGACCACGGACACACAACACGGCTCTGTGGAAACAGCTGAGCTCAAAGACTCGACGTCAGCAGAGACCCTGATCGCTGCAAATATCACCCAGGGGTTTCAGGACCCAAACGCTCATCTGTCCAGATGTTGGAGAGCAGGTTTTAGTGCAGAGAACAGAAGGAGGAGGAAGGAGGAAGGCCGGGTCAACCTTTAAAGGAAACCGACTGTGTGGAGGCCCAGGAGCAGTGCCACCTGCCGCCATCGGCACGAGAACGTCGGCTTTCAGAGAGCGGACGAGTTTAAGAAGGATTTTTGATGATTAATAAAGGCAAAAAAATCTATTTGACAAAACGTAAAGTGAGAAAAATAAAATAACAAAATTAATTCACCAATGATACCAATAATTAAATAAAATAGATGAAAAAAATATTGATTTAAACTTAATAAAGTTGTTAAAACTTTTTTCATGAGGTCAATGCACATTTTAATAATGTAAATAAAATCAAAATATGTCAAGAATAAAGGAAAATAAATTATTGAAGAAGAAACAGTCAGAGCTCAAAGTCTGTGCACGCTATTATTATTATTGTTATTGTTGTTGTTTTTATTTATTTTCTATATGTTTTGTTTTCTTTAGTTCAGTAAGAACATGTGAGATGATATTTTAACTCGTCATGTGGTCGTTTCTATGTGCTGACGTCACACATGGATGTCAGTTCAGTTGTATTTCTATAAATCACACACCTGAATCACCTGCAGGCATTTATAAGGTAAAGCCCGACAATAACACAGGAAGGAGACGCGAGGAGAGGGAGGCGGGACAGAGACGGGCTGAGAGGAGTCCCAGGCACCGACCCCGGGCTCTGCCTGTGCTACAGCATCACGTGAACCAATCAGAGTTTCTACCTTATAAGACTTTCTGACCGTGACGGCCTCGCTGCATGTGAGCCCGCTCTCCACTCTGACAGACATCTGCTCCTATTATTGGATATGAAGGTTAAACAGTAAAGTTTAAAAACACTGTCATATTTAGAGATTGAAGGAAAGGACGTGAGTGAAAACTGGTGGGGGTAAAAACTGAAAATAATCTGATCAGCTGTCCATCGTGGAGGATGCTCTGAATCCTAAAACCATTTGGATGGTTTTCTGGGCGACGTCCGAGTGTGTGGAGTCGTTAGTCTGCCAAAGAAACCCTGGAGGACACAAAGAATCGACTCTATTTCCAAAGGATTTACATCCATGTGCGGCGCGCAAGTTGTTTTAAAGGTCGACGCAGAGAATCTCGGTCTGTGCTTCTCACAGCCGAGGACGTCCAATAAACGACCGCCGGCATCGATTCTCAGAGCAGATGTGACATTTTCCAGGAGCGGACGTCTCGCTCGGGAGCAGAAGGTTATTTGAGCTGAACGGTGCAGAAGTGCGAGCTCATCTTCGCTCGTCTAAGAAATGTGTGAGCGCAGTTAGTGCAGGGCCGCTGGTTTAACCCACACGTCCATCTGCAGCCACGTGGCCGTGAAGGAGTCGATGCTGACCTTTGAACCCAATTTGACTGCAATCAGTTTACCAGAAAACTGAAAACAGGCCTCATCGTGATTCCAGCTCCTCACAGAAACTCTGAAGGGGAAAACGTTCGAGCCGCCGCCGCCGCCGCGCTGCACAAACACAGACTGTTATTTGTGGATTGAACAAAGTGTCTGAAATCAGCCTTAATCACAGTTTTCAGGAGCTTTAGTGGAACAAACGGAGACACCGAGCAGCAGGCCGATGTTACACCTGTGATCCAGACGCACAAACAGCCCAATCAGAGCTTCAGACCGAGTTCGTCATGTGATCAGTCATTAACGTGTGGAGGGGGGCGGGTCTGGTTCTGGGCTGAAGGAGGCAGTCGACCATGAAACGCATCACAGAAATGAGCCGTGCTCATGCGGCGCTCGTGTGACGTTTCACACACTGCTGTTTGTGCTGCTCTGGTTACACGTGAAGTCTGTGCTGATGAAACTTTAAATCTGCTCGAATGTGCACAGTTTGTATCGTTTGGAGCAGATCAGAAACATCTTTGTTTTATTTTCTCAGGTTCCAGTTTCTCACATGTGACGGTTTGCCTTTTCTGCACAGTGCATGTTCAGGGACAAACTTAGAAGGTTTAAAAATTCCAAAACTGCTCGTTTGCATGTGCGCTCAAATAAAAACATACAACAAGCAAAGACACAAACAAATAGAAATGATGCATCGGGTCATGTTAGAATGATCACAGCCTGGTTAAAGCTTCAGAGTTATTCCATTTACTGACAGCAGTTTGTCCCTCACAGCTCTGCTACGGTGGCCCTGCAGGGCCAATCCCTCTGAGGGATGCATTCATGTACAGTAGATGGAGCACGCCCATTCAAACCTTCATAAATATATGTATGTATATATATCTTAGTGCTGTCAATAGATGTCAAAAACTAATTAATCTCACAATTTTCTGTAATTAATCGCATTACTTGATCAATGGTTGCAATTGCATTTTTTCAACTTTACATTTAAGCTATATTTATAGCTTATATTTATATAAATGTAACTGACATTTATGCAATATAATGAAGTAAATGCAGAACAAACACAAAGAATGCTAAATGCTTAAATTCAAAGAGAATTTGAATAGTTTTCTTCAACCTTTTACCGCAGCTTCTCTCCTGTGAAATACAACTTTTAAAAAAACTATATACTAATAGGTAATTATACACACACACACACACACACACACACACACACACATATATATATATATTAGTGCTGTCAAACAATTAAAATGTTTAATCAGATTCATCACAGGGTTACTGTGGATTAATTTTGATTAATCACGATGAAATATTCATTTTTATTCTATATTAATCTCATTTCATTTTGCATGAGCAAACAGACTCGAGAAAAAAGGGAAAATATACGCACTTAACGTGTTTATTGAACATTTTGAACATTCATGTTAACAAAAAACTCTAAACATTTATACATCCACTCTAAACATCCACTCTCTCTCTGTCACGCTTGGGAAGGCTTCAAGTCCTTGAAACGAGGAACCAAAGCTGTGTAAAGCGCGTGTTCTCAACGATATTAACAGGTCTGCAGTTTGTTGCAATCCACTTGGCATTGTGTCAGTCAATATGTCCGAGGTCGACTCACTGAGTCCCAGATGCTCTGTGAGTGCTCCAAGCTGGGTGACGCGTTAGCCAAAGTGCTAGCAGCATCTCTGGCTAACGTATGCTTCGCGTCAGTGTGATATTTTAAGCTGGAAGTGCTTCGGTCAAAAGAAAACTCCTTCCTGCACAATGTGGATAATACTTTATGTCGGTCGACTGTTCCGTTTTATTTCTTTAATACTGTTTAATACTTTAATGTGCGTTTATCATCTTCCATATTGAGTTGATTGGTTCAGCTGCCCGTCACCACCAGATCTGCTGCCCATTTGCGCATATGCAAAGGTAACTCTACTTGGACAAACTGCCCGAAATGCGCTGACAGAAACATTTCAGGGATTTTAAGTCATTCTGCACCCCAGATGCATTAATTGCATTAAAAACTTTAATCGTGTTGACCGTGATGGCGGGTTAATTTGCGTTAACACGTTAATTTTGACAGCACTATATACACACACACACATATATGTATGTATATATACAGTTAAGCCCAAAATTATTCATACCCCTGGCAAATTTTGACTTAAAGTTACTTTTATTCAACTAGCAAGTTATTTTTTGACTGGAAATGACACAGGCGTCTCCCCAAAGATAATAAGACGATGTACAAGAGGCATCATTGTGGAAAAAAATATTTCCCAGGTTTTATTTATATTTTAGCAAAAAGTATCATGTCCAGAATTATTCATACCCTTCTCAATAATCAATAGAAAAAAGCCTTTATTGGCTATTACAGCAATCAAACGCTTCCTATAATTGCAGACCAGCTTTTTGCACGTCTCCACAGGCATTTTTGCCCATTCATCTTTAGCAATGAGCTCCAAATCTTTCAGGTTGGAGGGTCTTCTTGCCATCACCCTGATCTTTAGCTCCCTCCACAGATTCTCAATTGGATTCAAGTCAGGACTCTGGCTAGGCCACTGCAAAACGTTAATGTTGTTGTCTGCTAACCATTTCTTCACCACGTTTGCTGTATGTTTTGGGTCATTGTCGTGCTAAAATGTCCACTGGTTCCCAAGGCCAAGTTTTTCTGCAGACTGCCTGATGTTGTTGTTGAGAATCTTCATGTATTGCTCTTTTTTCATGGTGCTGTTTACTGTGATTAGGTTCCCTGGTCCATTGGCTAAAAAACACCCCCAAAGCATTAGGTTCCCACCACCATGTTTGACAGTGGGGATGGTGTTCTTTGGGTTGAAGGCTTCTCCATTTTTATGCCAAATGATCACAATGATGCCAACATCATTGTGACCAAATAATTCAATTTTTGTTTCATCTGACCATAACACTGAAGACCAGAAACCTTCTTCTTTGTCCAGATGAGCATTTGCAAAGGCCAAATGAGCT